>NW_026530345.1:600000-950888 GCF_026979565.1 Vidua chalybeata
TTAGCCCAGGAATGGGCTGGCGGAAAGAAACCAGTGGCATATCTCTCAAGGCTTCTCGATCCTGTTAGCCGAGGGTGGCCTGCCTGTCTGCAATCGATAGTGGCTGCTGCCCTTTTGGTAGAAGAAGCTGGAAAGATAACTTTTGGGAGTGAACTGAAGGTTTTATCTCTTCATAACATCCGTGGAGTACTACAACAAAAAGCGGATAAATGGATAACAGATGCCAGACTCCTAAAGTATGAAGGCATCCTAATTTCTTCTCCTAGGTTAAGTATTGAAACCACAAGCTTACAAAATCCAGCCCAGTTTCTATATGGGGAACCAGTTGTGGGACTAACTCATGATTGTCTTTTGCAAATAGAGGAACAAACAAAAATAAGACCAGATCTCGAAGAAGAAGAATTAGAGGAAGGATATCGATATTATGTAGATGGATCCTCTCGGGTCCTTGAAGGGAAAAGGAAATCTGGGTATGCTATTGTGGATGGGAATATTCTTAAGAAAATAAAATCTGGTCCTCTTAGCCCCAGCTGGTCAGCACAAGCATGTGAATTGTATGCAGTGCTCAGAGCTTTAGAACTCCTAAGAGGAAAGGTTGGGACCATTTATACTGATTCAAAATATGCTTATGGGGTGGTTCATACATTTGGTAAAATCTGGGAAGAGAGGGGACTTACCAATTCACAGGGAAAGGGGTTGATACATGGGGAATTAATTCGGAAAGTGCTCCAGGCCTTGAGAGGTCCGGAAAGAATAGCTGTTGTTCATGTAAAAGGACATCAAGTGGGGGTGGGAAACTCAGTACGGGGAAATAACTTAGCTGACCAGGAGGCGAAAAAGGCAGCTCTAATGAGTTTAAAACCATATAAGGGGGGGGGGGTCACACAAAGGGAAAATTGCTCCACTTGTGGAGCTGACTTAGAAGAAGAACCATGTTGGGCTTGTTGGGATGCATACAGAATTGATTCGATACAGTGTGCCTGTGATAACCCCCAAGACAAACATTGCCGGTTCCATGGACCCATTAACCATGTGTTAGCCTTCACGGTACAGGAAAAACAAAAATTAAACCAAATGGGGGTGAAGGAAAAAGAGGGAGGCAAGTGGATACTACCGGATGGGCGGGAGGTACTCCCAAAAGGAATAGCAATGAGGGTCCTGCAAGCAATCCATGAGAAAACCCACTGGGGAATTCAAGCCCTGGTTGACCAATTTGCAATTAAATATATGTGCATAGGGGTCTATAATCTTGCAAAACAGGTAACCCAACAATGTTTAACCTGTCAAAGAATAAATAAACAACAATTAAGAGAAAGACCAATGGGCGGAAGGGAACTGGCACAACGACCCTTTTCACATATACAAATAGATTTTACAGAATTACCAAAAGTGGGGAGGCATAAATATTTATTGGTACTGGTAGACCACTTAACCCATTACGTGGAAGCTTATCCTACGGCCCGAGCTACTTTGAACACTGTGGTAAAAGTATTATTAGAGCAAATTATCCCCCGGTATGGATTAATTGAGTGTTTAGACTCGGACCGGGGACCCCATTTCACCTCTAAAATTGCAAAAGATGTCCTGACAGCTTTGGGGACTCAATGGAAATATCACACCCCATGGCATCCACAGAGCTCAGGGAGGGTGGAAAGGATGAATGGAGAAATAAAAAAACAACTCACAAAGTTAATGCTGGAAACAAAAATGTCATGGGTTAAGTGCCTACCTCTTGCCTTATTGAACATTCGAGCTCAACCCCGAACTGATGTGGGAATCTCCCCATTTGAAATGCTATTTGGAATGCCTTATGATATGGAAGCCCCCACAGATCACCCCTGCCTTAAAGATTCTCATATTAAATTTTACATCACCCAAATTATGAGCAGAAGGCAGGAATTGAGGAAGAAAGGAGTGTTGGCACAGAGACCACCTCTGGATATAACAATCCATAAGATAAAACCAGGGGATCAAGTACTTATTAAGTCTTGGAAGGAAGATTCCTTAACTCCATGCTGGGACGGTCCCTTTCTTGTTTTGCTTACCACAGAAACGGCAGTCAGGACGGCCAAAAAGGGGTGGACTCACGCCAGCCGAGTGAAAGGCCCGGTTGCCACAAATAACCAGTGGAGAGTGACTAGCCAGCCTGGGAACTTGAAAGTGACTCTTAAGAAAAACTAATGAACTCTGTGGACATTATCCAAATGAACCATAAGGGGAAGCAAAAGGGATACAATTACAAACTAACTGAAGACTCTATAGTGATTTGTATTAAGGAAAGTTGTGGAGATTGTTATTCTTTTGTGTGCTTTAGACTCTATAGTGATTTGTAATAAGGAAGGTTGTGGAGATCGTTATCCTTTTGTGTGCTTTATATGTAAAATTTGCCAAGAACGGTGGTGGGTCCATTGCCAGAGGGGAAGACCACCAATTGAGGTTTGTACTGAGTGCTATAAAAACTCAGCGAAAACTAATTGGAACTGTGCTAAGGATAGGAGAATTGGAAAATCGGTGGGTCAGTTTTGGATCTGAGTGGTGGGAAATATTTACCAAGGGAATGTACCCTGAGTATTTTTGTTTACTAACGAGCCCACTCCATTTGCTGCTCAGATAATAAAAGGGTGTTGTCGAAAGGAACTGAATGGGATTCCTTGCAACCCACCTCTGGTCAAAGATAAGAACTGGGAACAGTACAAGGCTAGGCAGGAGCGGAAAAGGGGACGCTCAGGCGAGTACTGCTGCTGCCGAGAAGATGGTTTACCTCGCGGCTCGAAGCACCCGAGTCGGCGAGCGAGGCAGAGAGGAAAAGGCCAAGCCCCCTCTAAGTGGAACAATGCTGAAATGCTCCAACTATTGCCAGCCGAGTACTAGGATCCCTCAAAGGACCAGTCTAAGTGCCTCCGAAACACCAAGGGAGCAGCAAGCCAAAAAGGGGAAAGCAGGATGTTACGAAACAAAAACAAGGCTAGGACTCCACCCTTATTGGCAAATTATTAGTTTTCTATTACTCTGTCCTAGTGGTGTTTCTCATCAGGACAATGCTGAACACTTTACTTCTAGCCTACGAAGCAGCAAAGCGATTTGATGAACAAAATGGTAAAAGAGAAAATGGGGGATTGTGATAAACTGTGGTAACTTGTTTGTTCATCAAAAGAATTGGAATATTAAAGGAGGAAATATAAAATTAAAGTATGAGGGACTAGCTTGCTTGTTAGGAGATAGGGGAAGCATCTGTGAAGTTGGGAAACAGCAACTTGTGGGTTTTACTAAAAAAAAAAAAAGGACAATAAAGAAGCAACTGCTACAAACCGCAAGGCTATAGGCATATTGCAAGGCTATAGACATATTGCAAAACGCAAGACCACAAGTATGATTAATCACCATATAGGGAGCTTTTCTTAGCTTCTCTTGCAGACACAGGCTAAGGATATTGGGGGATGGCTGGAGCTGATTATGAAATCAGCGACCACCAGGCAATGGCCACCGGACTAGACAACGTAAGAGTGCTCCGGGTACACCCATCACTGTCCGGAACCGATTGTGAAACCAACAATCACCTGCCTCGACACAACGCAGACACGATGCAGAGGGATGCTCAAGCTACGCCCACCGCTATCGCAAGAGACGCGAATGAAGAAACATCCAAGAAACTATAAAAAGAGACTGAATAAGGGCAGTGGGGTGTGGGGCACTGCAGTGTGGGACACTGCAGGAGGGGCGGTTTGGAGACCCCTACCCACCCAGCGCTGTTTTGCTTGCTACTGCTTGCTGTAATTAATAAAATTCTAATTGACCTTAAAAAGGCTGAATCAAATTATTCGCCTCAATTTATCACAAGGGTAAGCCTAGGGCCTGCTCCACAAGCCAGAGGTAGCTCTAACAGCGCTGTGTGACAAGGTGTTCCTGCGGGCACGAGGTGCCCTCGAAAGAGCCCGGCTGCTCCACACCCAGGGATTTTTTAAAGTCTCTTGGGGGTGCTCGATTGGTGCGCTTTGGATCCTCTTGCCCACCGGTCCTTTTCTTGGTGGCTGATTGCTCTGTAAGATGCTGCAGTCCTGACCAATCATTTTGGAACACAGCAAACTTACTGGGTGGCTCGTTTCCCAATCATAGTTCCAGTTGCTGTCATCGCCCTATGATGTCACTTTTCTAGAAGATTCTTACCTTATTGCCACCCCCCTTTCTCTGTTTAGTAGCCATATACGTACACTTAAACAACTGTACATTCCTCTCAACAACTTATCACATGAATTATATAACAACTCATTATATTCATTAACAATCCATAATAACTTATTGTAATAATTAACCATTAAGAACTCCACCTTTGAAAGTGAATTTATTTATAACATCCTGGGTGTCGCCCAAGGGAAGCCGTTTCTGTCTTGCATCACAGAACTGGCAGGTTTTTTGCAAAGACAGCCCTTTACAAAGGACTTGTTGCGTGCATTAACATCCCAGGGGCTGCTTTCAAAGACAGACAAAAAACCCATGAACAGCCAGCAAACCAACCAAACCACATATTAAAAATGAGTACTTTATTTTTAGCTCTTGCTTTTCATGTTTTCCCAGCCGGCCTCCTTTTCCACTGCAGTATTTTTCTTTGCACAGAAAAAAACCCTTGCCAGATGATGTGACTTAACATGGAAAACACAACTCACACCCAATGCATATATTAAAGCTAAACATGCAGACTCCCCTTGTCGCAATCGTCATCATTTCTTTTCTGTTCATTTTTATGTCAGATTGTTTTCAGAAGGGTGAGAAGACTATCTCACATGCCCTGGCTAGTTTGATGCCATAGCCACTTCTTATCTCTCCTTTCTTATGAGCTGTCCTTCCTGTAGTTCCTCTGCCCATTTGTTGCTCTTGGAGCTCTGCCTCCTTCACCTGATTTTTATCTTTTTCTGGATTTGTGGGGATGTTTCTGTTGGTTTTCTTGTTTTCTTGGTGGTTGTTGTGTTTGCCTGTTTGATTTGGTCACGGTTTTACTTTTGCTTTTTGGGGTTTTTTTCATCAACTTAACAGCAGAAATCAGCTTGTGATTTGTATTGTGAACTTTTGATACACAGGTGTTGCACATAAAGGTTGTTTTTGTTTTTAAAGGCATCTCAGACACAGACCTGCAAGCCCCTGTGACTTTGAGAACAGAGTGCTCTCAGACAGCAAATTGTGCATGGATAGGAAACTTGTAGTTCCTATCTCCATTACACACGGCAAAATATCAAGGGGTTGGAATGGTACCAATTGCAGCCTTTCTTTTGCCTTCTTTTGCTGCCATGCCATAAAACCGTGTCAGATTCATCAATGACCTCGGTTCTTCCAGGATGGGGCGTGCAGGGATGATCCCTCAGCTCATGTGTGCACCTGGTGTGCACCAGGCCAGACACGTGACTGTCATCCACAGCCAGCCTCTGTCTGCAGAGAGAGCAGGGAGCTGCAGCTCTGAGGAACTCAGGGCTTAGGGAGCAAACAGACCAAATCCCTAATTTATATCAGTTACTTCACTCGAGTATTTTCTGCTGATAGATTTTTATTTTCTTGCCCAGAGCTGGGAAAAAAGAACGCTGACAGTTTGCTTTAGCTATGAAGTGAAGAGAGTCTTCTCAACAGGTTCCAGCTCTGCTGCTTGTTGGAATTAAAAGCAGAGCAAAACTCTTCTGTAGGTCACATCAAACCAACATAGGTTTCATGAGTCTGTGAAAGACATAAGAGTGTAAAAATTACTCCATTTTATAGTACTTACTGTTTTCTAATTCAGCCATGGGGAAATTATGCCATCATTCACTATATCAAATAAATGGAAAAAGCACTGGAAAAGAACCCAAATAGTAATAATACAGTAATTTAAACTTCTCAAAGCCCTTTGCTAATGGAGCCCTGAGGCCCAGTCACGTGCAGTGCAGTCTCAGCGGTCCCTTTGAGCCCAGAACTGACAAGGGTCAGGGCCGGGATGAGCCTTCACCCAAAACAGGCTCCAAGACTGAGTGGGAATCAATCCAGAACAGGGCTCACACAAAGAGCAAAGCCTCAAGGCCAAAGCCAAACCTTCATCAGGTTGGATTTGTTTGTACACTGAACTGGAGCAGATTTGCTTGTCTGGTAACATCAGTGTCACCATGAAACTTTACATGAGCTACTAAATTAAGCACTGTCCTGTCCTGAGCTGTGTGGCCCAAATACTGTTGAGAACTTGCTCTGCCTCTGCCCTGTGCCCCCGGGGCTGCTCTTGGCCTGGCAGCCTCAGTGGGAGCCAGCACTGGCTGCAGCCCCAGCGGGCCCCCCAGGACAAGGCCCAGCAATGAAGAGGCCAATGAAAGCACTGGGCAGCAGCAGAGCCCTCAGCAGAGTTCTTTGGACAACCACGGACTGGCCACAGCTCCAGTGCAGCATGACTACGAGTCAGGCTACCAATGCTATGAGCAGAGTTACAAGAAAGCTGTGGAGAAAAATCAACAACTGACCGTCTGCTCTGGTACAGCTTCCGAATGCCAAGATAGCAGCCGATCAGCACGAGGGGCACGGTGAACAGTGTCACCACCGTGCCTATCATGCAGGACCTGCGCACATCCTGGGGGCAGACAATTCTTGGGAGGCGCACTTAGATCCAGGGCAAATATTCCTGTTTCAGTGATAACGTCTGTGGGAGCAGTGGGGAGCGTCAGCCCGTGCTGTGCTGCACTGCCGAGCTGGCAGCACGGTGGATACGGCCAGGACGTTCTCTGTTTCCCCCAGAGCTGGGGCCTGCAGGCCCCTTGCCGCCCCTTGGCACAGGCTGTGCCACCCAACAAAGCCCAGCAGGCCGGGAGGAGAGCCCGGGGCCAGCGCAGCTGCTTGGGCAGTCGCTGCTTCGAGGGACACGGGCCAAACCCATCCCTGAGCAGCCCCTGCCAGCCCTGGCCCTCCCTGCCCTGGGACAGCTCCCCCAGCCCCAGGGGACAGAGTCAGGCCCTGTCAGGACACACGGGAGCCTTGCTCTCCCTCTCTGCTCTTTCCCCACCATGGGCACCCCGTGCAGCCACTCCCAGGTTTTGGGACATGTCTCCCACGGAGGGACCCCAGCAGGATTGCTCAGCCTGGCTGAGCCTGGCACAGCAATCACCTTCTGTGGCACTGTCTGGCATCTCCTCCCTTTGTGTATCGGGGGCTGGCACGGAGCCACGGCTTCCTTCAGGAAGTGCTGCCTTCAGCAAAGCCCTTTGGTCCATCTCTGGAGAAAGGAAAAGGGACAGCTGGATCAGGTGGAACCATTCCCCATTGGAGAGATGGCATCTTCAGCAAGTTCTACTTTTCAAAGACATGGATAAGGATCAGGAAAAGGCCACAGCTCTTGGGGCTGCCACAGGGCCCTCCCTTCTCCAAAAAGCTGCCGCTCCTGATGT
Organism: Vidua chalybeata; assembly: GCF_026979565.1. Classification (NCBI taxonomy): domain Eukaryota; kingdom Metazoa; phylum Chordata; class Aves; order Passeriformes; family Viduidae; genus Vidua; species Vidua chalybeata. Next base: position 607,383 of record NW_026530345.1, read on the forward strand.
GCCAGGGAGCGGGAAACTGCAGGGGATTGCAGGCCCATGGTGCAGTTTGGGCTCCCTGCCAGCTGGTGCCAAATGCCTTCCTGCAGAGGCTGGGGAGAAGCTGAAGCCAGGCCAGGCTGGGAAACAGCCCTGCAGGGCAGGAAAGCAGCAGCGGGGCAGCCAGGCTGCCATGGATCCCTTCCCGCTGTGCTGGGCACGACGTGTCCAGATGTGCAGGGAACGCCCCCGGCTGCTGAGTCCCAGGGGAAGGCTGAGGGAAATGCACCCACCACGGCGTCTCTCCAGATCCCTCAGCATCTGGTCCAGGTGTCTGGCTGCCTCCAGGGATTTCTTGTCTCCAGTGTCTGCATTCTTCCATGGAGGAGGACCTTAACAGAAAGTTGTTCCATGTCCCCTCAGCAGGGCTCAGGCCCAGAGGCACAGCAATTGCCTCCTGTGACTGTGCCTGGCATCGCCTCCCTTCCTGCAGCAGAGGCTGCCAATGGGCTACTGCTTGCTCTGGGAAACTCAGCCTTCAGCACAGCCTCTCCTTCCATCTCTGGGGGAAGGAGAAGGGACAGCTGGATCAGGTGGGGCTGTTTCCCAACGGGAAGGTGGCATCTTCAGGAGGCAATGCTTGTCCATGTCATGGATGAGATTCAGGCTAAAGACCAGGTTATTGGGGCTGCTCCAGGGCCCTCCCTCCTCCAAACAGCTGCCCCTCCAGATGTGCTCAGAGACCGGGAAATTGCAGAGGATCTCAGGGTGTGCATGGCCCGTGGTGCAGATCCTCCCAAGTATCTCCCTGAATCCCAGATTCCCCTGAAACAATAGCAAAGAGTGAGGCTTAAGATGCCTTTGATGAATTTGTTGACTTTTACCCCAGTTTTGTCTGTTTTAAAGGGAAGAAGATGAATCAAAAGAAAATCAGGGCCAAACCAATAGGACAAGCAGCCAGGTGTCTTCCCAACACAGATCACAGGGAATGTGGGTCACCAGGGCTCTGGTGGGTGCTCCAATGGGGGATGAAGGTGGAGCAGTGCACGAAGCCCTTCCCACACTCGGGGCACTCGCAGGGCTTCCCTTACCGGTGCCTCTGTTGGTGTTGGGTCAAGTCAGAGCTCCTGGAGAAGCTCTTCCCACACTGGGGACACTCGTAGGGCCTCTCCCCAGTGTGGATGCTCTGGTGGCAGATCAGGCTGGAGCTCTGGCTGAAGCTCATCCCACATTCCCCACACTCACAGGGCCTCTCCCTGGTGTGGATGCGCCGGTGGGTGATGAGGTTGGAGTTGTGCTTGAAGCCCTTCCTGCAGTTTGGGCAGTGGAAGGGCCTCTCCTCCGTGTGAATCCGCTGGTGCTTGAGGAGAGTGGAGCTGGTCTGAAACCTCTTTGCACACTCGGGACACTCGTAGGGCCTCTCCCCAGTGTGGAGGTGTTGGTGGATGACGAGGTGGGAGCTGTAGCTGAAACCCTTCCCACACTCCCCAGACTTGTAGGGCCTTTCCCTGGTGTGGATCCTCAGGGGCTGGATCAGGTGGGAGCTCTGCCTGAAGCTCTTCCCATAATCCAGCAGCGGGGCTGTCCTGCAGCCGGGGGCCGTGCTGGGCTGGGAGATGGAGCAGGAGAGAGGGGGAAAGGGGCACTGACTTCCTCCTCACCTGCCTGGCTGTCCTGGGGCATCTTCCTCTTCCTCACAGCCTCCCTGGGTTTGGGAATGGGAAATCCTGGTTTGGGGAAAACAAGGGATGAGCACATGGGGTTTGAAGGTCCCTCTGCCCAAGTCCATCTCTAGAAATCCCCGGCCACCTGGGCTCCATAAAAACCTCCCAAACACCAAGATTCAGCCCTGAAAAAGCCTCCCAGGAGTTCCCTGCCCCTGGTCCCTCCTCTTTGCTGTTCAGTGTTTCCCCTGTCCCAGCTGCTGGGGGTAACACTTCGACTGGGGCTCCCTGTCTACTCAATCTCCACCCTCCCGAGGAGTCCCAGGAATATGAAAAGCTCCCCCCTTTTCCATCTCCCCATTTAGGGATGGAGGGGTTTGGGGCTCCCGGGGCCCCAGTTGCCTCCAGCTAGATCAACCCAGTCAGTGCCAGTATGATGCCATTTGCTCCCACCGTGCTCCCAGTTGCTGCCACTCACCCCGAGTATGGGGGATGATGTGCAGGGTGTGTTCCCAGTCACTCTCAGACACTCCCAGTATAAGTCCAGTCACTCCCAGTATGACCTCAGTAGGATCCCAGTAGAGCCCAGTCCCTCCCAGTGCTGCCACTCCTGGCATCCCCCAGCCCTCTGTGCGTTCCCCCCTCCCGGCTGTCCCGAGAGGAGCCCCAAGGGCTGGCAGTGCCCAGGCAGGGTCCCCAGCAAGGCCCAGTTGGGATGTGCAGCCCCCAGTTTTCCCAGTTTGCCTCTCCTTTTGCCCGGGCCGGGTTCCCCCCTGGAACAGCGGGTGGGAGCAGCCGAGAGCCCCGCGCTGCCCATCCCGACCTGGCCCGGCTCCATCCCCGCTCCTGCCGCGGGCTGCGAGGGCTGCGGGAACGGGACACCGAGGGTGTCGCTGCTCCTGGGGGAGAAGGAGGAGGGAGGGAAGGGCAGGGATGGAGGAGGAGAATGTGGAGGCTTATAGAGGATGGAAAGGGGGGATGGAAATAGGAGAAGGAGGTGGGCTTAGAGAAAAAGAGGAGGGGGGATCGAAGAGGAGGGGTGGAAGGGGATGGATGGAAGATGAGAAGGAGGTGGGGTTAGGGAGGAGGAGGAGGGGGGATGGAAGAGGAAGAGGAGGGACAAAGGCGGGTCAAGGACAGCAGAAGGATTCACGCGGTCGAGCCCTCCCTGAATTTGCAGCCCCCACCTGTGGGATCATCGCTCCCCATCCCGCAGGTGAGCGGGGAGGGGGAGCTCGGCCCAGATATCCTGGGGGGTCCCTGGGTTGGGTTTTTTGGGGGATGTTTGGAGAATGAAGAACTGCAAAGCTGAGCGGAAAAGGCCCCTTGGGGGGACATTGGGGGGTGCCGGTGGCGGCTGCCGGCAGAGGCAGCCTGGAGGAGCAGAGCCCTGTGTCCCCCAGGAGCCCAAAGTGGGGAGCCCAGAGAGGGGGGAGCGCCGCCATGGGCGGGACCCTCAAGAGCCTGGAGAGGGGCAGGGGGGACTCCTTGGAGCCGCTGCAGCCCAAAGCAGAGAAGAAGGGGAGAAGGGAGCCCAAAAAGCCCCGGCAGCCCTAAATGGGGAGAGCCAAGAGGGGGGAGCTTTTGGGATTGCTGGGACTCCCAGCAGCCTAGGGAGGGCGGGCACCGAGGAGAAGGGGGACCCCCAATCCAAGCGTGACCCCCAGCAGCTGGGACAGGCGGGAACCCCGAACAGCAATGGGGAGGGGCAGGGACGGGGAGCTCCTGGGAGGCTTTTTCAGGGCTGAATCTTGGTGTTTGGGAGGTTTTTATGGAGCCCAGGTGGCCAGGGACTTCTAGAGATGGATTCGGGCAGAGGGACCTTCAAACTCAACGTGCTCATTCCTTGTTTTCCCCAAACCAGGATTTCCCATTCCTAGCACATGGCAGGCTGCAAAGAAGAGGAAGACCCTCTCCTTGTCCTTCCTCCCCCAGAGCAGGAGCTGAGGATGGAGAGCAGGGAGGACAAATCCCCATGGCAGAACCTCGTGGAAGAGGCCGTTTTGAGCGGCTCCACAGTGCAGGAACCCAACGGGGAGGAAAAGCCCCGGAGATGCCACACGAGGAGGGGCTGCAAACGCAGATCGCAGGGATCTGAGGAGGAAAGACCCACCCTGGGCTGGGGAGGCAGCCGGAGATGGAGCCAGAGCTCGGAGCTGGTGGTCCATGAGCAGCTCCAGGATGGGGAGAAGCCCCACAAGTGCTCAGAGTGTGGGAAGAGCTTCAGGTACAGCTCCCAGCTGAGCAGGCACCCGAGGACCCACACTGGGGAGAGGCCCTACGAGTGTGGGGAGTGTGGGAAGAGCTTCAGCCAGAGCTCCAACCTGCTTGTGCACCGGATGATCCACACTGGGGAACGGCCCTACGAGTGTTCTGAGTGTGGGAAGGGGTTTAAGACCAGCTCCGATCTCCTCCTGCACTACCGGAGTCACACAGAGGAGCGACCTTTCCGCTGCCCTGACTGCGGGAAGGGATTCAAGTACAACCCAAACCTAATGAGGCACCAGAGGACCCACACTGGGGAGAGGCCCTACGAGTGTGGGGAGTGTGGGAAGAGCTTCTGCCTGAGATCCAACCTGGTCAGCCACCTGAAGATCCACACTGGGGAGAGGCCCTATGAGTGTTCCAAGTGTGGGAAGAGGTTTAAGACCAGCTCCGATCTCATCAAGCACTATCGGGTTCACACGGAGGAGAGGCCCTTCTGCTGCCCCGACTGTGGGAAGGGATTCAGGAGGAACTCCCACCTCATCAGCCACCGGCGCATCCACACTGGGGAGAGGCCCTATGAGTGTCCCCAGTGTGGGAAGAGCTTCTCAGACTGCTCTACCTTGACCCAACACCAACGGAGGCACCGGTAAGGGAAGCCCTGTGAGTGCCCCGAGTGCGGGAAGAGCTTTGTGTGCTGCTCCAGCTCCATCCCCCACTGCAGGACCCACGCTGGGCACAGCCCTGGTGACCCACATTCCCTGTGATCCTTGCTGGGGACAATATTCTGGAGGATAGATGTGGGTTCTGGAGGTATTTTGGGCAGTGTACTCCATCTCTTTGCCCTCCAAAAGCCAAGAGAGTCACCTCAAAACAACTCAATCCCACTGAAAACAACTCAATTTTAATTCATATGGGCTCAATGCCACCTCAAAATGGCTTGTTCCCAACTCAGAAAAACTCAATCCCACGCCAAACTCACTTGATTCCACAGCCGCCAGGTTGAGATGGGGTTGGAAGGAGATTGGGAGAAGTGGGATCCCAATTTGGAGCGGTGGGATGGGGATTGTGTGGAGCTGGGTGGCTGGGATGTATTTGATAGTGAATAAAACTTTCAGACTTACTGATTTCTGTCCCCTTCATTTTCAGTCCGTTGCAGTTCTGTTTGCAGAGTGCCACCTTCTCAGCTGATTGTGTTTGTGTCATCCTTTCTCTCCTGCCTCTCTTTGCCTGCTCTCTTTCTCTCTCTGTGTCTCCCTTGAGCCAGGGCAGCTGCCACCAAAGACCCTGCCCTGATTTAATTCCCAGTGCAGGAGCTGCAATGACCATGGGTGAAGTTAGGAAGGCTGGCAATGAAATGTCACTGTAGGATCTTGCTGCACTTGGCTTTTGGCCCCTTCTTAAGAGCTTTGCCTTCAAGGGCAGGAAGATATTTCCCGACTGGGAACTGGAATTCCAGACCCTTGGAGTGTGTGCCGTGCAGGACCACGGAGACTGGGATCATGGGGACTGGGATCCTATGGACTGGGATCCTACAGACTGGGGGTGCACAGACTGGGACCATGTGGATCAGGACCATCCAGACTGGGATCATACAAACTGGGATCATTTGGACCGGGATGACTGCACTGAACGATGTGAACGGAGGGGGTCCCACGCTGCCCAGGGCTCCCTCCCAGTCACTCCCAGTCCCTCCCAGTCCCAGTGCTGCTCTGGGGTGCAGCCAAAGCTCCCCAGAGTGAACTCGGAGGTCCCAGAGCAATCCAGGTACAGATCCCAGCACCGGTCTTGGAGCAATCCTGGTCCCGATGCCGACCTCGGTCTCAGTCTCGGTCCCAGAGCACCCCCAGTACGGGTCTCAGTGCACCCACTCGATGCCATGTTCTCTAGCCCAGGTGTTGGCAATGCCGCTCTTGAAATGAGTCCCCTTGTCTGACTCAGTCCTCTCAGGGGTGCCATGCCTCCCCAGGACTTGCTTTTCCAGGCCCAGGATGGTGTTGGGGCAGTGCTGTGAGGCACAGGGGAGGTCTCCAAGCATCCCGTGGTGGCTTCTACCATGGTGAGCACGTAGCGCTTGCCTTGGCGTGTCTGGGGCAGTGTGACGTGGTCAATCTGCCAGGCCTCCCCATACTTGTACTTGGACCCCTGCCCACCATAGCACAGGGGCTTCACCCGCTTGGCCTCCTTGATCACAGCACACGTCTCACAGTCATGGATAACCTGAGAAATCCTGTCCATGCTTAGATCCACCCCTCGGTCTTGTGCTCACTTATAGGTGGCATCTCTGCCCTGATGACCTGAGGCATCATGAGCCCATCGAGCTCAGAACAACTGCCCCTTGTGATGCCAATCCAAGTCTATCTTTGACACCTCTGTCTTTGCAGCCTGATCTACCTGCTCGTTTAAGTGCTCCTCATTAGCCCGACTCTTGAGGACATTGGCATCTACATGGCAGACTTCCACAGGTACCTTCTCCATCCGAGAGGCAATGTCCTTCTGTTGTAGATGTCAGCGAACCCAATGGGAAGAATGATGATGTCTAACTCCATTTCAGAAGGCTGAATGATTTCTTTATTATAATTATGTTATAATACATTAATATGCTATATAAAAGAGGATACTAAATACTACATGCTACTTTCTCTAACTATCATATCTCACTCCTCACAACTGGTGCCCCTGTTCGCCAGAGTCCAGACACAGGTGGATCCAATTGGCCATCAGGCCCAAACAATCCACCATGGTCCAACCAAGTGCTCACTCTGGGTAAACAATTCTCCAAACACATTCCACAAGAGAAAAACAAGGAGCAGAAATAGAAATTGTTTTCTCTTTCATTTCTCTCTGTGCACCTCAATAAAAAATCCTGAGAGAGAGAAATGTGCTTGCCACATCTTTCCACTCATCAGCATTCCAGACTGGTTTTCCTCTAAGCTGCCAGTTGGCCTTTTTCCACCTTTCCAGGCAGCCCCACAGAGCATTGGCTGCCATCCATGAATTGGTATAAAGGCAGAGCTTTGGTCACTTCTCTCTTTCAGCAATGTCCAGGGCCAGCTGAACGGCCTTGAGTTCAGCAAGTTGACTTGATCCACCTTCTCCTCAGTAGCTTGTGCAGCCTGTCGTGTGGGGCTCCATACGGCTGCTTTCCACTTCTGGTTCATCCCTACGATGCGACAGGAACCATCCGTGAAAAGAGCGTAGCGTGTTTCCTCTGCTGGCAGATGTTTGTATGGTGGACTTTCTTCAGCCTGTGTTACTTCTTCTTGCTCCTCTTTGTCACTGAGACCAAAGTTTTCACCTACTGGCCAGTTTTTATTTCCAAAATCCTGATTCTGGTTTCCAGTACGGGTGCACTGTGTGATGAGGGCTGTCCGTTTGTTCCGTGTGGTGTCGGTGGCATGGCAGGATGTGGGAACCTCTCCTTGAAACATCCACCCCAGCACCGGCAGTCGGGGTGCCAGGAGGAGTTGTGCTTCTGTGCCAATCACCCCCAAGGCAGCTTGAACTCCTTCACAGGCGGCCAAGATTCCCTTCTCTGTGCGAGTGTACTTGGCTTCAGACCCTCTGTAGCTTTGGATCCAGAATCCCAGTGGTTGGCCTCGAGTCTCCCCAGGCACCTTCTGCCAAAGGCTCCAGGACAAGCCATTGTTCCTGGCTGCAGAGTAGAGCACATTCCTCACCTCTGGTCCCGTCCTGACTGGGCCAAGGGTGACTGCATGAGCGATCTCCTGCTTGGTCTGGGCAAAGGCTTGTTGCTGTTCAGGGCCCCAGTGGAAATCGTTCTTTTTGTGGGTGACCAGGTTGAGAGGGCTCAAAATTGGGTTTTACTCAGGAATGTGCATTCTCCAAAAACCGGCTTCTAGCAGAATCTGGACGATCCTCTCTCCTTTCTCAAATACTTGCATTGCTGTGTTCCCCCACACAATGATGCCATCGATGTACTGCAGGTGTTCTGGAGCTTCACCCTTTGCCAGTGCAGCTTGGATCAGTCCATGGCAGCTGGTGGGGCTGTGCTTCCACCCCTGGGGCAGTCGGTTCCAGGTGTACTGCACGCCCCTCCAGGTGAAAGCAAACTGAGGCCTGCATTCTGCTGCCAGAGGAATGGAGCAAAACACGTTAGCAATGTCAGCAGTGGCGTACCACTTTGCTGCCTTGGACTCCAGCTCGTACTGGAGCTCCAGCATGTAGGGCACAGCAGCGCTCAGCAGTGGAGTCACTTCATTCAAGGCATGATAGTCCACAATCTCCATTCTCTGTCAGACTTGTGTACAGGTCAAGAGGGGCTGCTGAAGGGTGAGTGGGTTTTGCTGATCACCCCTTGGCTCTCCAGCTCACGGATCATTCTGTGGATGGGGATCACGGCATCCCGATTCGTTCAATACTGCCGGCGGTGCACTGTCGAGGTGGCAATTGGCACTCGTTGCTCTTCCACCCTCAGGAGTCCTACTGCAGATGGGTGCTCTGATAGTCCAGGCAAGGTGTTCAACGGCTTCATGTCCTCTGCCTCTCCAGCAGCTATGCCAAAAGCCCACCTGAGTCCCTTTGGGTCTTTGTAGTAGCCATTTCAGAGGAAGTCTATGCCCAGAATACACGGGGCCTCTGGGCCGGTCACAATGGGATGTTTCTGCCACTCCTTCCCAGTCAGGCTCACCTCGGCTCCCAACAGGGTCAATTGCTGTGATCGATCCCCCCGTCACCCCGGCAATGGAAACAGGTTCTGCCCCCACATGTCCCCATGGTATCAGGGCACACTGCGCACCAGTATCAGCTAAGGTTTCATATTTCTGTGGCTCTGATGTGCCAGGCCATCGGATCCACACTGTCCAAAAGATCCGATTTTCCCGTGCCTCTCCCTGGCTCGAGGCAGGGCCCCTCTAGCCCTGGTTCCCATTTCTTCCCTGGGCATACATACTAGAGGCTCCTTCAAGGGGATCTGACAGATCATACCCGGCAGCTCGGTCACGGGAGGCTGAGGCCACCTTCACCTTAGTGGAATTCTCTCGGTTAGTGTTTCCCTGCTTGCATAGACACAGCCATGCTGCCAGGACAGAAGTGAGTTGATGAACTTTGGACCTGATTAGCATAAAAGATTTGATAATCAGAATGCCTTGGCAAGAAGAAACAGAGCTTTGAAGACTGCAAGAAGACTGAATCAAGAAGATTGAATCTACTTCTATGAGCAAGAGATGTTGCAAAATTGATAAGTTTGTTTATGTGTTGATTCACCCAATCATTGTAGTAAAAAATTACTAGTCTTCCAAGAATTGTGTATAAGCATGTGTAGCCCATGTGAAAAACACGTTCACTCTCCTGTGAAAAAGTAAAAAGTTTAATAAAGGACAATGGGAGACAAGGACCACAGAGCAAAGGTTATTTATGGCCAGGTGCATCATGGCACTCAGCCAAGAGCACCCTGTTACCTTCGGGGATCCCCCTTAAATACCTTTTCCCTCATATCAGCCTGTTGCCTATTCACAGCCCCTTATGCATATCCATAACCTAGTTTACATTTTCCAGGAACTATTTTACATGGCCCCTCCTTGGGTCCCCCTTTTCAGAGCATGCGTGTTTCCTGGCTGGGGTTTGGCTCCTTCTCTTTATCACTTCCAGTTCGGGCCTTGGTCCACACTGCCTTCAGACGGTGAGTGCTGATCGTTGGCAGATCTGTAGCAGGTGTCCTCATCCTGTGTTCATTGGATGTTATCCCATCCAAGCAGGCATTTTAACACAAGCAGACTTCTGTCAGCTATTGCACTACTATGTCTAAGCTTAATTAACAACAAAATTAGAAACTTTATCTTTGGAACAAAGTTACTTGAACATCACACATATAAAATTCATTTTAATATTTGCAAAAGCCAATATTATAATATGTAGCTATAACACTCCTCTCCTGCAAGGAAAGGCTGAGACAGCTCGGCTTCTTCAGCCTGGGCAAGAGACTGAGACTTGATCCAACTGTGGCCTTCCAGGACCTGAGGGCAACCTACAAGAAAGCTGGACAGGGGCTTTGTAGGAGGGCAGGCAAGGACAGGACAAGGGAGAATGGATCCAAATGGAAAGAGAGTCGGTTTAGGTGAGGGATTCAGAAAAAAGAGTCTCCTGGAACAGGTTGCCCAGAGAAGGTGTGGCTGTCCCATCCCTGACAGTGTTCAAGGCCAGGCTGCATGGAGCTCTAGACAAGCCGGGCTAGTGTTAGGGGTGCCCAGCCACAGCAGGGGGGTTGCAGCCGTGTGATTTTTCAGATCCCTTCCAAGCCAAACCATGCCACGACTCCATGATTCTGGGATACTTCCCCTCCTCATCCTCTGGCAGAAAAACAAACTTGGCCCCAAGTTCCACATTGCAGACCATGTCTTTTGGCAGCCTGCAACTGTCTCAACAGAAGATGAAAAGAGATTAATTTAATACACAATTTCCCTTTTCTGTTTGAAAATTAAATGCTGCACTCCTGTCCAGAAACTTCTGTCAGAAACTGTCAGAAGAGGCAATTCTTCCCCATTAAATGCTACACCTCAGCCAAAAAAAGAAAGAAGCCACAAGCCGAGACTCTTCTTTATTGCTACATTGTTTGATTTGGTTACTTCTCTAATAGGAATTCCTTTGGGGTTTCATTTGTTTGTTTCTCTCTTTCGTTCCGCGGGGCGCGCGGCGACTCCTCCGTTGGGTTCGCGGAGGCAACGGAGGAACGTTCGCGAGCTGCGGCGGTTCCGCAGCAGCAGCAGCAGCAGCAGCAGCAGCAGCAGCAGCAGCAGCAGCAGCAGCAGCAGCAGCAGCAGCGCTTCTCTCGATCGGTTTTCCGCTCGACTTTCCACTCGCTCCCCATCCCCTTCTCCCTCTCACACTCACTCCACTCCCGTCCCGTCCCGTCCGTGTCCCGCCTCTCCCAGCCCGGCTGATGCCGCGTCCCGCAAGGCGCCCCTCGGCGGGGCCGCCCCGTGCCCGGCCCTGCCCGTCCCGCCGCGGAGCCGCCTCCGCCGGGCTCTCTCCGTACTGGCTGTGGCGCCGCTGGAAGTGCCGCTCGCTCTGGTGCTGGCGGAGCAGCGCGGTCTTTTGGCTCCGCCTGGCGCGGGCTCTGGCCCGGCCCCGGCCGAGGCCCCGGCCCCGAACGAAGCCCCTGCCGCGGTTCCGCCCGCAGCCGCCCCGCTGCCGCCCCGCGCCCGCCCCGTCGCCGACAGCGTCGCCGGCGGCTTCCCCGCTCCGAGCTCCGCCGCTCGTCAGCTCGGCCGCCGGCCCCGAGCCGCCGCAGCCCGGGGCGGCTCGGCAAGCAGCAGCGCGCCGGGCGCTCGGCTTGCCGGGGCAGAAGAGCGGGAGCGCGGTGCCGCCCGCACGGGCGGAGAAGCCTCCCCTGGAGCAGCTCTACCGGGAGGGCCCGCTGCTGGGGAGCGGCGGCTGCGGCAGCGTTTACTCCGGGACCCGGCTCGCCGACGGCGCCCCGGTAAGAGACGGGGCCCGAGCGGAGGGGGCGGCGGGCGGCGGGCAGCGAGCTCAGCCCGGCGCTCGCCTTGGCTTGCAGATGGCCATCAAGCGAGTGTGCCGCGACCGCATCCCGGAGTGGGCGCGGCTGGTGAGTGAGCGGGGCCAGCGGGAGAAGGCGGCGGGGCGTGCCGGGCGGGGCTAAGGCGAGGCCCGGCAGGGTGGCAGCCGGAAGGCTGCGAGGGGAGCGAGCGGGGAGTGAGCGGGGCCCGCGCAGCGTCCCGGGCCGTGCAATGGCGAGCGGCGGCGGGGCCGGGCAGGGGGTGGCCGAGGCGCGGCGCAGCATCGGCCCCGCTGAGGGCATCGCGGTCCCCCCGCAGCACAACGGCGCCCTGGTGCCCCTGGAGCTGGCGCTGCTGTGGATGGTGTCGTGCCCTGGCTTCCGCGGCGTCGTGCGGCTCCTGGACTGGTTCGAGCTGCCCGACGGCTTCGCGCTGGTCATGGAGCGTCCGCAGCGCTGTCAGGACCTCTGGGACTTCCTGCACGAGCGGGGGTTCCTGACGGAGCCCGTGGCGCGGGGGCTGTTCCGCCAGGTGCTGGAGGCCGTGCGGCACTGCACCAGCCGCGGCGTCCTGCACCGCGACATCAAGGCCGAGAACGTCCTCGTCGACCTGGCCACGGGCGAGGCGAAGCTCATCGACTTCGGCTGCGGCACGATCCTCCAGGACACGTTCTACACCCGGATGTCAGGTGAGCCCAAAGCCGGGGCCCAGCCGGGCAGCGGAGGTTCCCCCCTTGGCTGGCAGAGGGGGAAGAGGGAGACAGGGAGGGGAGGGTGCAGAATCCTCCTTCAGCCGGCTGCAGCCAAGTTGCTTTTCGGCGGGGCAGGGGCTGGCTGTTGTGGAACGGGGGCGGGCTGGGAGGGAGGGAGGAAGGGAGGGAGCAGCATCGGCCTGATGAGCTGTGCCTGTGACCCATAGGAACGCCGGAGTACAGCCCACCGGAGTGGATCCTCTTTGGCTGCTACCATGGCCAGCCAGCCACCATCTGGTCCCTGGGCATCCTGCTCTATCACCTGGTCTGCGGGCAGCTTCCTTTCCACACAAACGAGGACATCGTCCGGGGCCAGCTCTTCTTCCCGCCCCGGGTGTCTCAAGGTGGGGCTGCGTCTTCAGGGCTCGGGAGGAGGAACAGGGCTGGGAGGGGGCAGCTGGCACATCAGCATCCTGCTCTTGCAGCTAGTGAGGCGGTTGAGCTCCTGGGCTTAGCTGGAGGAGGTGGCACGTGTGCCTCTGTGCTGCTCTCCTCCAAAAGGGAGGATCGATGGGAAGCATTTGGCTGCAGCTCTGAGCACTCCTAGTGTGGCCTGGGCACCGTGGAATGTAGGAGAGCATGGACAGGAGCCTTGTCCCGCTGAGCGGCGGTTTCTGTTTCCTTTCTGCAGAGTGCCAGCACCTCATCAGGTGGTGTTTATCCATGGACCCCACAGACAGGCCATCACTGGAATACCTTTTTGAGCATTCTTGGCTGCAGGAGCCCTGCCTGGCCCAGGAGACAGCAGAGATCCATCCCTGTGCTCAGTAGGATCCAGGAGCCCAGCAAGTACCAGCTGCACGTGTCTGGTGGCACTCCAAGAAAACCCCGGAGCGTTTCCCTGCGGCCGCAGCACGGAGGAGAGAGCGCAGCCGAGGAGATGCTTCCGCTGGTCCCCGGCGAGTTGTGGAGGGAGCGGCTCAGTGCTCCCCGTGCCACTGGAGAAGTGGTGGCAGTGCGGTGAAGGTGCCACGGACTGGAACAGGGGAAACATTCCCCTGCAGCTCAATGGCATCGGGATGTCCCCGCAAGCCGAGGCACAGCTGGCGTGTTCTTCTGGAGCACCACGTGGAGCTGGGAACACCATCCTGGAGCTGGCCGCTGGCGGGGCAAAGCCGAGCGGCTTTGGCTGCGGCCCCTTCCTGGAGGACACGCTCTGCGCCCCGATGAAATCAAGATGAGTCCCCAGCCGGCGCAGGGGCGGGGGGATGCTCGTGCTTCCAGGCATGGCAGGGCTCGGCCTGGCCACGCGCCGCAGGTTCCCCGCTCGGCGGCGCTGGGGAATATTAATTTTTTCCCATGGCTGCCGAGCTGCTTTTTGGTGGGACAGGGGACAGATGTTGTGGAAGGGGAGCCGGCTCCTGGCCTTGCTGACAGCTTCTGCCAGCCAGTCTGGCACGGGCTGGGGCGGGGGCAGCCAGCCTGACAAAGCATCCATCCATGTGGATGGGGGCAGCAGAGGGGGACGGGTTCCGAAGCCGTGCCCCAGCTGGTCTGCTTTGCAGGCCCTCGAGGAAGGGGTGCGTTTACGGGTGGGAAAGGTGGGGTTTTTCCCCACCCATGGACAGGTTTCATTCTCGCATGGAGTGGTCAGACCCTCCTCAGGCCCATGAAACGGTGACAGGCTGTGTAGGTTTTTCTTGTTTCCAGGTCTTGTTTTGAATTGACTTTCATGCAATTGTTCTTTGTTTTTCCCAGGAAGATTACACCTGGTGCCCGGACCGCATGGGGAAGCGCCTGCACCGTCCGTGGAGCGCATCCAGTGCCAGCGCTACCCCAGGGGCCACGGCCTGCAGGGACATCCCCTTCAAGAAGGACGAGGACCGCGTGTGGGATCAGCTCCTCTCCTGGCAGCAGGTCTGCAGAGGTGGGTACCCGGCTCCACAGCTGGGCTGGCAGAAGGGCTTCGGGCAGAGGGCAGCGGGCACACGGGCATCCCACCCTTGCAGCTGCTGAGGAGGCTGCTGTGCTGTGCTGAAGCGGAGGAGGTGGAACGTGGCCTGCCACGCTGCCCTTCTCTCGAAACAGAGAATGGCTCGGGAGGTTTGGGCTCTGAGCACAGCCAGCAGCCTGGCCCGGGCACAGGCCATGGCAGGACAGGGCACAGGAGCCTTCTGTGACTGACCGTGGCTCTCTGGTTTCTCTCCGCAGGCTGCCAGCACCTCATGCCATGGAAACGGCTCCACTCGGCCTGCCAGGCTGGGAGGGCTGGAGGGCGGCGGGTGTTCATTTGCTGTCAGAAATAAATCGTTCTATTTTTTTGTCATCGTCATGATCAGAGCATTTCTTTCATCCTTTTCCAAGCTTTTGGCCTCCCTTCCTCCAGGGTAATCTTTTTGTGTCCTTCCTCAGCCACTTGATGGCATTTGGCAGGGGGGGTTAAGCAATGTGAAAAGTTCAACAACAGCTCCTGTTGCTGACTGCAGCAGCCCCTTCAAGAGCCCTGAGCTTCCAGCGAGGTCCACGTGTGCCTTGCAAAAGGGAGTGGTTTGCAGCGATGGGATTGTCGCCCTGCTGCAAAAGCTGGGAGGAAATCACAAGTGGCAAAATGCCAATTTGGCTCAACCCCTGCCCAGGTTCTGCATCTTTCCCCTGTGCTCGGTGACAGGCAGGCAGGGCTGGACTCCAGCAAGGTTCAAGTTCTTGGTGCTCCCTGGCATCGAGGGGATCAAGTAAACTCTTGTAAGCAGTGGCTGCAATAGGGCTACTGAAGGGAAAAAGGAGATGTCGTGAGGTGGGGAATCCTTCTTGTCTCCTTTGTCTCCCCAGGAGCCCCTTGGAAAGGGAAATGCCCACACGGGTTTATCTGACTCCTTCCCAGCCAGCCTTTCCCTCAGTCCCGGCTCTCATTTGCTCCGCAGGCTTCAGCAGCTCGCTCAGCTCAGAGGAGCTCTCAGAGGAGAAAACGCTGCCTGGCGTGGGGCTGGCTGATCCCTGTCTCATCTTGATTCCATTTCCCCGCTCCCTCCCCCATCCAAGAGCCCGAAGGATCCCCCACAACCTGTCACGATCCACTCTTGCGGGGTGTTTGTGATGGTTTGTTAACCGATCCCAAAAGTGCAAAACTGCAAATGGCAAGGGACCATCACTTGAATCACAACAAATGCATCTTTATTTAGGTACCAACAGCAAATGCGATAGAAGGGACAGAAAAGGGAAATAGAGAGAAAAGAGAGGAAGGGGAATAGAGCTACCACCGTCGAGACCAGATCCTCGATGGTCCAGCCATCATTCACTATATCAAATAACTGGAAAAAGCACTGGAAAAGAATTTGTTTTTTTAAAATTAAGTTTAAAAAAAAAGGAAGGAATTCCATAAAGAAAACCAAAGAGTATAAATACAGTAATTTAAACTTCTCAAAGCCCTTTGCTAATGGAGCCCTGAAGCCCAGTCACATGCAGTGCGGCCTCGGCGGTGCCTTTGAGCCCAGAACTGCCAAGGGTCAGGGCCGGGATGAGCCTTCACCCAAAACAGGCTCCAAGACTGAGTGGGAATCAATCCAGAACAGGGCTCACACAAAGAGCAAAGCCTCAAGGCCAAAGCCAAACCTTCATCAGGTTGGATTTGTTTGAACACTGAACTGCAGCAGATTTGCTTGTCCGGTAACATCACTGTCACCATGAAACTTTACATGAGCTACTAAATAAGCACTGTCCTGTCCTGAGCTGTGTGGCCCAAAGACTGTTGAGAACTTGCTCTGCCTCTGCCCTGTGCCCCCGGGGCTGCTCTTGGCCTGGCAGCCTCAGTGGGAGCCAGCACTGGCTGCAGCCCCAGCGGGCCCCCCAGGACAAGGCCCAGCAATGAAGAGGCCAATGAAAGCACTGGGCAGCAGCAGAGCCCTCAGCAGAGTTCTTTGGACAACCACGGACTGGCCACAGCTCCAGTGCAGCATGACTACGAGTCAGGCTACCAATGCTATGAGCAGAGTTACAAGAAAGCTGTGGAGAAAAATCAACAACTGACCGTCTGCTCTGGTACAGCTTCCGAATGCCAAGATAGCAGCCGATCAGCACGAGGGGCACGGTGAACAGTGTCACCACCGTGCCTATCATGCAGGACCTGCGCACATCCTGGGGGCAGACAATTCTTGGGAGGCGCACTGGATCCGGGGGCAAATATTCCTGTTTCAGTGATAACGTCTGTGGGAGCAGTGGGGAGCGTCAGCCCGTGCTGTGCTGCACTGCCGAGCTGGCAGCACGGTGGATACGGCCAGGACGTTCTCTGTTTCCCCCAGAGCTGGGGCCTGCAGGCCCCTTGCTGCCCCTTGGCACAGGCTGTGCCACCCAACAAAGCCCAGCAGGCCGGGAGGAGAGCCCGGGGCCAGCGCAGCTGCTTGGGCAGTCGCTGCTTCGAGGGACACGGGCCAAACCCATCCCTGAGCAGCCCCTGCCAGCCAGCCCTGGCCCTCCCTGCCCTGGGACAGCTCCCCCAGCCCCAGGGGACAGAGTCAGGCCCTGTCAGGACACACGGGAGCCTTGCTCTCCCTCTCTGCTCTTTCCCCACCATGGGCACCCCGTGCAGCCACTCCCAGGTTTTGGGACATGTCTCCCACGGAGGGACCCCAGCAGGATTGCTCAGCCTGGCTGAGCCTGGCACAGCAATCACCTTCTGTGGCACTGTCTGGCATCTCCTCCCTTTGTGTATCGGGGGCTGGCACGGAGCCACGGCTTCCTTCAGGAAGTGCTGCCTTCAGCAAAGCCCTTTGGTCCATCTCTGGAGAAAGGAAAAGGGACAGCTGGATCAGGTGGAACCATTCCCCATTGGAGAGATGGCATCTTCAGCAAGTTCTACTTTTCAAAGACATGGATAAGGATCAGGAAAAGGCCACGGCTCTTGGGGCTGCCACAGGGCCCTCCCTTCTCCAAACAGGTGCCATTCCTGACCTACCCGGAGACCGGGAAATTGCAGGGGATTGCAGGCCCGTGGTGCAGTTTGGGCTCCCTGCCAGCTGGTACCAAATGCTTTCCTGCAGAGGCTGGGGAGAAGCTGCAGCCAGGCCAGGCTGGGAAACAGCCCTGCAGGGCAGGAAAGCAGCAGCGGGGCAGCCAGGCTGCCGTGGATCCCTTCCCTCTGTGCCGGGCACGGCCTGTCCAGATGTGCAGGGAAAGCCCCCGGCTGCTGAGTCCCAGGGGAAGGCTGAGGGAAATGCACCCACCACGGCGTCTCTCCAGATCACTCAGCATCTGGTCCATGTGTTTCGATGCCTCCAGGGACTTCATGTGTTTAGTAGATCTGTTCCTCCCTCTCGGCGGACCTTAAGAGAATGCATGTCCATTTCCCCCGGAATGGATCCCACAAAAGCAGGGCTCAGCCTGTGGGGTCAGCAGGGACACACAACTCACCCCTGCGATGGGAGCCGGGCTTGTGCGCAGCAACCAGGAAAGGAGCCTGAAAAGTCCTCCCTGCAGACACACCTGTAACTCAACAGGCACAGGAGCTTCTGTCACCTGCTTCCTGCCAGGTTGTCAGTGATTATTCACTGAGGGCAAGTTGAGAAGTTACCTGCAGAATCTCCCAAGGGTTCCAAACCATCTTCCATCCCAGCTGCTGGAGAAGCCTTGCTAGCATGCTCATCTAGAAGGGATCAGAGATCAGAACCATTTCCTGGTCTGCTGGGATCCCCCTGTGCCTTTGGGAACTGGGCACTGCAAGGGGGTCGGGTAAGGCTGTGGGGGCCAAATTTCCATGGCCATGGCCAAAGCTGCCCAGGGGCCTGGGGAGCTCTGGGCTGGCTCCTGGCCACTCTCCACACTCTTTGCAGGCCCTGTGCAACATCCCTGGAGGGCAGGTACTGCCACACAGCAGAGATGGCAGCTCAAGCCTCAGCAATTACCTCCTGTGACTGTGCCTGGCATCGCCTCACTTCCTGCAGCAGGGGCTGCCAATGGGCCACTGCTTCCTCCAGGAAATGCTGCCTTCAGCACAGCCTTTCGCTTCATCTCTGGAGACAGGAAGAGGCACAGCTGCATTAGATGGAGCCGTTCCCCTTCTGGGAGATGGCATCTTCAAGAGGCAATACTGGACAAACTCATGGTTCAGGAAATCATCAAAACTTTTGGGATTGGCCAGGCCACTCCCTTCTACAAACAGGTGCCATTCCTGATCTACCCGGAGACCGGGAAATTGCAGGCATCTCGGGCCCATGGTGCAGGTTGGGCTCCCTGCCAGCTGATGCCAAATGCCTTCCTGCAGAGGCTGGGGAGAAGCTGCAGCCAGGCCAGGCTGGGAAACAGCCCTGCAGGGCAGGAAAGCAGCAGCGGGGCAGCCAGGCTGCCATGGATCCCTTCCCTCTGTGCCGGGCACGGCGTGTCCAGATGTGCAGGGAAAGCCCCCGGCTGCTGAGTCCCAGGGGAAGGCTGAGGGAAATGCACCCACCACGGCGTCTCTCCAGATCCCTCAGCATCTGGTCCAGGTGTCTGGCTGCCTCCAGGGATTTCATGTCTCCAGTGTCTGAGTTCTTCCATGGAGAAGGACCTTAACATAAAGATGTTCCATGTCCCCCTCAGGCCAGAGTGGCAGTGAGTGCCCCTGGGTGATTGGTGCCCTCCAAAGCACTCCCTCAGCTCTGCCTTCCACTCAGGAGCAGGGCCAGGGGGACCACGTGCCTGCGGTGGCCCCACACTGGCATGGAAGGAGCCCCTTGCAGGGCCGTCCTCGGGGGAGAAAGGATTCCCTGGAGCTGCCAGCAGCTCTAAACCCAGCCCCAGGCAGGGCCAGGGCTTGGCAGCAGCAGCAGGAGCAGCTCAGGCACCCCGGGGCCGGCAAAGGAGCTGCAAAAGGCACAGCCCCGGGGCACAGCCCTGGGCCCGGCCCCTTCCTTCTCTGCTCTTCTCTGTGGCTGCACAAAGCCTGGAGAAGGACACAGTGGAATTGCACGCAGAAGGAAGATGGACAGCTAAATGCTCCTTCCTGCCACTGACAGCGATCCTGTGGGATCACTGTTGGGCACAGGAGTAGAAATTTGGAGGACAGGATTTCCAAAATCCATCAAACTTCAAAGCATCTTAAAGGAAATCACACATGAATATCACTCTGGAGAATGATTACTCTGTTAGGAAAGGGTTGCTGATAACCTACCTTCACCAAGCTTCAAGACCCTTAAACCGTGTTTTGCCAGTCTTTCCAAATGATGCAAGTCATGGTCCCAGTCTAGAAAGGAGCACGGGTGGGAAATGTTCCATGGTGTGCTGGGATCGCCTTCTATGGGGAAGTGAGCACTGCAAGGGGCTCAGGTAATGCTGTGTGCCCACACTGCAAAGCCACAGGGAGGGCAGCTCAAGGCTCAGCAGGGCTCAGGCCCAGAGGCACAGCAATTACCTCCTGTGACTGTGCCTGGCATCGCCTCCCTTCCTGCAGCAGAGGCTGCCAATGGGCCACTGCTTGCTCTGGGAAACTCAGCCTTCAGCACAGCCTCTCCTTCCATCTCTGGGGGAAGGAGAAGGGACAGCTGGGTCAGGTGGGGCTGTTTCCCAACGGGAAAGTGGCATCTTCAGGAGGCAGTGCTTGTCCATGTCATGGATGAGATTCAGGCTAAAGACCAGGTTATTGGGGCTGCTCCAGGGCCCTCCCTCCTCCAAACAGCTGCCCCTCCAGATGTGCTCAGAGACCGGGAAATTGCAGAGGATCTCAGGGTGTGCATGGCCCGTGGTGCAGATCCTCCCAAGTATCTCCCTGAATCCCAGATTCCCCTGAAACAATAGCAAAGAGTGAGGCTTAAGATGCCTTTGATGAATTTGTTGACTTTTACCCCAGTTTTGTCTGTTTTAAAGGGAAGAAGATGAATCAAAAGAAAATCAGGGCCAAACCAATAGGACAAGCAGCCAGGTGTCTTCCCAACACAGATCACAGGGAATGTGGGTCACCAGGGCACTGGTGGGTGCTCCAATGGGGGATGAAGGTGGAGCAGTGCACGAAGCTCTTCCCACACTCGGGGCACTCGCAGGGCTTCTCTTACTGGTGCCTCTGTTGGTGTTGGGTCAAGTCAGAGCTCCTGGAGAAGCTGTTTGCACACTGGGGACACTCGTAGGGCCTCTCCCCAGTGTGGCTGTGTTGGTGGATGACGAGGTGGGAGCTGTAGCTGAAACCCTTCCCACACTCCCCAGACTTGTAGGGCCTTTCCCTGGTGTGGATCCTCTGGGGCTGGATCAGGTGGGAGTTCTGCCTGAAGCTCTTCCCATAATCCGGCAGCAGGGCTGTCCTGCAGCTGGGGGCCGTGCTGGGCTGGGAGATGGAGCAGGAGAGAGGGGGAAAGGGGCACTGACTTCCTCCTCACCTGCCTGGCTGTCTTGGGGCATCTTCCTCTTCCTCACAGCCTCCTCCTCCATGCAGCCAAGGCTTGGGAACGGGAAATCCTGCTTTGGGAAAAACAAGGAATGAGCACATTGACTTTGAAGGTCCCTCTGCCCAAGTCCATCTCTAGAAATCCCCGGCCACCTGGGCTCCATAAAAACCTCCCAAACACCAAGATTCAGCCCTGGAAAAGCCTCCCAGGAGTTCCCTGCCCCTGGTCCCTCACCTTTGCTGTTCAGGGTTCCCCCCTGTCCCAGCTGCTGGGGGTCACGCTTGGATTGGGGTTCCCTGTCTACTCAATCTCCACCCTCCCCAGGAGTCCCAGGAATTTGAAAAGCTCCCCCTTTTCCATCTCCCCATTTAGGGATGGAGGGGTTTGGGGCTCCCGGGGCCCCAGTTGCCTCCAGCCAGATCAACCCAGTCAGTGCCAGTATGATGCCATTTGCTCCCACCGTGCTCCAGTTGCTGCCACTCACCCCGAGTATGGGGGATGATGTGCAGGGTGTGTTCCCAGTCACTCTCAGACACTCCCAGTATAAGTCCAGTCACTCCCAGTATGACCTCAGTATGATCCCAGTAGAGCCCAGTCCCTCCCAGTGCTGCCACTCCTGGCATCCCCCAGCCCTCTGTGCGTTCCCCCCTCCCGGCTGTCCCGAGAGGAGCCCCAAGGGCTGGCAGTGCCCAGGAAGGGTCCCCAGCAAGGCCCAGTTGGGATGTGCAGCCCCCAGTTTTCCCAGTTTGCCTCTCCTTTTGCCCGGGCCGGGTTCCCCCCTGGAACAGCGGGTGGGAGCAGCCGAGAGCCCCGCGCTGCCCATCCCGACCTGGCCCGGCTCCATCCCCGCTCCTGCCGCGGGCTGCGAGGGCTGCGGGAACGGGGCACCGAGGGTGTCGCTGCTCCTGGGGGAGGAGGAGGAGGGAGGGAAGGGCAGGGATGGAGGAGGAGAAGGAGGTGGGCTTATAGAGGATGGAAAGGGGGGATGGAAATAGGAGAAGGAGGTGGGCTTAGAGAAAAAGAGGAGGGGGGATCGAAGAGGAGGGGTGGAAGGGGATGGATGGAAGATGAGAAGGAGGTGGGGTTAGGGAGGAGGAGGAGGGGGGATGGAAGAGG
Source organism: Vidua chalybeata (assembly GCF_026979565.1). Taxonomy (NCBI): domain Eukaryota; kingdom Metazoa; phylum Chordata; class Aves; order Passeriformes; family Viduidae; genus Vidua; species Vidua chalybeata. The sequence goes on from NW_026530345.1 coordinate 628,855, forward strand.
AAGAGGAGGGACAAAGGCGGATCAAGGCCAGCAGGAGGAAGCCCGCGGTCGAGCCGTCCCTGAATTCGCAGCCCCCACGTGTGGGATCATCGCCCCCCATCCCGCAGGTGAGCGAGGAGGGGGAGCTCGGCCCAGATATCCTGGGGGGTCCCTGGGTTGGGTTTTTTTGGGGGGATGTTTGGAGAATGAAGAACTGCAATGCTGAGCAGAAAAGGCCCCTTGGGGGGACATTGGGGGTCCCGGTGGCGGCTGCCGGCAGAGGCAGCCTGGAGGAGCAGAGCCCTGTGTCCCCCAGGAGCCCAAAGTGGGGAGCCCAGAGAGGGGGGAGCGCCGCCATGGGCGGGACCCTCAAGAGCCTGGAGAGGGGCAGGGGGGGACTGCTTGGAGCCGCTGCAGCCCAAAGCAGAGAAGAAGGGGAGAAGGGAGCCCGGGAGCCCAAAAAGCCCCGGCAGCCCTAAATGGGGAGAGCCAAGAGTGGGGAGCTTTTGGGATTGCTGGGACTCCCAGCAGCCTGGGGAGGGCGGGCACCGAGGAGAAGGGGGACCCCCAATCCAAGCGTGACCCCCAGCAGCTGGGACAGGGGGGAAGCCCGAACAGCAAAGAGGAGGGGCAGGGACGGGGAGCTCCTGGGAGGCTTTTTCAGGGCTGAATCTTGGTGTTTGGGAGGTTTTTATGGAGCCCAGGTGGCTGGGGACTTCTGGAGATGGACTCGGGCAGAGGGTACTTCAAATGCAAAATGCTCATCCCTTGTTTTCCCCAAACCAGAATTTCCCATTCCCAGCCCCTGGGAGGCTGCGAGCAAGAGGAAGACCTTCTCCTTGTCCTTCCTCTCCCAGAGCAGGAGCTGAGGATGGAGAGCAGGGAGGACAAATCCCCACGGCAGAACCTCGTGGAAGAGGCCGTTTTGAGCGGCTCCATGGCACAGGAACCCAACGGGGAGGAAAAGCCCCGGAGATGCCGCACGAGGAGGGGCTGCAAACGCAGATCACGGGGATCTGAGGAGGAAAGACCCACCCTGGGCTGGGGAGGCGGCCGGAGATCAAACCAGAGCTCAGAGCTGGTGGTCCATGAGCAGCTCCAGGATGGGGAGAAGCCCCACAAGTCCTTGGAGTGTGGGAAGAGCTTCAGGTACAGCTCCCAGCTGATCCTGCACCGGAGGATCCACACTGGGGAGAGGCCCTACGAGTGTTCTGAGTGTGGGAAGGGGTTTAAGACCAGCTCCGATCTCCTCCTGCACTACCGGAGTCACACAGAGGAGAGGCCCTTCTGCTGCCCCGACTGTGGGAAGGGATTCAAGCAGAAGTCAAACCTCGTCAGTCACCAGAGGACCCACACTGGGGAGAGGCCCTACAAGTGTGAGAAGTGTGGAAAGAGATTCACCCTGAGCTCCAGCCTGATCCAGCACCAGGTGCGCCACACTGGGGAACGGCCCTACGCGTGTTCCAAGTGTGGGAAGAGGTTTCAGACCAGCTCCAATCTCCTCAAGCACTATCAGGTTCACACGGAGGAGAGGCCCTTCTGCTGCCCTGACTGTGGGAAGGGATTCAGGCAGAAGTCCCACCTCATCACCCACCAGCGTATCCACACTGGGGAGAGGCCCTATGAGTGTCCCCAGTGTGGGAAGAGCTTCTCACAGAGCTCTACCTTGACCCAACACCAACGGAGGCACCGGTAAGGGAAGCTCTGCGAGTGCCCCGAGTGCGGGAAGAGCTTCGTGTGCTGCTCCAGCTCCATCCCCCACTGCAGGACCCAGGTTGGGCACAGCCCTGGTGACCCACATTCCCTGTGATCCTTGTTGGGGACAATATTCTGGAGGATAGATGTGTGTTCTGGAGGTATTTTGGGCAGTGTACTCCATCTCTTTGCCCTCCGAAAGCCAAGAGGGTCACCTCAAAACAACTCAACCCCACTGAAAACAACTCAATTTTAATTCATATGGGCTCAATCCCTCCTCAAAATGGCTTGTTCCCAACTAAGAAAAACTCAATCCCACTCCAAACTCACTTGTTTCCACAGCCGCCAGGTTGAGATGGGGTTGGAAGGAGATTGGGAGAAGTGGGATCCCAGTTTGGAGCGGTAGGATGGGGATTGTGTGGAGCTGGGTGGCTGGGATGTATTTGATAGTTGTCGTGGTTTGACATGGAAGTGAATTTTTTCCAGGAAGTTGGGTCAAACCAATCAGTGGTCAGGTTTGGATATTGACACCTGGAGTGACCACTGAAAGTATGGACACGCCTCTGAGAACACAGGGGGTTAAAAGCAAGAACTCCCAAGAGAACTCTCTCTTTGGTTCCGGTCGTCAGAGAGTGCAGGCTCTCCCCTGCCCAGCCATGGTCTGGGTGGGGGAGGGGAAGCCACGCGGCCTTGTCCAGGTAGGCCGAGGGGCTGAGGTCTGGAACACAGCCAGCTCCTGGACGGAAGGGTGGAGAGGAGCGGAGATGCCTTTGTCCCCCCCCCCAAGAGGGAAAGAGACAGAGAGCCTGGCGGCACCTGGAAATTTGCCGGCAGAGGAGAAGGAGAAGGGGGGGGATGGTGCCCAGCGTGGGAGGCGGAACGCTGGACTGAGATATCGGCCGTCCAGGGAGTCTGAACTTTTAACCCTTTCCAGGAAATGAGGGCTTTTTTTTAAAAGTATTACTCCTCCTTGATTTGTAGTGGAAGAGAGATAGTCCGGGACCTGAGATGTTAGAAGAAGAAATATTTAGGTAGGAGGAGATGATGAAGTAGCTTTTAGCTGGACTCTTCTTGTTAGCCATGGACTGAACCAAAATCTCCTGCAATAGAGACTGCATTTTAGGGGGATGCAGTGGTGACCCAGGGAGACCTGTTTCAGCTTCGAACAGCACAAGAATGGCGAGAAACAAAGAGAGCTGAAGAGGGAATAGTGATACCCTCTGTCTTCGGGAAGAAGATGAGTCCTGTTTTTGGACCCCTCGGCCCCAGGGGAAAATGGGGGGGACTGTAGTCCCAGGATGAGAAACTGAACTGTTATATCTTTGGGTCCGTGGCAAAGCATCCTTAAAGGAGCCCTACGAGCAGTCTGTCCATGCACGGTGGTGAGAGCACTGTGCCATGGAATGGAGAGTGTCACACTGGCAGATTTTTCTTCCAGGCGGTTGCCATGTGTGACAGGGAAACACAGGGGGGCAGCTGTGTTTCCTGGGGGGCCTGTGGTGCAAGAGAGACTTCTCTCTCCCTTGATAGTTTAAACATAGATTACCTGAAGGGTGGTAATTTGATCAAGAATCCCGGGTGATGTTTCATAGCTGAGTGTGTTTAGAATTGGGAGGAGGAGGGGTGGTTTTAAAAGGTCTTCATCCTGGATTTAGTTTATGTGTTTTCTGTATTAGTAGTAGTTTAATAAAGGTTTTTTTCCTTTGTTATTAAGCTTGGGCCTGCTCTGCTCTGTCCCTGATAACATCTCACAGCATTTATTTAGGGAAGGTGCATTTTCATGGGGGTGCTGGCATTGCGCCAGTGTCAAACCATGACAGGGGGGCTGGGGGGTCCTGGGGGGTCTGAGAGCGTTCCTGGGTGTCCCCAGGGGCTCAGGCTGTCCCCTGGGTGTCCCCAGAGCTGGAGCGCTCTCTGTCCCCATTGTCACCTGTCCCTGTGCCAAGTGTCCCTCTGTCCCCTGTGTCCCCAGAGCTGGAGCAGTGTCTGTCTCTGTTGTCACCTGTCCTTGTCCCCAGAGCTGGAGCAGTGTCTGTCTCTGTTGTCACCTGTCCTTGTCCCCAGAGCTGGAGCAGTGTCTGTCTCTGTTGTCACCTGTCCTTGTCCCCAGAGCTGGAGCAGTGTCTGTCCCCTCGCTCTGTCCCCTGTGTGTCCCCAGAGCTGGAGCTGTCCCTGTGCCCGTTGTCCCCATTGTTGCCAGAGCTGAAGGAGTTCCTGTCCCCGCTGTCCCTGTCCTTGTCCCCATTGTCACGGTGTCCCCAGAGCTGGAGAAGTCCCTCTGCGCCATTTTCTCGCGCTTTGGGCAGATTTTGGACGTTTTGGTGTGGCGCAGTCTCCGCGTGCGGGGCCAGGCCTTCGTCACCTCCAAGGAGATGAGCAGCGGCACCAACGCCCTGCGCTCCATGCAGGGCTTCCCCTTCTACGGCCAACCCGTGGTGAGACAGAGACTGGGGCAATTCTGACATTTGGGGAAAGAACTGGAATTCTGGGGGAAAACTGCCAAACTCTGGCCTCAAATATCCCCAAATCCAACTTGGAATCCCTCCAAATTCACCCTGAACAGCCCAAAGCTTCCCCTGCTATGACAAGCCCATGGTGAGACAGAAATGCTGAGGGAAAACCCTGGAATTCTGGGAAAAAAAACAAAAACCCCGAGGAAAAGAACCAAATCCAACCAGGAACCCCCCAAAGCTTCCCCTTCTATGACAAGCCCATAGTGAGACCCAAATCCCTGGGAAAATCCTGACATTTTGGAACAAAATCCTGAAATTCTGGGAAAAATCCTGAATTTCTGGGGGGAAAAAAGCCAAAATGCAGCTTCAAATACCCCCAAAATCCAACCACTCCACAGCTTCCCCATCTACGACAAGCCCAAGATAAGAGAGAAATCAGAGCAGAAGTCCTGGGATTTTGGGAACAACCCTGAAATTCTGGGAAAAACTCCAAAATCCTTGGGGAAAAAACCCAAATCCAGCCCCAGATATCCTTAAAATCCACCCTACAACCCCCAAAGCTTCCCCTTCTGGGACAAATCCATGGTGAGAGCAGAATCTTCAGGAAAATACCCAAATTTTGGGAAAAATCCTGAAACTCTGGGGAAAAAAGTCCAAAATTCAATTGGGAACCCACCCAAAATCCTGTGGAAAATACCCAAATGCAGCCAGGAACCTCTCAGAATTCACCCTGGATCTCCCAAACCTTCCCCTTCTGCCCCATGGTGAGACCCAAATCCAGGGAAAAATCCACAGTTTCTTGAAAAACAGGAAATTTTGGAGAACAGCCCGAAATCTGTGGAAGAAAGGGAAATCCAGCCAGAAATCCACCCCCAATTCCCTGGGAATGACCCCAAATCCCTGTTGGAACATCCCCAATTGCTCTGAATTCCTCCAAAATCCCTCTGAAATTCCCCAAATTCCTTCTAGGACTTCCCAAAATCCCTCAAAAACGTCCCTGATTGCTCTTGGAACTGCCCCAAATCCCATCTGGAGCCTCCCCAAATCCCTCAGAACCCCTGAAAATCCCTTGGAAAACCCCAAAATCCCTCTTGGAACTGCCCCAAATCCCAGAGAATTCCCCCAAAGTCCTCAGAAAGCCCCAAATCCTGCCCAGATCCCCTCTGAATTCCCCCAAAGCCCTCAGCAAGCCCCAAATCCCCTCTGGGATCTCGCCCAGATCCCCCCAAAATCCTTGGGAACGACCCCAAAACCCCCTGAGCCGTCCCCAAATCCCCCTGGACTGATCCCAAATCCCAAATCTTTGTGGGTTTTTTGGGGTGGGTTCCGTGAGGTTTTGTTGGGGTTTGGTGGGATTTTGAGGAAAGTTTTTGTGGGGATTTTTTTGGTGGATTTCCTTGGACTTTGAATGGGATGTGAAGGGACTTGGGGGGCATTTTTGGGGGGATTGAGAGGGGTTTGGTGGGATTTTGGTGCAGATTTTTGGAGTGGATTTTGTGGGTTTTGGAGGGTTTTTGGGAAAATTTTTCTGGTATATTTTGGGTGATTTTGAGAGATTTCTTGTGTGGATTTTGTGTGATTTGGGGATTTTTAGGGGGATTTTTGTGCATATTTTTCTGTGTGAGATCTCCTTCGCCAAAAAGTGACCCAAAACACCCCAAACCCCACCAAAACACCCCCAAACCCCAAAAAACCGGGCCTGAAATACCCCAAAATCCTGAAAAACTTCCTTACACCCACCCCTAAATACCCCAAAATCCCATCGAAACACCCTGAAATCCCTCCAAACCACCCCAAAATCCCATAGAAACACCCTGAAATCTCTCCAAACCGCCCCAAAATCCCATCGAAACACCCTGAAATCCCTCCAAACCACCCCAAAATCCCATAGAAACACCCTGAAATCCCTCCAAACCACCCCAAAATCCCATAGAAACACCCTGAAATCTCTCCAAACCACCCCAAAATCCCATCGAAACACCCTGAAATCCCTCCAAACCACCCCAAAATCCCATAGAAATACCTGAATTGCCATAAAACTGCTCCTAAATCCTATAGAAACACTCAAAAATCCCTCAACACCACCCCAAAACAGCCTACATCCCATAAAACTGCACCCAAATCCCATAGATCTGTCCCCAACTCCCATAGAAATTCTCCAAAATCCCAGAAAACTGCCCCAAAAATGGTCCTGACCCTTCCCCACGCACCACCACTCCCTCAGGTAAGTTCAGCTCAGCCCAAATCCTCTCTTTTTAAACCTAAATTTTCCTTTTTTTTAATCTCAAATCCTCCTTTTTTTCAACCCCAAAATCTCTTCTCATCCCTAATGTCCTTTTTTTTCCCATCCCAAAATCTCCATTTTCAACCCCAGTTCCCCACCCCAAATCCTTCCCTGTCCACCCTAAATCCCCTTTTCCCACCCAGAATCTTTCCCCATCCTGAATCCCCCAATTCCCACCCCAATCCCTCTTTTTTTCCCAGTGTTCGACCCAGGGTCTCTCTGCAGACATTGCACCTGGAGCTGCCCCAAATAAACCCAAGTAACCCCAAACAAACCCCAAACAAACCCCAAATAACCCCAAACAAACCCAAATAAACCCAAACAAACCCCAAATAAACCCAAATAAACCCAAAGAACCCCAAACAAACCCCAAATAACCCCAAACAAACCCCAAATAAACCTCAAATAACACCACTGTGCCCCCCAGGGCTGGAATGGGTTTAGGGGTGGGTTGGGGATTGGGGAGGTTTGATCCTAAAATTTGGGATTTGGGGTTTGTGACCCCAGGATTTGGGGTTTGGGAGTTTTGTCCCCAGGATTTGGAGCTCAGGGGGTTTGACCCCCAAACTTTGGGATCAGGGCGGTTGGACGCCCCAGGTGTTTCAAACGCCAGGATATGAGGTCAGGGGATTTTGACCCCAAAGATTGGGAATTGGGGGGATTGACGCCAGGATTTGGGGGTATTTAACTCCAAAAATGGGGGGGATTTGGGGGGATCGGGGGGTTTTGACCCCAGAATTTGGGATTTCAGGGGTTTTGATTCCAAACTTTGGGATTTGGGGGTTTTGTCCCCAGCGTTTGGGGATCAGGGGGTTTGACCTCAAATTTTGGGATTTGGGGATTTTTGACACCTCAGGATTTGGGGTTTTGGGGGTTTTGACCCCAGAATTTGGGAACTGGGGGTGTTCGACAATCCCAGGGTTTAGGGGGTTATGTCCCCAAAATTTGGGATTTGGGGAGTTTGACCCCAAACTGTGGGGCTTGAGGGCATTTGGCACCTCGGGATTTGGGATTTGCAGGTGTTTCACCCCACAATTTGGCAATTGGGGGTGTTTGACAATCCCAGAGTTTGGGATTTGGGAGTTTTTTTTTCCCCGGGAGTTGGGGATTGGGGGTTTAAAGCCCAAACTTTGGGGGCTGGGGGTTTTTGACACCTCAGGACTTGGGATTTGGGGGTATTTGACCCCAGGCTTTAGGAACTGGGGGTGTTACAAACCCCAAATGTTTCAAACCCCAGGATTTGGGGTCAGGGGGATTTAACCCCAAAGTTTGGGAATTGGGGAGTGTTTGACACCCCAGGATCTGGGATTTGAGGGCTTTGATGCTAAAATTTCGGGTTTGGGGCGGGGGGGGGGAGGTTGACATCCCAGAGTTTGGGTTTGGGGGTGTTTGAACCCGCAGGATTTGGGATCGGGGGGAGGTGACCCCAGGATTTGGGGTGACTCCTAGGATGTTTGACCCCCGGGTTTGGGGTCGAGGTTGGGATCGGAGCCATTCCCTGGAAAGAGCGGCGGGATCGAGAATGGGAACGGGAACGGGATCGGGGAGAGACCCTGACCCAATCCCGGACCCCAATCCCAGGGAGAGAGCCCGCCCCAGTCCCGGAATGGACCCATGCCCACAGTCCCGGACCCCTCCCCAATCCCAGCCCCTCCCCAATCCCAGACCCCTCCCCAGCCGCTGAACGGACCCTCCCTCAATCCCAGCCCGCCCCGATCCGGACCGGAGCCATCCCCGGAGCCTCGCCCATTCCCGGACCGGACCCTTCAATCCCTTTTTGGGGCGGCTCCTGCCGCTTCCAGCCCGTTTTTGGGGGTTCCGAAGGGCTCCGGGGACCCTCCCCATTTTGGGGGTGTCGGGGTGGCCCCAGGGCCGCCCCGAGGGCCGAGGGGGGATGGAAACCCCCAAAGCCGAGGGGCTCCTGGGGGTGCCCAGTTCCTCCCGTCCCCACCCCAAAACAGATCCTGGCCAATCAGAGCGCGCGGCGCTGATGACGATCCAGCTGCCGGGCAGAAACTCAGCGTACTGGCCCCGCCCGGCGATTTCCAGCCAATCAGCGCCCGGGTTGGCTCTGACTCATCAGTTGCCAGGCAGGGCTCAGCGCCTCTCACAGCTCCAGCCAATCAGAGACCGCGCGGGGCCATTTCCAGCCAATCAGAGCGTTTGCCGCTGATGACTCCTCAGTTGCCAGGCGGACCCGCAGCGCCCAGCGCTCCCCGGGAGCGGAATTTGGGGAGGGGGGAGGTGACCCTGGGGATGGGGATGGGGCGTGCGGGGGCAGCTGGGGCCGCACTGGTGGCACTGGTGGTGCTGGGAGCCCCCCCGGCCGCGGGGGGAGCGGGGGGCGCGGTGAGAAGGGGGGCGGGGACCCCAAATTAAACCAAAGGGGGGTCGGGACCCCCACACGGAGCAGGAGGGGCCTGGAACCCCCAAAACCAAACACGGGGGAGGGGAGTGGGGATTGGGGGAACGATGGGGAAGGGGCGGGAGAGCGGGGAAAGAGGGGGATGGGACCCCCAAACAGGATCAAGCCAACTTGCGGTGGCCACCTCTATACGTGGATGGTAGCCAAAGGTAGCCAGTGATAGCCAATGCTTTTTCCCAGTCCATGTGATCCCAGGCTGTGCAATCCCAGTCCATCTGGTCCCACTCCATATAATCCCAACCCAGTTTATCCCAGTCTGTATCGTCCTGATCTGTATGGTCCCATTCCAAATGGTCCCAGCCCATATTGGATCCCGGTCCAGGTGATCCCAGTCTGTGCAATCCCAGCCCATATTGGATCCCGGTCCAGGTGATCCCAGTCTGTGCAATCCCAGCCCATATTTGATCCCAGCCCATATTTGATCCCAGTCCAGGTGATCCCAGTCTGTGCAATCCCAGCCCATATTGGATCCTGGTCCAGGTGATCCCAGTCTGTGCAATCCCAGCCCATATTTGATCCCAGCCCATATTGGATCCCGGTCCAGGTGATCCCAGTCTGTGCAATCCCAGCCCATATTTGATCCCAGACCATATTGGATCCCGGTCTGTGTGGCCCTGCACACACTCCCAGAGTCTGGAATTCCAGTTCCCAGCCAGGAAAAAATGTTCCTGCCCTTCAACTTCCTTCCTATCCTCTCAACAAATTATAATAAAATTATAAATAATAAATTATAATTCAAATTAAATAAATTGCAATAAAAATGAAATATAATCATTTTAACTCTTACTTACAGTACTCCAATAATGATTCGACCCAAAACAACAATAATTATTACTATGACATTACCAATAAATATAAATAAACACATTATATACCAAGAAATACCTTTTGAAAGTTTGAACTCAGTAACTCATAGACTTTAGATAAAAAATATCGAAAAAAACTAACATACAATCTAACACACCTTATAAAACAATTCATATTACAAATATACTAAACACAAAATCAAACACCACTATAATTTCTCATACATTTTAATCAAACAATAAAACTTTAATAACACCCTTAAGTACTCTAAAAAAATTAAAATTATTTTTAAAAAAATTAATTGCAGATGGGTGGTTGTATTTGGATATTGGCTTTTGGGTTGTTTGGGTTAGATGATTTTTAAAAAGGGATTTTTATAGGAACTTAATCAGCTGAGAAGGTGGCACTGCAAACAGAACTGACTGAAAATGAAGGGGACAGAAATCAGTAAGTCTGAAAGTTTTATTTGCCATCCAATACATCCCACCCAGCCAGCCCCACACAATCCCCATCCCACCGCCCCAAACTGGGATCCCACTTCTCCCAATCTCCTCCCAACCCCATCTCACCCTGGCAGCTGTGGAATCGAGTGAGCTTTGTGTGGGATTGAGTTTTTTCAGGTGGGAACGAGCAATTTGAGGTGGGATTGAGCCTTTATGGGTTAAAATTCAGTTGTTTCAGTGGGATTGAGTGGTTTTGAGGTGACAGATCCACCCCTCTTGGCTTCTGAAATGCAAAGAGATGGAGAACACTGCCCAAAATCCCCCCAGAACACACAAAGCCTCCAGAACTGTTGCAGCTGAGTTCATGGTGTCCAGGGAGGGTGCAGCTGCCGTTGCCAGGAACAAACGAGACGGGTCTTGGTTTCACAACGCTCCAGAATCCATTTCTTACCCCCGAGAGACAGGGCAAAGGCAGGGCCGTGGGGTTTGTACAGGGTATCCCGGGGTGGAGTTAGGGTTTGGGGCAAGGGAGGAGTTATCAGCAACACAAGAAGGGTGAGACCAAACTCCTGCCTCTTAGCAACAGGGGCACTCCACACAGAACGTGTCCCCAAATCCTAAATTCCCCCTCAAACACCTGTGAAATGGTGGGACTTCAGATATTTTTGATCAATTTCTTTCATTTAACCCTGTTTTAGCTATTTTTAAGGGATAAAGATGAATCACAAGAAAATTAAGGCAAAAACAAAAGGGAAAGCAGCCAGGTGCGCTCCCAACATGGATGACAGGGAATGTGGGTCACCAGGGCTGTGCCCAACCTGGGTCCTGCAGTGGGGGATGGAGCTGGAGCAGCGCACGAAGCTCTTCCCGCACTCGGGGCACTCGCAGGGCTTCCCTTACCGGTGCCTCTGTTGGTGTTGGGTCAAGTTAGAGCGCTGTGAGAAGCTCTTCCCACACTGGGGACACTCGTAGGGCCTCTCCCCGGTGTGGATGCGCCGGTGGGTGATGAGGTGGGAGTTCCTCCTGAATCCCTTCCCGCAGTCAGGGCAGCAGAAGGGCCTCTCCTCCGTGTGAACCCGATAGTGCTTGATGAGATCGGAGCTGGTCTGAAACCTCTTCCCACACTTGGAACACTCATAGGGCCTCTCTCCAGTGTGGGCCCTCTGGTGCCTGACAAGGTTTGACTTCTGCTTGAATTCCTTCCCACAGTCGGGGCAGCAGAAGGGCCTCTCCTCTGTGTGACTCCGGTAGTGCAGGAGGAGATCAGAGCTGGTCTTAAACCCCTTCCCACACTCAGAACACTCGTAGGGCCGTTCCCCAGTGTGGGTCCTCTGGTGCACGAGCAGGTTGGAGCTCTGGCTGAAGCTCTTCCCACACTCCCCACACTCGTAGGGCCTCTCCCCAGTGTGGGTCCTCTGGTGCACAATCAGCTGGGAGCTGTACCTGAAGCTCTTCCCACACTCCAAGCACTTCTGGGGCTTCTCCCCATCCTGGAGCTGCTCAGGGACCACCAGCTCCGAGCTCTGGCTCCATCTCCGGCCGCCTCCCCAGCCCAGGCTGGGTCTTTCCTCCTCAGATCCCCGTGATCTGCATTTGCAGCCGTTCCTCGTGCGGCATCTCCGGGGCTTTTCCTCCCCGTTGGGTTCCTGCACTGTGGAGCTGCTCAAAACGGCCTCTTCCACGAGGTTCTGCCGTGGGGATTTGTCCTCCCTGCTCTCCATCCTCAGCTCCTGCTCTGGGGGAGGAAGGACAAGGAGAGGATGGGATTTGCCTCCGTGCCACAGGGAAGGGCAAGGAGATCCCCCCAGTGCGTCCCTGGCAGGACGGCACCAGCTCTGCCTGAAGCTCTTCCCATAATCCAGCAGCGGGGCTGTCCTGCAGCCAGGGGCCGTGCTGGGCTGGGAGATGGAGCAGGAGAGAGGGGGAAAGGGGCACTGACTTCCTCCTCACCTGCCTGGCTGTCCCGGGGCATCTTCCTCTTCCTCACAGCCTCCCAGGGGCTGGGAATGGGAAATCCTGGTTTGGGGAAAACAAGGGATGAGCACGTTGACTTTGAAGGACCCTTTGCCCAAGTCCATCTCCAGAAGTCCCTGGCCACCTGGGCTCCATAAAAACCTCCCAAACACCAAGATTCAGCCCTGAAAAAGCCTCCCAGGAGCTCCCCATCCCTGATCCCTCCCCTTTGCTGTTAGAGCTTCCCCCCTGTCCCAGCTGCTGGGGGTAACGCTTGGATTGGGGGTCCCCCTTCTCCTCGGTGCCCGCCCTCCCCAGGCTGCTGGGAGTCCCAGCAATCCCAAAAGCTCCCCACTCTTGGCTCTCCCCATTTAGGGCTGCCGGGGCTTTTTGGGCTCCCGGGCTCCCTTCTCCCCTTCTTCTCTGCTTTAGGCTGCAGCGGCTCCAAGGAGTCCCCCCTGCCCCTCTCCAGGCTCTTGAGGGTCCCGCCCATGGCGGCGCTCCCCCCTCTCTGGGCTCCCCACTTTGGGCTCCTGGGGGACACAGGGCTCTGCTCCTCCAGGCTGCCTCTGCCGGCAGCCGCCACCGGCACCCCCCAATGTCCCCCCAAGGGGCCTTTTCTGCTCAGCTTTGCAGTTCTTCATTCTCCAAACATCCCCCCAAAAAAACCCAAGCCAGGCACCCCCCAGGATATCTGGGCCGAGCTCCCCCTCCCCGCTCACCTGCGGGATGGGGGGCGATGATCCCGCAGGTGGGGGCTGCGAATTCAGGGAAGGCTCGACCTGGTGAATCCTTCTGCTGTCCTTGATCCGCCTTTGTCCCTCTTCTTCCTCTTCCTGCCCCTCCTCCTCTTCCATCCCCCCCTCCTCCTCCCTAACCCCACCTCCTTCTCATCTTCCATCTATCCCCTTCCATCCCTCCTCTTCGATCCCCCCTCCTCTTTTTCCCTAAGCCCACCTCCTTCTCCTATTTCCATCCCCCCATTTCCATCCTCTATAAGCCTCCTCCTTCTCCTCCTCCATCCCTGCCCTTCCCTCCCTCCTCCTCCTCCCCCAGGAGCAGCGACACCCTCGGTGCCCCGTTCCCGCAGCCCTCGCAGCCCGCGGCAGGAGCGGGGATGGAGCCGGGCCAGGTCGGGATGGGCAGCGCGGGGCTCTCGGCTGCTCCCACCCGCTGTTCCAGGGGGGAACCCGGCCCGGGCAAAAGGAGAGGCAAACTGGGAAAACTGGGGGCTGCACATCCCAACTGGGCCTTGCTGGGGACCCTGCCTGGGCACTGCCAGCCCTTGGGGCTCCTCTCGGGACAGCCGGGAGGGGGGAACGCACAGAGGGCTGGGGGATGCCAGGAGTGGCAGCACTGGGAGGGACTGGGACTGTGCTGGCTTTGTACTCACACCAGACTGGGATCACACTGCCGTGCCAGGGCAGAGTGGGATCGCACTGATGGAGACTGGGCTCATACTGGGAACATACTGGGAACATACTGGGAGTGAGTAGGAGCCTGCAGGGGGCAACTGAGACCATGCTAGGGGCAAATGGGATACACTGGGAGTGACTGGGATTATGCTGAGGGTGACTGGGAGCAGCTGTGAGAAACTGGGATCATGGTAGGAGTAACTGGGAGCAACTGGGTGGAACTGGGAGTGACTGGCTGCATGCTGGGGGTGATTGGAAACAACTGGGTTTATAGTGGGATGAACTGGGATCATGCTGGAGGTGACTGGGATCATACTGGCAGTGAGTGCAACTACACTGAGGCTGACTGGGAGTGGTTGTCAGCAAATGGGATCATACTGGAAGGAACTGGGAGTGACTGGGAACATGCTGGAGGGAACTGGGGTACACTGGGAGATACTGGGAGTGACTGGAATGAAAGTGAGGGTGAAAGAGAGCAACTGGAACCATGTGGAGCACAACTGGTTCATCCTGGCAGTGACTGGGAGTACACTGGGCTCATATTTGGATCACACTGGGAGTGACTGGACTAACACTGGGAATATCTGAGAGCAACTGGGAACACACCCTGCACATCATCCCCCATACTGGGGGTGGCTGGGAGCAAATGGCATCATACTGGGACTGACTGGGTTGATCTAGGAAGCAACTGGAACCATGCTGGAGGCAGCTGGGACCATACTGGGAGTGACTGAAAGTAACTGGGATTATACAGGGACCATACTGGGAGTGACAAGACCATGCTAGGGGCAACTGGGAGGACTGAGAACACCCTGGATGAAAGTAGGAGGAACTGGGAGCAACTGGGCCCTTGCTGGGGGCAAGTTGCATCACCATAGGGAATGACTGGGAGGGACTGAGCTCATACTGGCAGTGACTGGGCTCATACTGGGAGCAGCCACTCCGGGCCCCGGGACCCCCGATGTCCCCCCGAGGGCCATCTGCGGCTCGGCTTTGGAGCCCTGCCAGCTCCAAACATCCCCCCAAAAAACCCCAAACCCAGGAACCCCCCGGCATATTTGGGCTGAGCTCCCCCTCCCCGGGCACCTGCGGGATGGGGGGCGATGCTCCCGGGGCTGCGGCGACTTCAGGCAGCGCCAGGGCCCCGCGATTCCTTCTCTGCTCTTCTCCGGCTGCTCCCTGCTGCCGCTGCGCCTCTTCCTCCCTCCCTCCTCCTCCTGCCCCGTTCCCGAAGGCCGAACCGTGAGGGGAAAGGGGCGAGGAAAGGGCGGGAACCGTGAGGGGAAAGGGGCGAGGAAAGGGCGGGAACCGTGAGGGGAAAGGGGGCGAGGAAAGGGCGGGAACCGTGAGGGGAAAGGGGCGGGGCCAGGCCAAGGCCAGGAACTGTGAGGGGACGCTCTGTGAGGCGGCGCTCTGCAGACAGAACTGCCACGGACTGAAAATGAACGGCAAAGAAATCAGTAAGTCTGAAGGTTTTATTTGCTATCAAATAGATCCCAGCCCCACAGAATCCCCATCCCACCGCTCCAAATTGAGATCCCACTTCTCCCAGCTCCTCCAACCCTATCTCACTCTGCAGGCTCTGGAATCGAGAGAGTTTGGCAAGGGATTGAGGTTTTTGAGGTGGGAACAAACAATTTGAGGTGGGATTGTGTTTTATGGCTTAAAATACAGTTGTTTTCAGTAGCATGTGAGTGGTTTTGAGGTGAAAGATGGATCCCTCTTGGCTTTTGGAGTGCAGAGGGATGGAGAAGAGAAAAAAATTAAGGTCAACACAAAAGGAAAAGCAGCCAGCTGTGTTCCCAACATGGATGACAGGGAATGTGGGTGACCAGGGCTGTGCCCAGTGTGGGTCCTGTAGTGGGGGATGGAGTTTTGCTCTTCTCACACTCGGGGCACTCACAGGGCTTCCCTTACCGGTGCCTCCGTTGGTGTTGGGCCCAGGTAGAGCTCTGTGAGAAGCTCTTCCCACACTGGGGACACTTGTAGGGCCTCTCCCCGGAGAGGAGAGCAGGTGATGAGGTGGGAGTTCTGCCTGAATCCCTTCCCGCAGTCAGGGCAGCAGAAGGGCCTCTCCTCTGTGTGAACCCGATAGTGCTTGAGGAGATCAGAGCTGGTCTGAAACCTCTTCCCACACTTGGAACACTTGTAGGGCCGTTCCCCAGTGTGGATCTTCTGGTGGCTGACAAGGTTGGAGCTCTGGCTGAAGCTCGTCCCACACTCCCCACACTCGCAGGGCCTCTCCTTATTGTGGATCCTCTGGTGCCTGCTCAGCTGGGAGCTGTACCTGAAGCTCTTCCCACACTCTGAGCACTTGTGGGGCTTCTCCCCATCCTGGAGCTGCTCAGGGACCACCAGCTCCGAGCTCTGGCTCCATCTCCGGCAAAAGCTGGGCTCAAAGGGACTGCTGAGTCAAGAGCACTGCACGTGACTGTGCTTCAGGGCTCCATTAGCAAAGGGCTTTGAGAAATTTAACTCTGCTCATAGCATTGGTAGCCTGACTCGTAGTCATGCTGCACTGGAGCTGTGGCCAGTCCG
Source organism: Vidua chalybeata (assembly GCF_026979565.1). NCBI lineage: Eukaryota > Metazoa > Chordata > Aves > Passeriformes > Viduidae > Vidua > Vidua chalybeata. Next base: position 644,847 of record NW_026530345.1, read on the forward strand.
TGGTTGTCCAAAGAACTCTGCTGAGGGCTCTGCTGCTGCCCAGTGCTTTCATTGGCCTCTTCATTGCTGGGCCTTGTCCTGGGGGGCCCGCTTTTGCAGCAGGGCGACAACCCCATCGCTGCAAACCACTCCCTTTTGCAAGGCACACGTGGACCTCGCTGGAAGCTCAGGGCTCTTGAAGGGGCTGCTGCAGTTGGCAACAGGAGCTGTTGTTGAACTTTTCACATTGCTTAATCCCCCCTGCCAAATGCCATCAAGTGGCTGAGGAAGGACACAAAAAGATTACCCTGGAGGAAGGGAGGCCAAAAGCTTGGAAAAGGATGAAAGAAATGCTCTGATCATGACGATGACAAAAAAATAGAACGATTTATTTCTGACAGCAAATGAACACCCGCCGCCCTCCAGCCCTCCCAGCCTGGCAGGCCGAGCGGAGCCGTTTCCATGGCATGAGGTGCTGGCAGCCTGCAGAGAGAAACCAGAGAGCCACGGTCAGTCACAGAAGGCTCCTGTGCCCTGTCCTGCCATGGCCTGTGCCCGGGCCAGGCTGCTGGCTGTGCTCAGAGCCCAAACCTCCCGAGCCATTCTCTGTTTCGAGAGAAGGGCAGCGTGGCAGGCCACGTTCCACCTCCTCCGCTTCAGCACAGCACAGCAGCCTCCTCAGCAGCTGCAAGGGCGGGATGCCCGTGTGCCCGCTGCCCTCTGCCCGAAGCCCTTCTGCCAGCCCAGCTGTGGAGCCGGGTACCCACCTCTGCAGACCTGCTGCCAGGAGAGGAGCCGATCCCGCACGAGGTCCTCGTCCTTCTTGAAGGGGATGTCCCTGCAGGCCGTGGCCCCTGGGCTAGCACTGGCACTGGATGTGCTCCACGGACGGTGCAGGCGCTTCCCCATGCGGTCCGGGCACCAGGTGTAATCTTCCTGGGAAAAACAAAGAACAATTGCATGAAAGTCAATTCAAAACAAGACCTGGAAACAAGACAAACCTACACAGCCTGTCACCGTTTCACGGGCCTGAGGAGGGTCTGACCACTCCATGCGAGAATGAAACCTGTCCATGGGTGGGGAAAAACCCCACCTTTCCCACCCGTAAACGCACCCCTTCCTCGAGGGCCTGCAAAGCAGACCAGCTGGGGCACAGCTTCAGAACCCATCCCCCTCTGCGGCCACCATCCACATGGATGGATGTTTTGTCAGGCTGGCTGCCCCCGCCCCAGCCCGTGCCAGGCTGGCTGGCAGAAGCTGTCAGCAAGGCCAGGAGCCGGCTCCCCTTCCACAACATCCGTCCCCTGTCCCACCAAAAAGCAGCTTGGCAGCCGGGGGAAAAAATTAATATTCCCCAGCGCCGCCGAGCGGGGAACCTGCAGCGCGTGGCCAGGCCGAGCCCTGCCATGCCTGGAAGCACGAGCATCCCCCCGCCCCTGCGCCGGCTGGGGACTCATCTTGATTTCATCGGGGCGCAGAGCGTGTCCTCCAGGAAGGGGCTGCAGCCAAAGCCGGTCGGCTTTGCCCCGCCAGCGGCCAGCTCCAGGATGGTGTTCCCAGCTCCACGTGGTGCTCCAGAAGAACACGCCAGCTGTGCCTCGGCTTGCGGGGACATCCCGATGCCATTGAGCTGCAGGGGAATGTTTCCCCTGTTCCAGTCCGTGGCACCTTCACCGCACTGCCACCACTTCTCCAGTGGGACGGGGAGCACTGAGCCGCTCCCTCCACAACTCGCCGGGGACCAGCGGAAGCATCTCCTCGGCTGCGCTCTCTCCTCCGTGCCGCAGCCGCAGGGAAACGCTCCGGGGTTTTCTTGGAGTGCCACCAGACGCGTGCAGCTGGTACTTGCTGGGCTCCTGGATCCTACTGAGCACAGGGATGGATCTCTGCTGTCTCCTGGGCCAGGCAGGGCTCCTGCAGCCAAGAATGCTCAAAAAGGTCTTCCAGTGATGGCCTGTCTGCGGGGTCCATGGATAAACACCACCTGATGAGGTGCTGGCACTCTGTCGAGAGAAACCAGAAACCGACGCTCAGCGGAACAGGGCTCCTGTCCATGCTCTCCCACATTCCACGGTGCCCAGGCCACACTAGGAGTGCTCAGAGCTGCAGCCAAAAGCTTCCCATGGATCCTCCCTTCTGGAGGAGAGCAGCACAGAGGCACACGTGCCACCTCCTCCAGCTAAGCCCAGGAGATCAACCGCCTCACTAGCTGCAAGAGCAGGACGCTGATGTGCCAGCTGCCCCCTCCCAGCCCCGTTCCTCCTCCCGAGCCTTGAAGGCGCAGCCCCACCTTGAGACACCCGGGGTGGGAAGAAGAGCTGGCCCCGGACGATGTCCTCGTTTGTGTGGAAAGGAAGCTGCCCGCAGACCAGGTGATAGAGCAGGATGCCCAGGGACCAGATGGTGGCTGGCTGGCCATGGTAGCAGCCAAAGAGGATCCACTCCGGTGGGCTGTACTCTGGCGTTCCTATGGGTCACAGGCACAGCTCATCAGGCCGATGCTGCTCCCTCCCTTCCTCCCTCCCAGCCCGCTCCCGCCGAAAAGCAACTTGGCTGCAGCCGGCTGATGGAGGATTCTGCACCCTCCCCTCCCTTCTCTCCCTCTTCCCCCTCTGCCAGCCAAGGGGGGAACCTCCGCTGCCCGGCTGGGCCCCGGCTTTGGGCTCACCTGACATCCGGGTGTAGAACGTGTCCTGGAGGATCGTGCCGCAGCCGAAGTCGATGAGCTTCGCCTCGCCCGTGGCCAGGTCGACGAGGACGTTCTCGGCCTTGATGTCGCGGTGCAGGACGCCGCGGCTGGTGCAGTGCCGCACGGCCTCCAGCACCTGGCGGAACAGCCCCCGCGCCACGGGCTCCGTCAGGAACCCCCGCTCGTGCAGGAAGTCCCAGAGGTCCTGACAGCGCTGCGGACGCTCCATGACCAGCGCGAAGCCGTCGGGCAGCTCGAACCAGTCCAGGAGCCGCACGACGCCGCGGAAGCCAGGGCACGACACCATCCACAGCAGCGCCAGCTCCAGGGGCACCAGGGCGCCGTTGTGCTGCGGGGGGACCGCGATGCCCTCAGCGGGGCCGATGCTGCGCCGCGCCTCGGCCACCCCCTGCCCGGCCCCGCCGCCGCTCGCCATTGCCCGGCCCGGGACGCTGCGCGGGCCCCGCTCACTCCCCGCTCGCTCCCCTCGCAGCCTTCCGGCTGCCACCCTGCCGGGCCTCGCCTTAGCCCCGCCCGGCACGCCCCGCCGCCTTCTCCCTCTGGCCCCGCTCACTCACCAGCCGCGCCCACTCCGGGATGCGATCGCGGCACACTCGCTTGATGGCCACCTGCAAGCCAAGGCGAGCGCCGGGCTGAGCTCGCTGCCCGCCGCCCGCCGCCCCCTCCGCTCCGGCCCCGTCTCTTACCGGGGCGCCGTCGGCGAGCCGGGTCCCGGAGTAAACGCTGCCGCAGCCGCCGCTCCCCAGCAGCGGGCCCTCCCGGTAGAGCTGCTCCAGGGGAGGCTTCTCCGCCCGTGCGGGCGGCACCGCGCTCCCGCTCTTCTGCCCCGCCAAGCCGAGCGCCCGGCGCGCTGCTGCTTGCCGAGCCGCCCCGGGCTGCGGCGGCTCGGGGCCGGCGGCCGAGCTGACGAGCGGCGGAGCTCGGAGCGGGGAAGCCGCCGGCGACGCTGTCGGCGACGGGGCGGGCGCGGGGCGGCAGCGGGGCGGCTGCGGGCGGAACCGCGGCAGGGGCTTCGTTCGGGGCCGGGGCCTCGGCCGGGGCCGGGCCAGAGCCCGCGCCAGGCGGAGCCAAAAGACCGCGCTGCTCCGCCAGCGCCAGAGCGAGCGGCACTTCCAGCGGCGCCAGAGCCAGTACGGAGAGAGCCCGGCGGAGGCGGCTCCGCGGCGGGACGGGCAGGGGCGGGCACGGGGCGGCCCCGCCGAGGGGCGCCTTGCGGGACGCGGCATCAGCCGGGCTGGGAGAGGCGGGACACGGACGGTACGGGACGGGAGTGGAGTGAGTGTGAGAGGGAGAAGGGGATGGGGAGCGAGTGCAAAGTCGAGCGGAAAACCGATCGAGAGAAGCGCTGCTGCTGCTGCTGCTGCTGCTGCTGCTGCTGCTGCTGCTGCTGCTGCTGCTGCTGTGGAACCGCCGCAGCTCGCGAACGTTCCTCCGTTGCCTCCGCGAACCCAACGGAGGAGCCGCCGCGCGACCCGCGGAACGAAAGAGAGAAACAAACAAATAAAACCCCCAAGGAATTCCTATTAGAGCAGTAACCAAATCAAACAATGTAGCAATAAAGAAGAGTCTTGGCTTGTGGCTTCTTTCTTCTTTGGCTGAGGTGAAGCATTTCATGGGGAAGAATTGGCTCTTCAGGAGTGGAGCATTTAATTTTCATATAGAAAAGGGAAATTGTCTCAGTAATGTCACCTATTTTCATCCTCTGTTGAGATAGTTGCAGGCTGCCAAAGGACATGGTCTGCAATGTGGAACTTGGGGCCAAGTTACTTTTTCTGCTAGAGGATGAGGAGGGGAAGTATCCCAGAATCATGGAGTCGTGGCATGGTTTGGCTTGGAAGGGATCTGAAAAATCACACGGCTGCAACCCCCCTGCTGTGGCTGGGCACCCCTTGCACTAGCCCGGCTTGTCTGGAGCTCCGTGCAGCCTGGCCTTGAGCACTGTCAGGGACGGGACAGCCACACCTTCTCTGGGCAACCTGTTCCAGGAGACTCTTTTTCCTGAATCCCTCTCCTAAAACGACTCTCTTTCCATTTGGATCCATTCTCCCTTGTCCTGTCCTTGCCTGCCCTCCTACAAAGCCCCTGTCCAGCTTTCTTGTAGGTTGCCCTCAGGTCCTGGAAGGCCACAGTTGGATCAAGTCTAAGTCTCTTGCCCAGGCTGAGGAAGCCAAGCTGTGTCAGCCTTTCCTTGCAGGAGAGGAGTGTTATAGATACATATTATAATATTGGCTTTTGCAACTATTAAAATGAATTTTATATGTCTGATGTTCAGGTAACTTTGTTCCAAAGATAAAGTTTCTAATTTTGTTGTTAATTAAGCTTAGACATAGTAGTGCAATAGCTGACAGAAGTCTGCTTGTGTTAAAATGCCTGCTTGGATGGGATAACATCCAATGAACACAGGATGAGGACACCTGCTACAGCTCTGCCAAAGATCAGCACTCACCATCTGAAGGCAGTGTGGACCAAGGCCCGAACTGGAAGTGATAAAGAGAAGGAGCCAAACCCCAGCCAAGAAACACGCATGTTCTGAAAAGGGGGACCCAAGGAGGGGCCATGTAAAATAGTTCCTGGAAATGTAAACTAGGTTATGGATATGCATAAGGGGCTATGAGCATGCAACAGGTGGATGTGAGGGAAAAGGTATTTAAGGGGGATCCCCGAAGGTAACAGGGTGCTCTTGGCTGAGTGCCAAGATGCACCTGGCCATAAATAACCTTTGCTCCATGGTCCTTGTCTCCTATTGTCCTTTATTAAACTTTTTACTTTTTCACAGGAGAGTGAACGTGTTTTTCACATGGGCTACACATGCTTATACACAATTCTTGGAAGACTAGTAATTTTTTTTGACAATGATTGGGTTAATCTTCACATAATCAAACTTATCAATTTTGCAACATCTCTTGCTCATAGAAGTTGATTCAATCTTCTTTCTTGATTCAGTCTTCTTGCAGTCTTCAAAGTTCTGTTTCTTCTTGCCAAGGCATTCTGACTAGCAAATCTTTTATGCTAATCAGGCCCAAAGTTCATCAACTCACTTCTGTCCTGGCAGCATGGCTGTGTCTATGCAAGCAGGGAAACACTAATCGAGAGAATTCCACTAAGGTGAAGGCAGCCTCAGCCTCCCGTGACCGAGGTGCCGGGTATGATCTGTCAGATCCCCTTGAAGGAGCCTCTAGTATGTATGCCCAGGGAAGAAATGGGAACCAGGGCTAGAGGGGCCCTGCCTCGAGCCAGGGAGAGGCACGGGAAAATCGGATCTTTTGGACAGTGTGGATCCGATGGCGTGGCACATCAGAGCCACAGAAATATGAAACCTTAGCTGATACTGGTGTGCAGTGTGCCCTGATACCATGGGGACATGTGGGGGCAGAACCTGTTTCCATTGCCAGGCTGACGGGGGGATCGATCACAGCAATTGACCCTGTTGGGAGCCGAGGTGAGCCTGACTGGGAAGGAGTGGCAGAAACATCCCATTGTGACCGGCCCAGAGGCCCCATGTATTCTGGGCATAGACTTCCTCCGGAATGGCTACTACAAAGACCCAAAGGGACTCAGGTGGGCTTTTGGCATAGCTGCTGGAGAGGCAGAGGACATGAAGCCGTTGAACACCTTGCCTGGACTATCAGAGCACCCATCTGCAGTAGGACTCCTGAGGGTGGAAGAGCAACGAGTGCCAATTGCCACCTCGACAGTGCACCGCCGGCAGTATTGAACAAATCGGGATGCCGTGATCCCATCCACAGAATGATCCGTGAGCTGGAGAGCCAAGGGGTGATCAGCAAAACCCACTCACCCTTCAACAGCCCCACTTGGCCTGTGCACAAGTTGACAGAGAATGGAGATTGGCTGTGGACTACAGTGCCTTAAATGAGGTGACTCCACCGCTGAGCGCTGCTGTGCCCGACATGCTGGAGCTCCAGTACGAGCTGGAGTCCAAGGCAGCAAAGTGGTACGCCACTGCTGACATTGCTAACGCGCTTTTCTCCATTCCTCTGGCAGCAGAATGCAGGCCTCAGTTTGCTTTCACCTTGCAGCTGCTGAGGAGGCTGCTGTGCTGTGCTGAAGTGGAGGAGGTGGAACGTGGCCTGCCACGCTGCCCTTCTCTCGAAACAGAGAATGGCTCGGGAGGTTTGGGCTCTGAGCACAGCCAGCAGCCTGGCCCGGGCACAGGCCATGGCAGGACAGGGCACAGGAGCCTTCTGTGACTGACCGTGGCTCTCTGGTTTCTCTCCGCAGGCTGCCAGCACCTCATGCCATGGAAACGGCTCCGCTCGGCCTGCCAGGCTGGGAGGGCTGGAGGGCGGCGGGTGTTCATTTGCTGTCAAAAGAAATCGTTCTATTTTTTTGTCATCGTCATGATCAGAGCATTTCTTTCATCCTTTTCCAAGCTTTTGGCCTCCCTTCCTCCAGGGTAATCTTTTTGTGTCCTTCCTCAGCCACTTGATGGCATTTGGCAGGGGGGTTAAGCAGTGTGAAAAGTTCAACAACAGCTCCTGTTGCCAACTGCAGCAGCCCCTTCAAGAGCCCTGAGCTTCCAGCGAGGTCGACGTGTGCCTTGCAAAAGGGAGTGGTTTGCAGCGATGGGGTTGTCGCCCTGCTGCAAAAGCTGGGAGGAAGTCAGAAGTGGCAAAATGCCAATTTGACTCAACCCCTGCCCAGGTTCTGCATCTTTCCCCTCTGCTCGGTGACAGGCAGGCAGGGCTGGACTCCAGCAAGGTTCAAGTTCTTGGTGCTCCCTGGCATCGAGGGGATCAAGTAAAGTCTTGTATGCAGTGACTGCAATAGGGCTACTGAAGGGAAAAAGGAGATGTCGTGAGGTGGGGAATCCTTCTTGTCTCCTTTGTCTCCCCAGGAGCCCCTTGGAAAAGGAAATGCCCACACGGGTTTATCTGACTCCTTCCCAGCCAGCCTTTCCCTCAGTCCCGGCTCTCATTTGCTCCGCAGGCTTCACCAGCTCGCTCAGCTCAGAGGAGCTCTCAGAGGAGAAAACGCTGCCTGGCGTGGGGCTGGCTGATCCCTGTCTCATCTTGATTCCATTTCCCCGCTCCCTCCCCCATCCAAGAGAGCGAAGGATCCCCCACAACCGGTCACGATCCACTCTTGCGGGGTGTTTGTGATGGTTTGTTAACCGATCCCAAAAGTGCAAAACTGCAAATGGCAAGGGACCATCACTTGAATCACAACAAATGCATCTTTATTTAGGTACCAACAGCAAAGGCGATAGAAGGGACAGAAAAGGGAAATAGAGAGAAAAGAGAGGAAGGGGAATAGAGCTACCACCGTCGAGACCAGATCCTCGATGGTCCAGCCATCATTCACTATATCAAATAACTGAAAAAAGAACTGGAAAAGAATTTGTTTTTTTAAAATTAAGTTTAAAAAAAAGGGAAGGAATTGCATAAAGAAAACCAAAGAGTATAAATACAGTAATTTAAACTTCTCAAAGCCCTTTGCTAATGGAGCCCTGAAGCCCAGTCACGTGCAGTGCGGCCTCGGCGGTGCCTTTGAGCCCAGAACTGCCAAGGGTCAGGGCCGGGATGAGCCTTCACCCAAAACAGGCTCCAAGACTGAGTGGGAATCAATCCAGAACAGGGCTCACACAAAGAGCAAAGCCTCAAGGCCAAAGCCAAACCTTCATCAGGTTGGATTTGTTTGAACACTGAACTGGAGCAAATTTGCTTGTCTGGTAACATCAGTGTCACCATGAAACTTTACATGAGCTACTAAATAAGCACTGTCCTGTCCTGAGCTGTGTGGCCCAAATACTGTTGAGAACTTGCCGTGCCTCTGCCCTGTGCCCCCGGGGCTGCTCTTGGCCTGGCAGCCTCAGTGGGAGCCAGCACTGGCTGCAGCCCCAGCGGGCCCCCAGGACAAGGCCCAGCAATGAAGAGGCCAATGAAAGCACTGGGCAGCAGCAGAGCCCTCAGCAGAGTTCTTTGGACAACCACGGACTGGCCACAGCTCCAGTGCAGCATGACTACGAGTCAGGCTACCAATGCTATGAGCAGAGTTACAAGAAAGCTGTGGAGAAAAATCAACAACTGACCGTCTGCTCTGGTACAGCTTCCGAATGCCAAGATAGCAGCCGATCAGCACGAGGGGCATGGTGAACAGTGTCACCACCGTGCCTATCATGCAGGACCTGCGCACATCCTGGGGGCAGACAATTCTTGGGTGGCGCACTGGATCTGGGGCAAATATTCCTGTTTCAGTGATAACGTCTGTGGGAGCAATGGGGAGCGTGAGCCCGTGCTGTGCTGCACTGCCGAGCTGGCAGCACGGTGGATACGGCCAGGACGTTCTCTGTTTCCCCCAGAGCTGGGGCCTGCAGGCCCCTTGCCGCCCCTTGGCACAGGCTGTGCCACCCAACAAAGCCCAGCAGGCCGGGAGGAGAGCCCAGGGCCAGCGCAGCTGCTTGGGCAGTCGCTGCTTCGAGGGACACGGGCCAAACCCATCCCTGAGCAGCCCCTGCCAGCCCTGGCCCTCCCTGCCCTGGGACAGCTCCCCCAGCCCCAGGGGACAGAGTCAGGCCCTGTCAGGACACACGGGAGCCTTGCTCTCCCTCTATGCTCTTTCCCCACCATGGGTACCCCGTGCAGCCACTCCCAGGTTTTGGGACATGTCTCCCACGGAGGGACCCCAGCAGGATTGCTCAGCCTGGCTGAGCCTGGTACAGTAATCACCTTCTGTGGCACTGTCTGGCATCTCCTCCCTTCGTGTATCGGGGGCTGGCACGGAGCCACGGCTTCCTTCAGGAAGTGCTGCCTTCAGCAAAGCCCTTTGGTCCATCTCTGGAGAAAGGAAAAGGGACAGCTGGATCAGGTGGAACCATTCCCCATTGGAGAGATGGCATCTTCAGCAAGTTCTACTTTCCAAAGACATGGATAAGGATCAGGAAAAGGCCACGGCTCTTGGGGCTGCCACAGGGCCCTCCCTTCTACAAACAGGTGCCACTCCTGATCTACCCGGAGACTGGGAAATTGCAGGGGATTGCAGGCCCGTGGTGCAGTTTGGGCTCCCTGCCAGCTGATGCCAAATGCCTTCCTGCAGAGGCTGGGGAGAAGCTGCAGCCAGGCCAGGCTGGGAAACAGCCCTGCAGGGCAGGAAAGCAGCAGCGGGGCAGCCAGGCTGCCATGGATCCCTTCCCTCTGTGCCGGGCACGGCCTGTCCAGATGTGCAGGGAAAGCCCCCGGCTGCTGAGTCCCAGGGGAAGGCTGAGGGAAATGCACCCACCACGGCGTCTCTCCACATCACTCAGCATCTGGTCCATGTGTTGGGATGCCTCCAGGGACTTCATGTGTTTAGTAGATCTGTTCCTCCCTCTCGGCGGACCTTAAGAGAATGCATGTCCATTTCCCCCGGAATGGATCCCACAAAAGCTGGGCTCAGCCTGTGGGGTCAGCAGGGACACACAACTCACCCCTGCGATGGGAGCCGGGCTTGTGCGCAGCAACCAGGAAAGGAGCCTGAAAAGTCCTCCCTGCAGACACACCTGTAACTCAACAGGCACAGGAGCTTCTGTCACCTGCTTCCTGCCAGGTTGTCAGTGATTATTCACTGAGGGCAAGTTGAGAAGTTACCTGCAGAATCTCCCAAGGGTTCCAAACCATCTTCCATCCCAGCTGCTGGAGAAGCCTTGCTAGCATGCTCATCTAGAAGGGATCAGAGATCAGAACCATTTCCTGGTCTGCTGGGATCCCCCTGTGCCTTTGGGAACTGGGCACTGCAAGGGGGTCGGGTAAGGCTGTGGGGGCCAAATTTCCATGGCAATGGCCAAAGCTGCACAGGGGCCTGGGGAGTTCTGGGCTGGCTCCTGGCCACTCTCCACACTCTTTGCAGGCCCTGTGCAACATCCCTGGAGGGTAGGTACTGCCACACAGCAGAGATGGCAGCTCAAGCCTCAGCAATTACCTCCTGTGACTGTGCCTGGCATCGCCTCACTTCCTGCAGCAGGCGCTGCCAATGGGCCACTGCTTCCTCCAGGAAATGCTGCCTTCAGCACAGCCTTTCGCTTCATCTCTGGAGACAGGAAGAGGCACAGCTGCATTAGATGGAGCCGTTCCCCTTCTGGGAGATGGCATCTTCAAGAGGCAATACTGGACAAACTCATGGTTCAGGAAATCATCAAAACTGTTGGGATTGGCCAGGCCACTCCCTTCTACAAACAGGTGCCATTCCTGATCTACCCGGAGACCGGGAAATTGCAGGCATCTCGGGCCCATGGTGCAGGTTGGGCTCCCTGCCAGCTGATGCCAAATGCCTTCCTGCAGAGGCTGGGGAGAAGCTGCAGCCAGGCCAGGCTGGGAAACAGCCCTGCAGGGCAGGAAAGCAGCAGCGGGGCAGCCAGGCTGCCACGGATCCGTTCCCGCTGTGCCGGGCACGGCCTGTCCAGATGTGCAGGGAAAGCCCCCGGCTGCTGAGTCCCAGGGGAAGGCTGAGGGAAATGCACCCACCACGGCGTCTCTCCAGATCGCTCAGCATCTGGTCCAGGTGTCTGGCTGCCTCCAGGGATTTCTTTTCTCCAGTGTCTGAGTTCTTCCATGGAGAAGGACCTTAACATAAAGATGTTCCATGTCCCCCTCAGGCCAGAGTGGCAGTGAGTGCCCCTGGGTGATTGGTGCCCTCCAAAGCACTCCCTCAGCTCTGCCTTCCACTCAGGAGCAGGGCCAGGGGGACCACGTGCCTGCGGTGGCCCCACACTGGCATGGAAGGAGCCCCTTGCAGGGCCGTCCTCGGGGGAGAAAGGATTCCCTGGAGCTGCCAGCAGCTCTAAACCCAGCCCCAGGCAGGGCCAGGGCTTGGCAGCAGCAGCAGGAGCAGCTCAGGCACCCCGGGGCCCGCAAAGGAGCTGCAAAAGGCACAGCCCCGGGGCACAGCCCTGGGCCCGGCCCCTTCCCTCTCTGCTCTTCTTCCTGGCTGCACAGAGCACACGGAAGCGCACACTGGAATTGCACACGGAAGGAAGATGGACAGCTAAATGCTCCTTCCTGCCACTGACAGCCATTCTGTGGGATCCCTCAGGGATCCAGAATGGAGCCGGGCAAGTTTTCCAGAATCTTTCAACCCTGTGATGCTGCTAAGGGAAATGGCTCATGAGGCACTGATTATTCTCTCAGGAAAAGCACACAGAAAACTTGCCTCCAGCATTCTCCAAGAGATTCTCTCCAAGAGAATTCTCCAAGCTGTCATCCAATAGGGCATCTGGAGAAGCCATGTCGCCATCCCAAGCTAGAAGGAATGAGAGATCAGAACCATTTCCTGGTCTGCTGGGATCCCCCTGTGCCTTTGGGAACTGGGCACTGCAAGGGGGTCGGGTAAGGCTGTGGGGGCCAAATTTCCATGGCCATGGCCAAAGCTGCACAGGGGCCTGGGGAGTTCTGGGCTGGCTCCTGGCCACTCTCCACACTCTTTGCAGGCCCTGTGCAACATCCCTGGAGGGTAGGTACTGCCACACAGCAGAGATGGCAGCTCAAGCCTCAGCAATTACCTCCTGTGACTGTGCCTGGCATCGCCTCACTTCCTGCAGCAGGCGCTGCCAATGGGCCACTGCTTCCTCCAGGAAATGCTGCCTTCAGCACAGCCTTTCGCTTCATCTCTGGAGACAGGAAGAGGCACAGCTGCATTAGATGGAGCCGTTCCCCTTCTGGGAGATGGCATCTTCAAGAGGCAATACTGGACAAACTCATGGTTCAGGAAATCATCAAAACTGTTGGGATTGGCCAGGCCACTCCCTTCTACAAACAGGTGCCATTCCTGATCTACCCGGAGACCGGGAAATTGCAGGCATCTCGGGCCCATGGTGCAGTTTGGGCTCCCTGCCAGCTGATGCCAAATGCCTTCCTGCAGAGGCTGGGGAGAAGCTGCAGCCAGGCCAGGCTGGGAAACAGCCCTGCAGGGCAGGAAAGCAGCAGCGGGGCAGCCAGGCTGCCGTGGATCCCTTCCCTCTGTGCCGGGCACGGCGTGTCCAGATGTGCAGGGAAAGCCCCCGGCTGCTGAGTCCCAGGGGAAGGCTGAGGGAAATGCACCCACCACGGCGTCTCTCCAGATCACTCAGCATCCGGTCCAGGTGTCTGGCTGCCTCCAGGGATTTCTTTTCTCCAGTGTCTGAGTTCTTCCATGGAGAAGGACCTTAACATAAAGATGTTCCATGTCCCCCTCAGGCCAGAGTGGCAGTGAGTGCCCCTGGGTGATTGGTGCCCTCCAAAGCACTCCCTCAGCTCTGCCTTCCACTCAGGAGCAGGGCCAGGGGGACCACGTGCCTGCAGTGGCCCCACACTGGCATGGAAGGAGCCCCTTGCAGGGCCGTCCTCGGGGGAGAAAGGATTCCCTGGAGCTGCCAGCAGCTCTAAACCCAGCCCCAGGCAGGGCCAGGGCTTGGCAGCAGCAGCAGGAGCAGCTCAGGCACCCCGGGGCCGGCAAAGGAGCTGCAAAAGGCACAGCCCCGGGGCACAGCCCTGGGCCCGGCCCCTTCCCTCTCTGCTCTTCTTCCTGGCTGCACGGAGCACACGGAAGCGCACACTGGAATTGCACACGGAAGGAAGATGGACAGCTAAATGCTCCTTCCTGCCACTAACAGCCATTCTGTGGGATCCCTCAGGGATCCAGAATGGAGCCGGGCAAGTTTTCCAGAATCTTTCAACCCTGTGATGCTGCTAAGGGAAATGGCTCATGAGGCACTGATTATTCTCTCAGGAAAGGCACACAGAGAACTTGCCTCCAGCATTCTCCAAGAGAATCTCTCCAAGAGAATTCTCCAAGCTGTCATCCAATACGGCATCCCGATAAGCCATGTCACCATCCCAAGCTAGAAGGGATCAGAGATCAGAACCATTTCCTGGTCTGCTGGGATCCCCCTGTGCCTTGGGGAACTGGGCACTGCAAGGGGGTCGGGTAAGGCTGTGGGGGCCAAATTTCCATGGCCATGGCCAAGGCTGCCCAGGGGCCTGGGGACCTCTGGGCTGGCTCCTGGTCACTCTCCACACGATTTCCTTGCCTTGTGCAACATCCCTGGGAGGGCGGCTGGAGCAGCCCAGGGCCCATGGGGGCTTTCTCCCTCCCACAGAGGAAACCCTCCCTAAAGCCCAGGGGAAAAACCATCCCCCAGCACTTCCCAGGGAGCAGGGAGCGCTGTCCCGGGAAAGGGGAGCCAGGCTGCCGGCTCACCTGCTCCCCGCGCTTGCAGCGGAGCAGCCTGGGCAGCCCTGGCAGGCAGGGCCACGGCCAGGAGGAGCGGGAGGAAGAGGCGCAGAGCAAGGGCCATGGTGCCTTGCCCTCTGCCAGTCCCCAGCTCTTGCTGCCACCACTGTCCTGACACCGCTGTCCCAATGTCAGCACCACTGCTGCCACCGCCGCTGCTGCCGCAACAGTTGTGCTCAAGGACTGACTGCTGGCTCCTTGTGGTGCTGTGCAACCACGGGGCTCTGGCACCTCTGTGACCTCAGAGCCTGCTGTGACCTCAGCCTGCTGTGACCCCAGAGCCTGCTGTGAGCTCATGGCCTTAGCTGTCCCCCCAGAGCGTCCCCCCATCTGCACAAATGGACTGCCCTGAACTGTAAATGTTTTGCTTGATCCAAGGTCATTCCTCAGCAACACCTTTCTTTTGCCTGCTGACATTGACTGGGGTCCAGCCAACAAAAGAACATTAGGTGCAGGCCACCCATACAGCTTTTCCACATAATGAGCGCAAAGCCTTTATTTTTGCAAAGAGAGGGATGTTGGGGGGATTTTTGCCCCATCAGGCCGAGGCACAAGGCTCTGCATCCTCCCAGGGAACAGAGCCAGCCCCCTTGAGAGCCAGAAGGCGCGGCACTTGTAGCCCCGGTGCCTCCTGTGGCCCAGGGCACGGCCCTGGCTGGAAATGTCTTGGGCTGCAGCACAGGGCCAGGGCGGAGCTCAGCAGCCTCATCAGAGCCCAGGGCCGCGGCCCTTCCCTGCCGGGGCCCTGGCCTGGCCCGGCCCGGCCCGGCCCGGCCTGAGCAGCCCGGCCTGGCCCCAGGGGATGGGCTCCGCCCGGCCGCTGTGCCCACAGCCTTTTGGGCCCCAGGCTTTGCAAGAGGCTTTCTCCCAGCCTTGCAAAACTTGGCCAAGTGTCCCTTTGCTGTGCTGTGAAGAGTGAAAAACCCCCTGACATTTACCCTGGTGCACAGCTCATGAGGGATCCTGCACAGCTTAGGAGAGGCCAGAAATACTCCTGTGTGCCTCATGAGGGATCCCTGCCCAGCTCAGCAGAGAGCCCAAAACATCCCTGTGTGCCTCATGAGGGATCCCTGCCCAGCTCAGCAGAGAGCCCAAAACATCCCTGTGTGCCTCATGAGGGATCCCTGCACAGCTCAGCAGAGAGCCCAAAACATCCCTGTGTGCCTTATGAGGGATCCCTGCACAGCTCAGCAGAGAGCCCAAAACATCCCTGTGTGCCTCATGAGGGATCCCTGCACAGCTCAGCAGAGAGCCCAAAACATCCCTGTGTGCCTCATGAAGTGCAGGCCCAGATGATGCCACTGGAGGAAATGTGCCCTCAGCCCAGGGACGCTCAGCATGGGCTCCCCCAGCCCCTCGGGGCCCCGCTGCTGCTCACAGCGGCCCCTGCCTGGCTCCTGCCTGCCCTCACCGTGGGCATCCACGGCTGCTCCTGGGCACGGAGCTCAGCCAGCGCTGGTGCCAGCTGGGCTTTGCTGCTGCTACCACCTGGACATATCTCTGACAACTCTATTTCTTTATTTGAACAGAAAATGAGGGCCAAGCCCTGCCCTGGCAGACAGGGCCTGCCCACCTTCAGTCGTGGTTGGGGAACAGGACCAGGGGGCTCAGGGGCTGAGGGTCTCGTTGTGGAGGGGTGAGTTTGGGCATGGGCTCAAGACGGTGCTGCAGCTGCGGCAGGGCAGATGGGGACAGAAGTGAAGAGCTGGGAAGACGGGTCAAGTTCTCTCTGCCTGCGTTGTTAGGCTCGTCTTCTGAAGATGGGCAGGAGCACCTTTGGAGAGAGGAGTGGCTGAGGCCCCCAGCTGCCAGTGGCACACTGGGACCCTCCTGCACAGCAGGGCCCAGAGCTGGCAAGGCTCCCCAGCACGGCTGGAGCTGCTGGCACAGCTTGGTCCAGCTGGACAGCTGCCCCTCAAGGCCCCGGCGAGCAGGGGACGGCTCTGGGCAGGCTCCCTGGCCAGGAGCGGGCCCCAGAGTGCGTCTGCCTTTCAAGGGCAATCTCGTCCCCGCTCTTTCTCCTCCCCACCTTGCTTTACCTGTGCCCTGTGCCCCTGGGGCTGCTCTTGGCCAGGCAGCCTCAGTGGGAGCCAGCACTGGCTGCAGCCCCAGCGGGCCCCTGCTCAGAGATTGTTCTGAGCTGTTTTGCCCCCGCTTCAGGACAAGCATCCTGATAAAAGAACTTAATTGTGTTTATATCTATCACAGAACCACATTTATCTAAAATCAATTTTAGTATGGAAATCACCTGTGGATGGTGGACTCATCAGACGCTGCTGGGACGTTGCACATAGCTCAGGGAAGAGTGTGATTGTTATTAAATTGTGTCCTGTTCTACTATGGTCTGATGGCCATGAAGAGAAACTTTCTGTGCCTCTGACTCTCACCAGTTCCTGACCCCCAAAGGACACAAACCTGATGAGTTGTGGTTCCCACTCCAGTGCTGGCACTTGAACCTCCCTCCATAGCCAGAGCAGAGCTCCCTTGTCCCAGAATGTCCCTGGCAATGCAGGGATGAAGGAAACAGGACGGGCTGTGGGGATCAGGGGCAGGGCATGGCCACGGATTTGGAGTGGTTGTGAGCCCCGGGCAGGACCCGGCCCTTGGCCTTGGTGAACCTCATCCCATTGTCCTGGGCCCACGGCTCCAGCCTGTCCAGATCCCTCTGCAGAGCTTCCTGCCCTCCAGCACAGCCACACTACCACCCAGCTTGGGCTCACCTGGGAACTGCCTGAGGGTGCCCTCGATGGCCTCGTCCAGATCAGCACTAAAGAGATTTCACTGACCTGGCCCCAATCCTGAGCCCTGGGGACACCCCTGGATGTGACTCCATTCCTCAGCTGTTCTGAGTGCCAGGGGCTGGATGAGGGAAATCGTGGGGATGTGTTTCAGGAATGCAAAAGGGCCAAGGGCTGAGCCCCAGCCCCTGGCAAGGCAGATCCTGTCCCTCCCTGGTTGCTCAGGGCTCTTCCCGGGATGGGCCCTGGGATGTGGGGCTGTGCAATGCCAAGGGCAGGACCCTGGGGCAGCCCCTGCCAGGCTGCTGAGCAGGGACAAAGAGGCAGTGAGGCCCCAGGGCTGCAAGGGTCACTTGTCCCCTGGTGGCCTCAGGCCCAGGGCCAGCAGCCACGGCCAAAGTGCTGCACAGGTTGGCTCTGTCAGGGCCTTGCAGCTGCTGCACATGCCTGTGCCCTCTGCAGCCCAGGCTGTCCTACGGTGTCCCTGCCCTGCGCCTCTGTCCCTGCCGGCTGTCCTCATCCCCCGGCTGCCCCACCTCGCTGGCCCCTTCCTTTGCTGACAGCTCTGCCTCCTGCCTGCCTCTGCCTGGCCACACAAAGCCTTGGCCTTGATACCAAAAGGGTTCATTCCATTTTTACCCGGCCTGTGAACTTTTAGCATAGGAAAAAGGCATGCAGGTCCTGCTGTCCCAGCAAGGATGGCTGGCAGAGAAGAAGATATCTGGCTCAAGAATGCAGTGATGGAGAAAACAAGGGCTGGATCTGGGAACTTGGGGTGGGTTTTATGGAAATGGGGAAATTGTAATACACATTTAGCAACTGTGTATAAGCAACACACTGGTCGAATTCCATGTCCACATAAGGTTAGGAGTTATCCCTCACTGGACCTCAGGCCTCAATAAATGATCCCCTCTTAAATAGCAAATTAGTGTTAAGGAGCCTTATTCTGATAGTTTGTGTTTCAGAAACACGTGGCTTTTGCTCCTCTCTTCCACCTGAGAGCTTCCTGGGCAGGGGCAATTCTTCCAATTGCACCAGCGAGGCCATGGCTCGAAAGGGCAGCGAGCAGACGGATTTAGCTTCTCCTGCCAGCCCCTGAAATGCCAGTTGTCATTTGTGTGCGCTGAGGATTCCACTTCAGACTCGGAACTCGCGCAGCTGCTCCTGGGGCGCCGCTCGCACGCTGGCACAGCGGTGCTGCAGCAGCTGTCCCGCACACAGGGAGGGCTCTGGAGCCTCCCCAGGGCCACCAAGGAGCGGAGGAGGGAACGTGCCCGGGATCTGCTGCAGGACCGGGGGATTGCGGGGGATCCTTCGCTCTCTTGGATGGGGGAGGGAGCGGGGAAATGGAATCAAGATGAGACAGGGATCAGCCAGCCCCACGCCAGGCAGCGTTTTCTCCTCTGAGAGCTCCTCTGAGCTGAGCGAGCTGCTGAAGCCTGCGGAGCAAATGAGAGCCGGGACTGAGGGAAAGGCTGGCTGGGAAGGAGTCAGATAAACCCGTGTGGGCATTTCCCTTTCCAAGGGGCTCCTGGGGAGACAAAGGAGACAAGAAGGATTCCCCACCTCACGACATCTCCTTTTTCCCTTCAGTAGCCCTATTGCAGCCACTGCATACAAGAGTTTACTTGATCCCCTCGATGCCAGGGAGCACCAAGAACTTGAACCTTGCTGGAGTCCAGCCCTGCCTGCCTGTCACCGAGCAGAGGGGAAAGATGCAGAACCTGGGCAGGGGTTGAGCCAAATTGGCATTTTGCCACTTGTGATTTCCTCCCAGCTTTTGCAGCAGGGTGACAACCCCATCGCTGCAAACCACTCCCTTTGGCAAGGCACACGTGGACCTCGCTGGAAGCTCAGGGCTCTTGAAGGGGCTGCTGCAGTTGGCAACAGGAGCTGTTGTTGAACTTTTCACATTGCTTAACCCCCCCTGCCAAATGCCATCAAGTGGCTGAGGAAGGACACAAAAAGATTACCCTGGAGGAAGGGAGGCCAAAAGCTTGGAAAAGGATGAAAGAAATGCTCTGATCATGACGATGACAAAAAAATAGAACGATTTATTTCTGACAGCAAATGAACACCCGCCGCCCTCCAGCCCTCCCAGCCTGGCAGGCCGAGCGGAGCCGTTTCCATGGCATGAGGTGCTGGCAGCCTGCAGAGAGAAACCAGAGAGCCACGGTCAGTCACAGAAGGCTCCTGTGCCCTGTCCTGCCATGGCCTGTGCCCGGGCCAGGCTGCTGGCTGTGCTCAGAGCCCAAACCTCCCGAGCCATTCTCTGTTTCGAGAGAAGGGCAGCGTGGCAGGCCACGTTCCACCTCCTCCGCTTCAGCACAGCACAGCAGCCTCCTCCCGCCCAGCAGCTGCAAGGGCGGGATGCCCGTGTGCCCGCTGCCCTCTGCCCGAAGCCCTTCTGCCAGCCCAGCTGTGGAGCCGGGTACCCACCTCTGCAGACCTGCTGCCAGGAGAGGAGCCGATCCCGCACGAGGTCCTCGTCTTTCTTGAAGGGGATGTCCCTGCAGACCGTGGCCCCTGGGGTAGCGCTGGCACTGGATGTGCTCCACGGACGGTGCAGGCGCTTCCCAATGCGGTCCGGGCACCAGGTGTAATCTTCCTGGGAAAAACAAAGAACAATTGCATGGAAGTCAATTCAAAACAAGACCTGGAAACAAGAAAAACCTACACAGCCTGTCACCGTTTCACGGGCCTGAGGAGGGTCTGACCACTCCATGCGAGAATGAAACCTGTCCACGGGTGGGGAACAACCCCACCTTTCCCGCCCGTAAACGCACCCCTTCCTCGAGGGTCTGCAAAGCAGACCAGCTGGGGCACGGCTTCGGAACCCGTCCCCCTCTGCTGCCCCCATCCACATGGATGGATGTTTTGTCAGGCTGGATGTCCCCGCCCCAGCCCGTGCCAGGCTGGCTGGCAGAAGCTGTCAGCAAGGCCAGGAGCCGGCTCCCCTTCCACAACATCCGTCCCCTGTCCCACCAAAAAGCAGCTTGGCAGCCGGGGGAAAAAATTAATATTCCCCAGCGCCGCCGAGCGGGGAACCTGCGGCGCGTGGCCAGGCCGAGCCCTGCCATGCCTGGAAGCACGAGCATCCCCCCGCCCCTGCGCCGGCTGGGGACTCATCTTGATTTCATCGGGGCGCAGAGCGTGTCCTCCAGGAAGGGGCCGCAGCCAAAGCCGGTCGGCTTTGCCCCGCCAGCGGCCAGCTCCAGGATGGTGTTCCCAGCTCCACGTGGTGCTCCAGAAGAACACGCCAGCTGTGCCTCGGCTTGCGGGGACATCCCGATGCCATTGAGCTGCAGGGGGATGTTTCCCCTGTTCCAGTCCGTGGCACCTTCACCGCACTGCCACCACTTCTCCAGTGGGACGGGGAGCACTGAGCCGCTCCCTCCACAACTCGCCGGGGACCAGCGGAAGCATCTCCTCGGCTGCGCTCTCTCCTCCGTGCCGCAGCCGCAGGGAAACGCTCCGGGGTTTTCTTGGAGTGCCACCAGACACATGCAGCTGGTACTTGCTGGGCTCCTGGATCCTACTGAGCACAGGGATGGATCTCTGCTGTCTCCTGGGCCAGGCAGGGCTCCTGCAGCCAAGAATGCTCAAAAAGGTCTTCCAGTGATGGCCTGTCTGTGGGGTCCATGGATAAACACCACCTGATGAGGTGCTGGCACTCTGCAGAGAGAAACCAGAAACCGCCGCTCAGCGGGACAAGGCTCCTGTCCATGCTCTCCCACATTCCACGGTGCCCAGGCCACACTAGGAGTGCTCAGAGCTGCAGCCAAAAGCTTCCCATGGATCCTCCCTTCCGGAGGAGAGCAGCACAGAGGCACACGTGCCACCTCCTCCAGCTAAGCCCAGGAGATCAACCGCCTCACTAGCTGCAAGAGCAGGACGCTGATGTGCCAGCTGCCCCCTCCCAGCCCCGTTCCTCCTCCCGAGCCCTGAAGGCGCAGCCCCACCTTGAGACACCCGGGGCGGGAAGAAGAGCTGGCCCCGGACGATGTCCTCGTTTGTCTGGAAAGGAAGGTGCCCGCAGACCAGGTGATAGAGCAGGATGCCCAGGGACCAGATGGTGGCTGGCTGGCCATGGTAGCAGCCAAAGAGGATCCACTCCGGTGGGCTGTACTCCGGCGTTCCTATGGGACACGGGCACAGCTCATCAGGCCGATGCTGCTCCCTCCCTCCCTCCCTCCCTCCCTCCCAGCCCGCCCCCGTTCCACAACAGCCAGCCCCTGCCCCGCCGAAAAGCAACTTGGCTGCAGCCGGCTGAAGGAGGATTCTGCACCCTCCCCTCCCTGTCTCCCTCTTCCCCCTCTGCCAGCCAAGGGGGGAACCTCCGCTGCCCGGCTGGGCCCCGGCTTTGGGCTCACCTGACATCCGGGTGTAGAACGTGTCCTGGAGGATCGTGCCGCAGCCGAAGTCGATGAGCTTCGCCTCGCCCGTGGCCAGGTCGACGAGGACGTTCTCGGCCTTGATGTCGCGGTGCAGGACGCCGCGGCTGGTGCAGTGCCGCACGGCCTCCAGCACCTGGCGGAACAGCCCCCGCGCCACGGGCTCCGTCAGGAACCGCCGCTCGTGCAGGAAGTCCCAGAGGTCCTGACAGCGCTGCGGACGCTCCATGACCAGCGCGAAGCCGTCGGGCAGCTCGAACCAGTCCAGGAGCCGCACGACGCCGCGGAAGCCAGGGCACGACACCATCCACAGCAGCGCCAGCTCCAGGGGCACCAGGGCGCCGTTGTGCTGCGGGGGGACCGCGATGCCCTCAGCGGGGCCGATGCTGCGCCGCGCCTTGGCCACCCCCTGCCCGGCCCCGCCGCCGCTCGCCATTGCCCGGCCCGGGACGCTGCGCGGGCCCCGCTCACTCCCCGCTCGCTCCCCTCGCAGCCTTCCGGCTGCCACCCTGCCGGGCCTCGCCTTAGCCCCGCCCGGCACGCCCCGCCGCCTTCTCCCGCTGGCCCCGCTCACTCACCAGCCGCGCCCACTCCGGGATGCGATCGCGGCACACTCGCTTGATGGCCACCTGCAAGCCAAGGCGAGCGCCGGGCTGAGCTCGCTGCCCGCCGCCCGCCGCCCCCTCCGCTCCGGCCCCGTCTCTTACCGGGGCGCCGTCGGCGAGCCGGGTCCCGGAGTAAACGCTGCCGCAGCCGCCGCTCCCCAGCAGCGGGCCCTCCCGGTAGAGCTGCTCCAGGGGAGGCTTCTCCGCCCGTGCGGGCGGCACCGCGCTCCCGCTCTTCTGCCCCGCCAAGCCGAGCGCCCGGCGCGCTGCTGCTTGCCGAGCCGCCCCGGGCTGCGGCGGCTCGGGGCCGGCGGCCGAGCTGACGAGCGGCGGAGCTCGGAGCGGGGAAGCCGCCGGCGACGCTGTCGGCGACGGGGCGGGCGCGGGGCGGCAACGGGGCGGCTGCGGGCGGAACCGCGGCAGGGACTTCGTTCGGGGCCGGGGCCTCGGCCGGGGCCGGGCCAGAGCCCGCGCCAGGCGGAGCCAAAAGACCGCGCTGCTCCGCCAGCGCCAGAGCGAGCGGCACTTCCAGCGGCGCCAGAGCCAGTACGGAGAGAGCCCGGCGGAGGCGGCTCCGCGGCGGGACGGGCAGGGCCGGGCACGGGGCGGCCCCGCCGAGGGGCGCCTTGCGGGACGCGGCATCAGCCGGGCTGGGAGAGGCGGGA
This sequence comes from Vidua chalybeata, assembly GCF_026979565.1. Taxonomy (NCBI): domain Eukaryota; kingdom Metazoa; phylum Chordata; class Aves; order Passeriformes; family Viduidae; genus Vidua; species Vidua chalybeata. The sequence continues at coordinate 667,137 of NW_026530345.1, forward strand.
CACGGACGGGACGGGACGGGAGTGGAGTGAGTGTGAGAGGGAGAAGGGGATGGGGAACGAGTGGAAAGTCGAGCGGAAAACCGATCGAGAGAAGCGCTGCTGCTGCTGCTGCTGCTGCTGCTGCTGCTGCTGCTGCTGCTGCTGCTGCTGCTGCTGCTGCTGCTGCTGCTGCGGAACCGCCGCAGCTCGCGAACGTTCCTCCGTTGCCTCCGCGAACCCAACGGAGGAGCCGCCGCGCGCCCCGCGGAACGAAAGAGAGGAACAAACAAATAAAACCCCAAAGGAATTCCTATTAGAGAAGTAACCAAATCAAAAAACGTAGCAATAAAGAAGAGTCTTGGCTTGTGGCTTCTTTCTTCTTTAGCTGAGGTGTAGCATTTCATGGGGAAGAATTGCCTTTTCTGACACTTTCCGACAGTTTTTGGACAGGAGTGCAGCATTTAATTTCCAAGTAGAAAAGGGAAATCGTGTCATTAAATTAATCTCTTTTCATCTTCTGTTGAGACAGTTGCAGGCTGCCAAAGGACATGGTCTGCAAGGTGGAACTTGGGGCCAAGTTTGTTTTTCTGTCAGAGGATGAGGAGGGGAAGTATCCCAGAATCATGGAGTCGTGGCATGGTTTGGCTCGGAAGGGATCTGAAAAATCACACGGCTGCAACCCCCCTGCTGTGGCTGGGCACCCCTTGCACTAGCCCGGCTTGTCTAGAGCTCCGTGCAGCCTGGCCTTGAGCACTGTCAGGGACGGGACAGCCACACCTTCTCTGGGCAACCTGTTCCAGGAGAGTCTTTTTTCTGAATCCCTCACCTAAACCGACTCTCTTTCCATTTGGATCCATTCTCCCTTGTCCTGTCCTTGCCTGCCCTCCTACAAAGCCCCTGTCCAGCTTTCTTGTAGGTTGCCCTCAGGTCCTGGAAGGCCACAGTTGGATCAAGTCTAAGTCTCTTGCCCAGGCTGAAGAAGCCAAGCTGTGTCAGCCTTTCCTTGCAGGAGAGGAGTGTTATAGCTACATATAATAATATTGGCTTTTGCAAATATCAAAGCTACATGGGGACATGTGGGGGCAGAACCTGTTTCCATTGCCGGGCTGACGGGGGGATCGATCACAGCAACTGACCCTGTTGGGAGCCGAGGTGAGCCTGACTGGGAAGGAGTGGCAGAAACATCCCATTGTGACCGGCCCAGAGGCCCCGTGTATTCTGGGCATAGACTTCCTCCAGAATGGCTACTACAAAGACCCAAAAGGACTCAGGTGGGCTTTTGGCATAGCTGCTGGAGAGGCAGAGGACATGAAGCCGTTGAATACCTTGCCTGGACTATCAGAGCACCCATCTGCAGTAGGACTCCTGTGGGTGGAAGAGCAACGAGTGCCAATTGCCACCTCGACAGTGCACCGCCAGCAGTATTGAACAAATCGGGATGCCGTGATCCCATCCACAGAATGATCCGTGAGCTGGAGAGCCAAGGGGTGATCAGCAAAACCCACTCACCCTTCAACAGCCCCACTTGGCCTGTGCACAAGTTGACAGAGAATGGAGATTGGCTGTGGACTATCGTGCCTTGAATGAGGTGACTCCACCGCTGAGCGCTGCTGTGCCCGACATGCTGGAGCTCCAGTACGAGCTGGAGTCCAAGGCAGCAAAGTGGTACGCCACTGCTGACATTGCTAACGCGTTTTGCTCCATTCCTCTGGCAGCAGAATGCAGGCCTCTGTTTCCTTTCACCTGGAGGGGCGTGCAGTACACCTGGAACCGACTGCCCCAGGGGTGGAAGCACAGCCCCACCAGCTGCCATGGACTGATCCAGGCTGCACTGGCAAAGGGTGAAGCTCCAGAACACCTGCAGTACATCGATGGCATCATTGTAGGGGGGAACACAGCAATGGAAGTATTTGAGAAAGGAGAGAGGATCGTCCAGATTCTGCTGGAAGCCGGTTTTTGGAGAATGCACATTCCTGAGTAAAACCAGATTTTGAGCCCTCTCTACCTGGTCACCCACAAAAAGAACGATTTCCACTGGGGCCCTGAGCAGCAACAAGCCTTTGCCCAGACCAAGCAGGAGATCGCTCATGCAGTCGCCCTTGGCCCAGTCAGGACGGGACCAGAGGTGAGGAATGTGCTCTACTCTGCAGCCAGGAACAATGGCTTGTTCTGGAGCCTTTGGCAGAAGGTGCCTGGGGAGACTTGAGGCCGACCACTGGGATTCTGGATCCAAAGCTACAGAGGGTCTGAAGCCAAGTACACTCCCACAGAGAAGGGAATCTTGGCTGCCTGTGAAGGAGTTCAAGTTGCCTTGGGGGTGATTGGCACAGAAGCACAACTCCTCCTGGCACCCCAACTGCCGGTGCTGGGGTGGATGTTTCAAGGAAAGGTTCCCACATCCTGCCACGCCAGCGACGCCACACGGAACAAACGGACAGCCCTCATCACACAGCGCACCCGTATTTGGAACCAGAACTATTATTTTGGAAATACAAACTGGCCAGAAGGTGAAAAGTTTGGTCTTGCTGATGAAGAGGAGCAGGAGCAAGTGGCATGGACTGAAGAAGCTCCACCATACAACCATCTACCAGCAGAGGAAACACGCTACGCTCTTTTCACTGACGGTTCCTGTCGCATCGTAGGGATGAACCAGAAGTGGAAAGCAGCCGTATGGAGCCCCACACGACAGGCTGCACAAGCTACTGAGGAGAAGGTGGATCAAGTCAACTTGCTGAACTCAAGGCCGTTCAGCTGGCTCTGTGCATTGCTGGAAGAGAGAAGTGACCAAAGCTCTGCCTTTATACCGATTCATGGATGGTAGCCAATGCTCTGTGGGGCTGCCTGGAAAGGTGGAAAAAGGCCAACTGGCAGCTTAGAGGAAAACCAGTCTGGAATGCTGATGAGTGGTAAGACATTGCCACTCGGGTGGAGAGGTGCCTGTGGAAGTCTGCCATGTAGATGCCAATGTCCACAAGAGTCGGGCTAATGAGGAGCACTTAAACAACGAGCAGGTAGATCAGGCTGCAAAGACAGAGGTGTCAAAGATAGACTTGGATTGGCATCACAAGGGGCAGTTGTTCCTGGCTCGATGGGCTCACGATGCCTCAGGTCATCAGGGCAGAGATGCCACCTATAAGTGGGCACGAGACCGAGGGGTGGATCTAAGCATGGACAGTATTTCTCAGGTTATCCATGACTGTGAGACGTGTGCTGTGATCAAGGAGGCCAAGCGGGTGAAGCCCCTGTGCTATGGTGGGCAGGGGTCCAAGTACAAGTATGGGGAGGCCTGGCAGATTGACCACGTCACACTGCCCCAGACACGCCAAGGCAAGTGCTACGTGCTCACCATGGTAGAAGCCACCACGGGATGCTTGGAGACCTCCCCTGTGCCTCACAGCACTGCCCCAACACCATCCTGGGCCTGGAAAAGCAAGTCCTGGGGAGGCATGGCACCCCTGAGAGGACTGAGTCAGACAAGGGGACTCATTTCAAGAGCGGCATTGCCAACACCTGGGCTAGAGAACATGGCATCGAGTGGGTGCACTGAGACCCGTACTGGGGGTGCTCTGGGACCGAGACTGAGACCGAGGTCGGCATAGGGACCAGTATTGCTCCAAGACCAGTGCTGGGACCTGTACCTGGATTGCTCTGGGATCTCCGAGTTCACTCTGGGGAGCTTTGGCTGCACCCCAGAGCAGCACTGGGACTGGGAGGGACTGGGAGTGACTGGGAGGGAGCCCTGGGCAGCGTGGGACCGCCTCCGTTCACAAGGTTCAGTGCAGTCATCCCGGTCCAAATGATCCCAGTTTGTATAATCCCAGTCTGGATGGTCCTGATCCACATAGTCCCAGTCTGTGCACCCCCAGTCTGTAGGATCCCAGTCCCCATCATCCCAGTCCATAGGATCCCAGTCCGCATGATCCCAGTCTCTATGGTCCTGCACGGCACACACTCCAAGGGTCTGGAATTCCAGTTCCCAGTAGGGAAACATGTTCCTGCCCTTGAAGGCAAAGCTCTTAAGAAGGGGCCAAAAGCCAAGTGCAGCAAGATCCTACAGTGACATTTCACTGCCAGCCTTCAGTGGCTTAAGATCAGAGATTAGAAGCAGGCCGCGCATCAGGCTGTCCTGAGCTGGGTCCATGTCAGGTCTTTGCCAAGTCCTTGCCAACTCCTTGCCAAGTTCTTGCCAGCCCTTGTTCGGAACAGCCAGCGTGACGGTTCAGTGGTTGCACCTGCGCTGTGTCCTGTTCTAAGCCGGAACTGCAGTGGGGGAAGGGATTCTTTCTCGTGGCAATCGGAAGGCAGAATGGAAAATGAGGGGCTTCAGACGGGCTCTTACACCACCCCGTGACTGACGATTGCCCTCGAAAGATCTTCATCAGCAGGGTTCCATGGTGTCATCATGGAGTCTTCAGGACTTGTCAAGTGTTGGCAGCAATCCCAGGGAAAAGAGAAGAGAAAAAGGAAAGGAAAGAGAAAACAGAAAAACTAAAACAATTAGTAAGCAAATTATAATTAAATAATAAGCAGAATACAATAAGTATTAATTAAACCAGTAATAGTTAAACAATAAATTGTTTAGATAATAATCAATATTCATCAATTGAACAATAGATTGATCAAATAATAAACCAGTATAATCAATATTAAACAATAAAATAATAAACCTAGTATAATCAATATTACTCAGTACAATTTTCTAATCAATAAACAAAAATAATTAAAACAGTGATTAAAACAAATCATAAGAGAAAATTATGTAAAACATATCTTCTAACCTTATAATCTCCTTGTGTCTACAGTCCTGGGAACATCTATAGTGTAAAGGATGTCGGCCAAGTGGTGTGCATTAATTATAGATGTCAATTTTGTTCATCGTTTCATCATTCTCCAATTCACAATAAGCAAGATTACTGATAAAACAAAACCAATCATAACTAAAATCAGAAGAACAACAATGGGATGACACAATTTGTTCAGGACACCGGTGGCAGTGAGCGACCACCCGAAAAGGGTATCCCACCACTTGTGCTCGGCATCACTTTTCACCCTTTCTACAACACGATGTATTTCTTGCACATCATGATGAACAGTTACCAGAGTTTTCTGTCCATTCTCCTTGATTTTTCCTAGGATCTCTATTAGATCTGGATGAAGTAATAGTTGCTTTACCAAAGTAAGGTTCATCCCAATGGGAGTAGGCAATAGCTTGTGAATCAACGTGAGATTGGATTCTAAAAGTTCATGTAAGGTAACTGGAGCTACAAAAGAAAAATCACATCCTGCAATTTTAGTAAAGTTGCAAGCACAAAAATTTGAATGATTTTTAGTATCTACTACTGTACTTTCTATAAACACAGTATCACAAGTGGTTCTAAAGCAGGCACACCCATTGCCTGTATATACAAGGACTGTTTCAGAAGTCTCGTTAGGATGAATGTCAAAATGACAGATATTTTGTTCTGTGTCTAAACAGATATCTTGAGCTATAATTGCATTACCTTCACAGATAAACCCTAGTTGTTCTCGGATAGTACAGGACTCTAAATTGACAGTTTGCCATTTGTCATTAATTTGACGGGCCCATTCTCTATGTTCAGAAGGATAGAAAGTGGGTCCATCATGATTTAATCCTAGTGCAATGATAGGGAATATCAAATGCACCGAGGCATTACTTATGGTCAACACAAATGCTGTGGCTGTGTTTGTGTTAGGGTCATAGGTAAAATTCACTAAATTCCACCAGGATTGGAAATCTCTTTCAAAGTCAGTGGCACTGTCCCAGACTATTTTCCTAATTTCAGTAGGAAAAGTGCCTTCTTCACCTTCTCTTATAATTGCGGCAGCAACTGACTGCATCCATAATTGAGCCTGGATACAGCTAAGAGCTAAGGAAACGTTGCTTTGTGTGGCATTAAGTGCATCAATTATCAATTTGTGGTCTTTCATATTTACCTTTTCCCAATTTGGTAGAATGTTTGATAGCAACCACTGATGTGTTCCCAAGGCCGATAAGGACGATTGCAGTGGCTGCTGTATTTTGGTTAAATCTTTAGTCGTGGAGGCCAATTTATTCATTAATACTTCTGAATCAATACTATTTAGGATTCCCAGTCCCGTTCCCACGACACCAGTTATGTCTCTTGGCAGCTGGTTTTTAGGAGGGTTCCACTGTCACAGCCAGGTTGTCCAACCCTGAAAAGAGGTTTGCAAAAAGGGTGAACAAGCTGGTTGTATTTCTGAGACATTGTTTTGCATCAACAATTTGACTTGTTTAAGAGACCATGCTGGATTAAATAATATCTGTTGTTGGCCAGTTTTCCTGATTATATATGGTCCAACTTCAAAAATTTTCGGGGTAAGCATAACTGGTGGCTGGGCTCGAGTGGTGGTAGTGGTGGTGGTATAAACCGTAGTAGATTGGGCTACAGCATTTATTATAAACTTAAAAGAAAGCCCTTCGGTGTTTTTTCCCATAAGCAAACCACTTCTGCAGTCTGTGTTAGTGTAAAATTGTGCCAACAATCCTGTATGCTTGGGTGCGTGCAGACCTTTTTGTGCTTAAAGAGATCCTTTCACTTTTTTCTGCATGCTACCACAATTATTTCAGACCACGGCCACTCAGCTGGTTCTGGCCATGGGGTTGTGGTAGGATGCAGAAAAATTTACCAGTTTTATCATGGATTAGGTGGTCTTCATGTCCCTCGGAGTTCTTCTGAAAAAGTAAACACAACAGAATTCTGCCGCCGAGAGGCAGGAAAGTTAGAATGATGGAATTATCCAGCATGTATTTGTCCAATGCTCTTTCCCTAGAGCACCAGAGGCTTCCCATGCATATTTATGCAGAGGGGGTTTTAGCACAAGTGCTACTAGTCCTATTGTAAGAGAGGTCCACCAGAACAGGTTGGCCAGGGTCATGAGCTGGATTATTAGGATCATTTGGTACAGAGCATAGGAGTCACTGTAGATGCAGACCAAAGAGGAATTCTGTGCTTCTCATTGAAAAATACTCCAGACAGCTTTCAGCTCCCCAACGTGTGCACTACCTTCTCCCTCTGTAATAATTTGCTCACCAGAGGAAAAGTGGAGGGCTTCTGCCTTATATTTCCATACTTTTCCTTTCCCTTTAGCAGAAGCATCAGTAAACCAAGAGTTTGCTGATTGTTTGGGGCAGAAAGGAGGGGTTACTTTGATTACAGAGGCAGGTTTGTCCAAGCTGTCAGTTTCTTGGATTGCTAAAGTTTTTACAGGTCTTTCTGTCATTGAGAAGAAGTTACAGTAATGCTCAACCTGAGCATACTTTCTCACTGAGGCCCTCTGGGCCACCCCGTCAGGAGGGGGGGTCCCACTAGTGGCTGTCTTAATAACCTTGAAGGGGCCTCTCAATACAATTGGTTGTTTTCGTGCAATTTTTTCTACTTCTATGAAAGCTAAGATAACCATAAACAATCCTTTTTCCCAGGTAGTGTATCTTTTCTCAGCATCTTTGGAACCACGTGAGTAAAAACCAACAGGTCTTGTCAGAGCCTCAGGACCCCGCTGCCATATGTGTACTGACAGCCCTGAGGAGGCAAATCCCCATTCCACCTGGAAAGGATCTGTAGGATGGATAGGGGTCACTGCTTGATGAGCTGTTGCTTCAAAAATCAGCAACTGCAATGCTGACTCCTGAGAAAGACTTCAATCCCATTTCACCCCTTTCCTCAACAAGTCATAAAGGGGAACAAATGGGTCGTTCCAGTTACTAGGAAATCTATCTGGTCTTTCTACAGGAGATACAGCTGCTATAGTTTTTTGAAGGAGAATTGCTGTAGGTTTGAGTGATTCTGGAAGCCCACAAATTAAAGGGGTCATTATCTTGGGCTTCACAGGTAATTGCATCAGGGATTCAAACTCAGGAATTAATTTCTTTCTGTGAGTCATTTGCAGGCAAGCAGCTTTGTGCACATTTTCCAAGAGTTGGTCGGGGGTACTAATTCTAGCTATGGGATCTCCCCTTTCCAAGGGGCTTGTTCCCCCGGCCCAAAAAGCTGCACGCTGTGTCAGGGACCATGTGTCACCTTTCTCTCCTGTTGTTAAGAAGACACCATGTCCCCAATACCGACTGGCTTCCTGTTCAGTTAATTGAATTTGATCACCACCAGTGAGGGACACCCGGAAAACATATTCTGTTTCTGATTCATGTGGAGGGTGTCCGTATTCCCTTTTAAGCTTAGCTAGCTCGGTGGCAGTGTTTACTTGTGGTGGTATGTGTTTGGTTGTGATGTGAGGTTCGAGATCATCATCACTGAGATCGTTATACTCTGTTTTAATCAAGGGTCTCAAGTGATGGCAGCAATGTTCCCCACAATTACTTGCTGCTTCAAGTTCTTGATGAGGATAGATTTGTTTAATGTGAGGAGTTTCCTTCTCCTCAAGCTCTGTAGAGGAATCAGCATTATGTGATTTGTTAATATGTTCCTCTGTTAAGGCAGCTCACAATGCATAGATCACATTTTTTGCTTCATATAATTGTTTTTGTAAAATTTCAACTAGATTTTGAAGGGAGTCTATTATAGCATGTTCCTCACTTCTTCGCTCGAAGCGATTTTCTATAGCTGCCATAAGACAAGCTCCCAAAACTGAGCATAAGATAGTTTTATTTTTGCCCAATTTGAATTTTGTTTCATGTTGTAATGAACACACTCTATCAATAACATTTTCTAAGTTCAACCAATTACTCTGTGCCCATTTTTCTCCTTCCGTAGAAGGTTTGGCATTGTGTTTGGCTAGTAGTGCATGAAATTCAGCTTTAATTTCAAGGCTAAGATTGTCACTCATTTTGTGAAGGGACCAAAACCACGACAGGGAGGTACAAACTTAAGTTCCACAAAACTACACAGCCCTCGCTGTGTCGCCCTTCGCTTCCCGGGGTGGGTGAAAGGACAATAATCTGCCTGGGAGGCTCTGCTTAGTTGCTTCAAGTTGTCCCTTCCTTCCCAGACCAGATACACACAACAACAACAAAACAACAGAGTCCCGCCTTTTGCACTAGGGGATCCTTTGTGAATTCCCAAAGACAGTGGGGGTGCCTTTTCAGCTGCAGCCCTTCTGTCTAGACAGAAATCCTGTCCGTGACGCCAATTTTAATGTCACGATCCGCTTCTTGCGGGGTGTCGTGATGGTTCTTTTCACCGATCCCAAAAGTGCAAAAAGGCAAACAACAAGGGACTATCAGTTAATCACAACAAATGCACCTTTATTAGGGGCCAAAACAGCAAATGCGATAGTGGGGTTAAGAAAGGAGTTAAAAGGATAGAGAGAGAGAGAGAAGAGGGGTATGGGAATAGCTACCAACACAGGCGAGATCCTCAGTGGTCCGGACGATGGGGATCCGTCTGTCGTGTCGGGGAAGTCTCCGAAGTTCTGGTCGACTTGGGGGTCCAGTTATAGTCCACAGAGGAAAGAGGGGGAACAAGTGTAACAATGAAAGTCCATTGTAATCGCCACGCGGGAACACGTGAGTCCACAGAAACCACCAAAGCAAGACGAATACAATGAAGAATAAGTCCATTAAAATTACTGAAGGGAAACAGGTCATGTCATTAGTGGTCAGACCACCAATTTCCCCTCCTCCCTGTAGTAGGGGTCTCAGTCTCAGTCCTTGGGAGGAGGGTTCTCATTCTTTGTCTGTCACAGTGGTAACGAGGCAGATGAGGGGTCTTCAATGAAGGACCACGGGAGTCACCCCAAAAGTTCATTTGGCTTAAGAACGGAGATTAGAAGCAGGCTGCGCATCAGGCTGTCCCGTGCTGGGTCCATGTCAGGTCCTTGCCAAGTCCTTGCCAACTCCTTGCCAAGTTCTTGCCAGCCCTTGTTCGGAATAGCCAGCGTGACGGTTCAGTGGTTGCACCTGCGCTGTGTCCTGTTCTAAGCCGGAACTGCAGTGGAGGAAGGGATTCTTTCTCGCGGCAATCGGAAGGCAGAATGGAAAATGAGGGGCTTCAGACGGGCTCTTACACATGGGAGACACGTCCCGAAACCTGGGAGTGGCTGCACGGGGTGCCAATGGTGGGGAAAGGGCAGAGATGGAGAGCAAGGCTCCCGTGTGTCCTGACAGGGCCTGACTCTGTCCCCTGGGGCTGGGGGAGCTGTCCCAGGGCAGGGAGGGCCAGGGCTGGCAGGGGCTGCTCAGGGATGGGTTTGGCCCGTGTCCCTCGAAGCAGCGACTGCCCAAGCAGCTGCGCTGGCCCCGGGCTCTCCTCCCGGCCTGCTGGGCTTTGTTGGGTGGCACAGCCTGTGCCAAGGGGCGGCAAGGGGCCTGCAGGCCCCAGCTCTGGGGGAAACAGAGAACGTCCTGGCCGTATCCACTGTGCTGCCAGCTCGGCAGTGCAGCACAGCACGGGCTCACGCTCCCCACTGCTCCCACAGACGTTATCACTGAAACAGGAATATTTGCCCCCGGATCCAGTGCGCCTCCCAAGAATTGTCTGCCCCCAGGATGTGCGCAGGTCCTGCATGATAGGCACGGTGGTGACACTGTTCACCGTGCCCCTCGTGCTGATCGGCTGCTATCTTGGCATTCGGAAGCTGTACCAGAGCAGACGGTCAGTTGTTGATTTTTCTCCACAGCTTTCTTGTAACTCTGCTCATAGCATTGGTAGCCTGACTCGTAGTCATGCTGCACTGGAGCTGTGGCCAGTCCGTGGTTGTCCAAAGAACTCTGCTGAGGGCTCTGCTGCTGCCCAGTGCTTTCATTGGCCTCTTCATTGCTGGGCCTTGTCCTGGGGGGCCCGCTGGGGCTGCAGCCAGTGCTGGCTCCCACTGAGGCTGCCAGGCCAAGAGCAGCCCCGGGGGCACAGGGCAGAGGCAGGGCAAGTTCTCAACAGTATTTGGGCCACACAGCTCAGGACAGGACAGTGCTTATTTAGTAGCTCATGTAAAGTTTCATGGTGACAGTGATGTTACCAGACAAGCAAATCTGCTCCAGTTCAGTGTTCAAACAAATCCAACCTGATGAAGGTTTGGCTTTGGCCTTGAGGCTTTGCTCTTTGTGTGAGCCCTGTTCTGGATTGATTTCCACTCAGTCTTGGAGCCTGTTTTGGGTCAAGGCTCATCCCGGCCCTGACCCTTGGCAGTTCTGGGCTCAAAGGCACCGCCGAGGCCGCACTGCACGTGACTGGGCTTCAGGGCTCCATTAGCAAAGGGCTTTGAGAAGTTTAAATTACTGTATTCTTACTCTTTGGTTTTCTTTATGGAATTCCTCCCATTTTTTTTAAACTTAATTTTAAAAAAACAAATTCTTTTCCAGTGCTTTTTCCAGTTATTTGAGATAGTGAATGATGGCTGGACCATCGAGGATCTCGTCTCGACGGTGGTAGCTCTATTTCCCTTCCTCTCTTTTCTCTCTATTTCCGTTTTCTGTCCCTTCTATCGCATTTGCTGTTGGTACCTAAATAAAGATGCATTTGTTGTGATTAAACTGATGGTCCCTTGCCATTTGTAGTTTTGCACTTTTGGGATCGGTTAACAAACCATCACAAACACCCCGCAAGAGTGGATTTTGACCGGTTGTGGGGGACCCTTCGGTCTGTTGGATGGGGGAGGGAGCAGGGAAATGGAATCAAGATGAGACAGGGATCAGCCAGCCCCACGCCAGGCAGCGTTTTCTCCTCTGAGAGCTCCTCTGAGCTGAGCGAGCTGCTGAAGCCTGCGGAGCAAATGAGAGCCGGGACTGAGGGAAAGGCTGGCTGGGAAGGAGTCAGATAAACCCGTGTGGGCATTTCCCTTTCCAAGGGGCTCCTGGGGAGACAAAGGAGACAAGAAGGATTCCCCACCTCACGACATCTCCTTTTTCCCTTCAGTAGCCCTATTGCAGCCACTGCTTACAAGAGTTTACTTGATCCCCTCGATGCCAGGGAGCACCAAGAACTTGAACCTTGCTGGAGTCCAGCCCTGCCTGCCTGTCACCGAGCACAGGGGAAAGATGCAGAACCTGGGCAGGGGCTGAGCCAAATTGGCATTTTGCCCCTTGTGATTTCCTCCCAGCTTTTGCAGCAGGGCGACAACGCCATCGCTGCAAACCACTCCCTTTTGCAAGGCACACGTGGACCTCGCTGGAAGCTCAGGGCTCTTGAAGGGGCTGCTGCAGTTGGCAACAGGAGCTGTTGTTGAACTTTTCACATTGCTTAACCCCCCCTGCCAAATGCCATCAAGTGGCTGAGGAAGGACACAAAAAGATTACCCTGGAGGAAGGGAGGCCAAAAGCTTGGAAAAGGATGAAAGAAATGCTCTGATCATGACGATGACAAAAAAATAGAACGATTTATTTCTGACAGCAAATGAACACCCGCCGCCCTCCAGCCCTCCCAGCCTGGCAGGCCGAGCAGAGCCGTTTCCATGGCATGAGGTGCTGGCAGCCTGCAGAGAGAAACCAGAGAGCCACGGTCAGTCACAGAAGGCTCCTGTGCCCTGTCCTGCCATGGCCTGTGCCCGGGCCAGGCTGCTGGCTGTGCTCAGAGCCCAAACCTCCCGAGCCATTCTCTGTTTCGAGAGAAGGGCAGCGTGGCAGGCCACGTTCCACCTCCTCCGCTTCAGCACAGCACAGCAGCCTCCTCAGCAGCTGCAAGGGCGGGATGCCCGTGTGCCCGCTGCCCTCTGCCCAAAGCCCTTCTGCCAGCCCAGCTGTGGAGCCGAGTACCCACCTCTGCAGACCTGCTGCCAGGAGAGGAGCCGATCCCACACGAGGTCCTCGTCCTTCTTGAAGGGGATGTCCCTGCAGACCGTGGCCCCTGGGGTAGCGCTGGCACTGGATGTGCTCCACGGATGGTGCAGGTGCTTCCTCGTCCAGTCCGGGCACCAGGTGTAATCTTCCTGGGAAAATAAAGAACAATTGCATGAAGTCAATTCAAAACAAGACCTGGAAACAAGAAAAACCTACACAGCCTGTCACCGTTTCACGGGCTGAGGAGCATCAGACCACTCCATGCGAGAATGAAACCTGTCCACGGGTGGGGAAAAACCCCACCTTTCCCACCCGTAAACGCACCCCTTCCTCGAGGGCCTGCAAAGCAGACCAGCTGGGGCACGGCTTCGGAACCCGTCCCCCTCTGCTGCCCCCATCCACATGGATGGATGCTTTGTCAGGCTGGCTGCCCCCGCCCCAGCCCGTGCCAGGCTGGCTGGCAGAAGCTGTCAGCAAGGCCAGGAGCCGGCTCCCCTTCCACAACATCTGTCCCCTATCCCACCAAAAAGCATCTTGGCAGCCGGTGAAAAATTAATATTCCCCAGCGCCGCCGAGCGGGGAACCTGCGGCGCGTGGCCAGGCCGAGCCCTGCCATGCCTGGAAGCACGAGCATCCCCCCGCCCCTGCGCCGGCTGGGGACTCATCTTGATTTCATCGGGGCGCAGAGCGTGTCCTCCAGGAAGGGGCCGCAGCCAAAGCCGCTCGGCTTTGCCCCGCCAGCGGCCAGCTCCAGGATGGTGTTCCCAGCTCCACGTGGTGCTCCAGAAGAACACGCCAGCTGTGCCTCGGCTTGCGGGGACATCCCGATGCCATTGAGCTGCAGGGGGATGTTTCCCCTGTTCCAGTCTGTGGCACCTTCACCGCACTGCCACCACTTCTCCAGTGGCACGGGGAGCACTGAGCCGCTCCCTCCACAACTCGCCGGGGACCAGCGGAAGCATCTCCTCGGCTGCGCTCTCTCCTCCGTGCTGTGGCCGCAGGGAAACGCTCCGGGGTTTTCTTGGAGTGCCACCAGACGCGTGCAGCTGGTACTTGCTGGGCTCCTGGATCCTACTGAGCACAGGGATGGATCTCTGCTGTCTCCTGGGCCAGGCAGGGCTCCTGCAGCCAAGAATGCTCAAAAAGGTCTTCCAGTGATGGCCTGTCTGTGGGGTCCATGGATAAACACCACCTGATGAGGTGCTGGCACTCTGCCGAGAGAAACCAGAAACCGACGCTCAGCGGGACAAGGCTCCTGTCCATGCTCTGCCACATTCCACGGTGCCCAGGCCACACTAGGAGTGCTCAGAGCTGCAGCCAAAAGCTTCCCATGGATCCTCCCTTCCGGAGGAGAGCAGCATAGAGGCACACGTGCCACCTCCTCCAGCTAAGCCCAGGAGCTCAACCGCCTCACTAGCTGCAAGAGCAGGACGCTGATGTGCCAGCTACCCCCTCCCAGCCCCGTTCCTCCTCCCGAGCCCTGAAGGCGCAGCCCCACCTTGAGACACCCGGGGCGGGAAGAAGAGCTGGCCCCGGACGATGTCCTCGTTTGTGTGGAAAGGAAGGTGCCCGCAGACCAGGTGATAGAGCAGGATGCCCAGGGACCAGATGGTGGCTGGCTGGCCATGGTAGCAGCCAAAGAGGATCCACTCTGGTGGGCTGTGCTCCGGCATCAGCCGGCCTGGGAGAGGTGGGACACGGACGGGACGGGACGGGAGTGGAGTGAGTGTGAGAGGGAGAAGGGGATGGGGAGCGAGTGGAAAGTCGAGCAGAAAACCGATAGAGAGAAGCGCTGCTGCTGCTGCTGCTGCTGCTGCTGCTGCTGCTGCTGCTGCTGCTGCTGCTGCTGCTGCGGAACCGCCGCAGCTCGCGAACATTCCTCCGTTGCCTCCGCGAACCCAACGGAGGAGCCGCCGCGCACCCCGCAGAACGAAAGAAAGAAACAAACAAATAAAACCCCAAAGGAATTCCTATTAGAGAAGTAACCAAATCAAACAATGTAGCAATAAAGAAGAGTCTTGGCTTGTGGCTTCTTTCTTCTTTGGCTGAGGTGTAGCATTTCATGGGGAAGAATTGCCTCTTCTGACAATTTCTGACAGAAGTTTTTGGACAGGAGTGCAGCATTTAATTTTCAAGTAGAATAGGGAAATTGTCTCAGTAATGTCATCTCTTTTCATCCTCTGTTGAGACAGTTGCAGGCTGCCAAAGGACATGGTCTGCAATGTGGAACTTGGGGCCAAGTTTGTTTTTCTGTCAGAGGATGAGGAGGGGAAGTATTCCGGAATCATGGAGTCGTGGCACGGTTTGGCTTGGAAGGGATCTGAAAAATCACATGGCTGCAACCCCCCTGCTGTGGCTGGGCACCCCTTGCACTAGCCCGGCTTGTCTAGAGCTCCGTGCAGCCTGGCCTTGAGCACTGTCAGGGACGGGACAGCCACACCTTCTCTGGGCAACCTGTTCCAGGAGAGTCTTTTTTTCTGAATCCCTCACCTAAACCGGCTCTCTTTCCATTTGGATCCATTCTCCCTTGTCCTGTCCTTGCCTGCCCTCCTACAAAGCCCCTGTCCAGCTTTCTTGTAGGTTGCCCTCAGGTCCTGGAAGGCCACAGTTGGATCAAGTCTAAGTCTCTTGCCCAGGCTGAGGAAGCCAAGCTGTGTCAGCCTTTCCTTGCAGGAGAGGAGTGTTATAGATACATATTATAATATTGGCTTTTGCAAATATTGAAATGAATTTTATATGTGTGATGTTCAAGTAACTTTGTTATAAAGACATAGTTTTAAATTTTGTTGTTAATTAAGCTTAGACATAGTAGTGCAATAGCTGATAGAAGTCTGCTTGTGTTAAAATGCCTGCTTGGATGGGATAACATCCAATGAACACAGGATGAGGACACCTGCTAGAGATCTGCCAAAGATCAGCACTCACCGTCTGAAGGCAGTGTGGACCAAGGCCCAAACTGGAAGTGATAAAGAGAAGGAGCCAAACCCCAGCCAGGAAACACGCATGCTCTGAAAAGGTGGACCCAAGGAGGGGCCATGTAAAATAGTTCCTGGAAAATGTAAACTAGGTTATGGATATGCATAAGGGACTATGAATATGCAACAGGTGGATGTGAGGGAAAAGGTATTTAAGGGGATCCCCGAAGGTAACAGGGTGCTCTTGGCTGAGTGCCAAGATGCACCCGGCCATAAATAACCTTTGCTCCATGGTCCTTGTATACTATTGTCCTTTAAACTTTTTACATTTTCACAGGAGAGTGAACATGTTTTTCACATGGATTACACATGCTTATACACAATTCTAGGAAGACTAGTAATTTTTTACTACAATGATTGGGTTAATCATCACATAAACAAACTTATCCAATTTGCAGCATCTCTTGGTCATAGAAGTTGATTCAATCTTCTTTCTTGATTCAGTCTTCTTGCAGTCTTCAAAGCTCTGTTTCTTCTTGCCAAGGCATTCTGACTATCAAATCTTTTATGCTAATCAGGTCCAAAGTTCATCAACTCACTTCTGTCCGGGCAGCATGGCTGTGTCTATGCAAGGAAGGAAACACTAACTGAGAGAATTCCACTAAGGTGAAGGCAGCCTCAGCCTCCCGTGACCGAGCTGCCGGGTATGATCTGTCAGATCCCCTTGAAGGAGCCTCTAGTATGTATGCCCAAGGAAGAAATGGGAACCAGGGCTAGAGGGGCCCTGCCTCGAGCCAGGGAGAGGCACGGGAAAACCGGATCTCTGGTCAGTGTGGATCCGATGGCGTGGCACATCAGAGCCACAGAAATAGGAAACCTTAGCTGATACTGGTGCGCAGTGTGCCCTGATACCATGGGGACATGTGGGGGCAGAACCTGTTTCCATTGCCGGGCTGACGGGGGGATCGATCACAGCAACTGACCCTGTTGGGAGCCGAGGTGAGCCTGACTGGGAAGGAGTGGCAGAAACATCCCATTGTGACCGGCCCAGAGGCTCCGTGTATTCTGGGCATAGACTTCCTCCGGAATGGCTACTACAAAGACCCAAAGGGACTCAGGTGGGCTTTTGGCATAGCTGCTGTAGAGGCAGAGGACATGAAGCAGTTGAACACCTTGCCTGGACTATCAGACTGTCTGGAACCGACTGCCCCAGGGGTGGAAGCACAGCCCCACCAGCTGCCATGGGCTGATCCAGGCTGCACTGGCAAAGGGTGAAGCTCCAGAACACCTGCAGTACATCGATGGCATCATTGTGTGGGGGAACTCAGCAATGGAAGTATTTGAGAAAGGAGAGAGGATCGTCCAGATTCTGCTGGAAGCCAGTTTTTGGAGATTGCACATTCCTGAGTAAAACCAGATTTTGAGCCCTCTCTACCTGGTCACCCACAAAAAGAACGATTTCCACTGGGGCCCTGAGCAGCAACAAGCCTTTGCCCAGATCAAGCAGGAGATCGCTCATGCAGTCACCCTTGGCCCAGTCAGGACGGGACCAGAGGTGAGGAATGTGCTCTACTCTGCAGCCAGGAACAATGGCTTGTCCTGGAGCCTTTGGCAGAAGGTGCCTGGGGAGACTCGAGGCCGACCACTGGGATTCTGGATCCAAAGCTACAGAGGGTCTGAAGCCAAGTACACTCCCACAGAGAAGGGAATCTTGGCTGCCTATGAAGGAGTTTGTCTTGGTTTAGGACAAATTAGGGGAAAACACCTCCAAAGGAGCCCCTTATAGGAAACCAAACGCTCCGCAACCTCCCCCCACCACCGGGTTCGGGAGGAATTCCTTCAGAGGGGAAGTGGAAAAAACTTGTTTATTAAGGCACAACAAAAAACACTCCCCAGCACAAGAGAAATAGGCCAAGATGACCACAGATGTTTTCACCAGTCCAAGGGCGTTGAGCTGTATCTCTCTTCTCCGCAGAGGGTACGGAGCTTCTTTCGCAGACCCCGGGGGAGCTCCTGCCCGGAGTAGGTCCGATGTCTTGGGGGGGGGGGGGGAAAGGGAACAACGGAAACCGGGAAAAAGGAAAAAAAAATGGCAAAAAAAGCAAGCCAGCGAAAAGCAGAGAAAAAAGAGAGGAAAGCAGAGCCAGCAAAGCATGCAGACAGCAGCAAGCAAAAGCCAAGCGGCAAGCCAGCAGCCAGCCGGGGGGGGGGGAAGGAAGACAAAACAAACTGAGGACAGGGAGCAGAAACCACGATTGGGATAATGAGCATGAAATTGTCCTGTCCCCACGACAGCTTGGCAGAAGAATGGTTAAACAGCAAGGGACATGAAACTGTAAAATTGGTCAAAGTATGAGGGGCTACGTGACTGCTGCAACGGTCAGCATGAACCTGGGTATAGAAATCAGGATATGTAGAAATCAGAGTTTGCAAGAATCAGAATGCTGAAAACTGCTTGGTATGTAGAAATAGATAAAGAAGAACCAAAAAGTATCAACCACAAGAACAGCAAGAGCAACCGAACAAGGCAGATGCGCAAATCACACAGCAACCAATCATGAGCTTGGCTTTTGCAATATGCATGAACTAATTAACAAGTATATATAAACTTTGTAATTTGTTGCAATAAACTGAGACTTGATGATCATGATATCATGAGTCTTGTCTCCCGCGGCGCTTCTCCGACAAATGGTGACCCCGACGTGATACGAGGCAAGGGCAGGAGAGGTGCTCCGTTGGGTTCGGGTCCTGCAGCTGGAAGGACGGCGACAGAGCTGCCAGTTTTTGCTCCGCGCCCTGAGTGACCACAGCGGTGGGCTCAGCTGATACATGCTGCCGAAGCTTGAAGGGGCCAGCAACGGTACCGACGCAACCATGGACAGGCAAGCAGCATATGATTTATTTAGTGCTTTTCTCAGAAAAAGACAGGTTAGGGGGATTGACTTAGATAAGGATCTCCCTTCGCTCTTACATCATGCTCATTCTTATGGCTTTTTTGTAAACCCCCATACTGTTCATGAACTTTCAGAATGGAGAAGATATGGGGATGTAATGGTTTGACACTGGCGCAATGCCAGCACCCCCATGAAAATGCACCTTCCCTAAATAAATGCTGTGAGATGTTATCAGGGACAGAGCAGAGCAGGCCCAAGCTTAATAACAAAGGAAAAAAACTTTATTAAACTACTACTAATACAGAAAACACATAAACTAAATCCAGGATGAAGACCTTTTAAAACCACCCCTCCTCCTCCCAATTCCAAACACACCCAGCCATGAAACATCACCCGGGATTCTTGATCAAATTACCACCCTTCAGGTAATCTATGCTTAAACTATCAAGGGAGAGAGAAGTCTCTCTTGCACCACAGGCCCCCCAGGAAACACAGCTGCCCCCCTGTGTTTCCCTGTCACACATGGCAACCGCCCAGAAGAAAAATCTGCCAGTGTGACACTCTCCTTTCCATGTCACAGTGCTCTCACCACTGTGCATGGACAGACTGCTCATAGGGCTCCTTTAAGGATGCTTTGCCACGGACCCAAAGATATAACAGTTCAGTTTCTCATCCTGGGACTACAGTCCCCCCCATTTTCCCCTGGGGCCGAGGGGTCCAAAAACAGGACTCATCTTCTTCCCGAAGACAGAGGGTATCACCATTCCCTCTTCAGCTCTCTTCGTTTCTCGCCATTCTTGTGCTGTTCGAAGCTGAAACAGGTCTCCCTGGGTCACCACTGCATCCCCCTAAAATGCAGTCTCTATTGCAGGAGATTTTGGTTCAGTCCATGGCTAACAAGAAGAGTCCAGTCAAAAGCTACTTCATCATCTCCTCCCACCTAAATATTTCTTCTTCTAACATCTCAGGTCCCGGACTATCTCTCTTCCACTACAAATCAAGGAGGAGTAATACTTTAAAAAAGCCCTCATTTCCTGGAAAGGGTTAAAAGTTCAGACTCCCTGGACGGCCGATATCTCAGTCCAGCGTTCCGCCTCCCACGCTGGGCATTCCCCCCCCTTCTCCTTCTCCTCTGCAGGCAGATTTCCAGGTGCCGCCAGGCTCTCCGTCTCTTTCCCACATGGGGGGGGGGCAAAGGCATCTCCGCTTCTCTCCACCCTTCCGTCCACAGGAGCTGGCTGGGTTCCAGACCCTCAGCCCCCTCGGCCTACCTGGACAAGGCCGCGTGGCTTCCCCTCCCCCACCCAGCCTAAGGCTGGGCAGGGGAGAGTCTGCACTCTCTGACGACCGGAACCAAAAGAGAGAGTTCTCCTGGGAGTTCTTGCTTTTAACCCCCTGTGTTCTCAGAGGCGTGTCCATACTTTCAGTGGTCACTCCAGGTGCCAATATCCAAACCTGACCACTGATTGGTTTGACCCAACTTCCTGGAAAAAATTCACTTCCATGTCAAACCACGACAAGTTGTGGGAATTAGTGTTAGATGATGATAAACCGGGCAAGAAAATGAGTAAACTTTGGAGAGTGGTCCATAACGAATTGTTGATGTGTCAGGCAGAAAAAAGGGCGGTGGAAGGGGTACGAACAGCTCAGGAGAAAAATAAGGAATATGAACCCTTGCTTCTCTCCAGTGAGCCAAATCCTCCGGTTCTCACAAACTTTCCCGTCCCCATCTCTGCTTCTGCAATGCCTGTACCTCCCACAGACACTGGTGACATTGAAGTGCGACCGTCAGCTCCCCCTTTACCCCCACCGCCGCGCCCCCCTCCAGGCATACAAAACGTTACTGTAGCACCCGCCCTGCAACATCCTCCGTCTCCTGGCCAGGAGCCTGTCCCTGGGGCAGAATCTGACCTCGCGGAGGCCATGGCTAAAGAGAGACGTGAGGTATGGGCTGCTGTCGCTCGGGAGGGTATGCAGACGGGGGATGCTGAGCTCTTCACGGCAGCACAGGAAACCCTTGCTTTTTCAGTGATATTTACGCCAAATGCTCAAGGGGGGTACACTGCGCAGGTCCAGAGCCTTGACTGGAAAATTGTAACACAGCTGCGTGCCACTGTGGAGAGCTATAGTATTACCAGTGAGCCCGCTAGGCAAATGCTTGATTTTATTTTTAATGCTCATACCTTATTACCGTCCGATGTTAGGGGAATGGCCAAATTGATTTTTATCCCGCATCAACGCTTACTTTTTGAGGCACGCTGGAGAGAGGAAGCGGTAAGAAGCGCCAATTTACCTAGGGCTCAGGGCGACCCTTTAGCAGGACTTACTGTAGCCGAGCTTCTGGGAGAGGGTGCCCATGTACGTCTGGAACAACAGGCTGCCCTAGGACCTGACAAATTAAGGGAAGCCACAATAGTAGCAAGAAGAGCGATAGACAAGGTCAAAACCCCGTGTGGAGTCCCAATGTATATGGGGATTAAACAAGGTAGAGAGGAGCCTCTTGGCACCTTCATGGATAAGATAATGGAAGCATTGTCCAAAGCAGGGGTGGCCGATCATATGCAGGATGCCCTACTTAAACAGTGTATACTGCAGAATAGCAATTCTACAACCAGAAATTTGATTACTTCCTTTCCTGGGGATTGGACTGTCCAAGCATTGTTAGAGAAGGCTGCTTCAGTGCCAGTTGGGTCTCAGGCATTAATAGTTAATGCTTTACAAGAAATAGGACAGGGGTTACGGGAACAAGCAATAAGCTCTCAAAATCAGGTTTTAGCAGCCCTTGCTCCCCTTCAAGCTGCAGCTGCGCGCCCCCGTTCTAACACTACTGGAGAGGCACGAACAAGATGCTACCGCTGTGGAAACTTAGGTCACATTCGAAAAGAATGCGGAGCGACAGGAGTTTGGTACCGCAGATGCCAATCAAATACCCACAACTCCAATGCATGCCGAAAGAAGCAGGGAAACTCCCAGAGCAGCGCGAACAGCGGCCGCGCCTGGACACAAATGGCAGCTGCAGGAGCGAAACCTCCCAGCAACTCCAACCTGCCACCTGCGGGAGCCTCGGCTTGGACTTGGCAGCCGCAGTAGAGACTGATCTCTTGACCTCAAAACCATATAAGATTCCAACGGGAATCCATGGCCCCCTACAAATACACGGACAAACTATGGGAGGACTCATTATTGGCCGCTCTTCAGCCGCTATATTAGGCCTCTTTGTGGAACCAGGAATCATCGATGCCGATTGTTGCGGTGAAATTATGATCATCGCTCATACGTCATATCCCCCAGTGACGGTACCAAAAGGTCAAAGAATTGCTCAGCTAATCCCACTCCCACAAATGACCAAGGGATTGGAACCTATGTCCCAGGTCCCTAGAACCCCGGAAGGATTTGGCTCGACAGGAGGTCTTGCATTGCTTACCCTAGACCTTAAAACCCGCCCCAAAAAATCTTGCCGCCTGATTCATCAAGGACATAGCATTGTGCTTAAAGGACTTTTAGATACGGGTGCAGATACTAGCGTCATCGATCCAGGTCATTGGCCTGCGTCTTGGCCCACTCAGCCTGCAGCAACCACGGTGAGCGGTATTGGCGGGATGACACTTGCGAGCCGTACCCCGGTGCTGACTGTTGAGATTGAAGGGAGACAGGCGTCTGCAGCACTTTCTATAACAACTTTTGCAGAAAATGCTGAATGCACACCTTGTTGTGCAAAAAGAAAACAGGGGAAGTGTAGAGAGCTTGGCAGAAGAATGGTTAAACAGCAAGGGACATGAAACTGTAAAACTGGTCAAAGTATGAGGGGCTACGTGACTGCTGCAACGGTCAGCATGACCCTGGGTATAGAAATCAGGATATGTAGAAATCAGAGTTTGCAAGAATCAGAATGCTGAAAACTGCTTGGTATGTAGAAATAGATAGAGAAGAACCAAAAAGTATCAATCACAAGAACAGCAAGAGCAACCGAACAAGGCAGATGCGCAAATCACACAGCAACCAGTCATGAGCTTGGCTTTTGCAATAAGCATGAACTAATTAACAAGTATATATAAACTTTGTAATTTGTTGCAATAAACTGAGACTTGATGATCATGATATCATGAGTCTTGTCTCCCGCGGCGCTTCTCCGACAGCTGGCGGGGCAAAGCCGACCGGCTTTGGCTGCGGCCCCTTCCTGGAGGACACGCTCTGCGCCCCGATGAAATCAAGATGAGTCCCCAGCCGGCGCAGGGGCGGGGGGATGCTCGTGCTTCCAGGCATGGCAGGGCTCGGCCTGGCCACGCACCGCAGGTTCCCCACTCGGCGGTTCTGGGGAATATTAATTTTTCCCCCGGCTGCCGAGCTGCTTTTTGGTGGGACAGGGGACGGATGTTGTGGAAGGGGAGCCGGCTCCTGGCCTTGCTGACAGCTTCTGCCAGCCAGCCTGGCACGGGCTGGGGCGGGGGCAGCCAGCCTGACAAAGCATCCATCCATGTGGATGGGGGCAGCAGAGGGGGACGGGTTCCGAAGCCGTGCCCCAGCTGGTCTGCTTTGCAGGCCCTCGAGGAAGGGGTGCGTTTATGGGCGGGAAAGGTGGGGTTTTTCCCCATCCCTGGACAGATTTCATTCTCGCATGGAGTGGTCAGACCCTCCTCAGGCCCATGAAACAGTGACAGGCTGTGTAGGTTTTTCTTGTTTCCAGGTCTTGTTTTGAATTGACTTCCATGCAATTGTTCTTTATTTGGCCAGGAAGATTACACCTGGTGCCCGGACTGGACGGGGAAGCGCCTGCACCGTCTGTGGAGCACATCCAGTGCCAGCGCTACCCCAGGGGCCACGGCCTGCAGGGACATCCCCTTCAAGATGGACGAGGACCTCGTGCGGGATCGGCTCCTCTCCTGGCAGCAGGTCTGCAGAGGTGGGTACCCGGCTCCACAGCTGGGCTGGCAGAAGGGCTGCGGGCAGAGGGCAGCGGGCACACGGGCATCCCGCCCTTGCAGCTGCTGAGGAGGCTGCTGTGCTGTGCTGAAGTGGAGGAGGTGGAACGTGGCCTGCCACGCTGCCCTTCTCTCGAAACAGAGAATGGCTCGGGAGGTTTGGGCTCTGAGCACAGCCAGCAGCCTGGCCCGGGCACAGGCCATGGCAGGACAGGGCACAGGAGCCTTCTGTGACTGACCGTGGCTCTCTGGTTTCTCTCTGCAGGCTGCCAGCACCTCATGCCATGGAAACGGCTCCGCTCGGCCTGCCAGGCTGGGAGGGCTGGAGGGCGGCGGGTGTTCATTTGCTGTCAGAAATAAATCGTTCTATTTTTTTGTCATCGTCATGATCAGAGCATTTCTTTCATCCTTTTCCAAGCTTTTGGCCTCCCTTCCTCCAGGGTAATCTTTTTGTGTCCTTCCTCAGCCACTTGATGGCATTTGGCAGGGGGGGTTAAGCAATGTGAAAAGTTCAACAACAGCTCCTGTTGCCAACTGCAGCAGCCCCTTCAAGAGCCCTGAGCTTCCAGCGAGGTCCACGTGTGCCTTGCAAAAGGGAGTGGTTTGCAGCGATGGCGTTGTCGCCCTGCTGCAAAAGCTGGGAGGAAATCACAAGGGGCAAAATGCCAATTTGGCTCAGCCCCTGCCCAGGTTCTGCATCTTTCCCCTGTGCTCGGTGACAGGCAGGCAGGGCTGGACTCCAGCAAGGTTCAAGTTCTTGGTGCTCCCTGGCATCGAGGGGATCAAGTAAACTCTTGTAAGCAGTGGCTGCAATAGGGCTACTGAAGGGAAAAAGGAGATGTCGTGAGGTGGGGAATCCTTCTTGTCTCCTTTGTCTCCCCAGGAGCCCCTTGGAAAGGGAAATGCCCACACGGGTTTATCTGACTCCTTCCCAGCCAGCCTTTCCCTCAGTCCCGGCTCTCATTTGCTCCGCAGGCTTCAGCAGCTCGCTCAGCTCAGAGGAGCTCTCAGAGGAGAAAACGCTGCCTGGCGTGGGGCTGGCTGATCCCTGTCTCATCTTGATTCCATTTCCCTGCTCCCTCCCCCATCCAACAGACCGAAGGGTCCCCCACAACCGGTCAAAATCCACTCTTGCGGGGTGTTTGTGATGGTTTGTTAACCGATCCCAAAAGTGCAAAACTACAAATGGCAAGGGACCATCAGTTTAATCACAACAAATGCATCTTTATTTAGGTACCAACAGCAAATGCGATAGAAGGGACAGAAAACGGAAATAGAGAGAAAAGAGAGGAAGGGAAATAGAGCTACCACCGTCGAGACGAGATCCTCGATGGTCCAGCCATCATTCACTATCTCAAATAACTGGAAAAAGCACTGGAAAAGAATTTGTTTTTTTAAAATTAAGTTTAAAAAAAAAGGGAAGGAATTCCATAAAGAAAACCAAAGAGTAAGAATACAGTAATTTAAACTTCTCAAAGCCCTTTGCTAATGGAGCCCTGAAGCCCAGTCACGTGCAGTGCGGCCTCGGCGGTGCCTTTGAGCCCAGAACTGCCAAGGGTCAGGGCCGGGATGAGCCTTCACCCAAAACAGGCTCCAAGACTGAGTGGGAATCAATCCAGAACAGGGCTCACACAAAGAGCAAAGCCTCAAGGCCAAAGCCAAACCTTCATCAGGTTGGATTTGTTTGTACACTGAACTGGAGCAGATTTGCTTGTCTGGTAACATCACTGTCACCATGAAACTTTACATGAGCTACTAAATAAGCACTGTCCTGTCCTGAGCTGTGTGGCCCAAATACTGTTGAGAACTTGCCCTGCCTCTGCCCTGTGCCCCCGGGGCTGCTCTTGGCCTGGCAGCCTCAGTGGGAGCCAGCACTGGCTGCAGCCCCAGCGGGCCCCCCAGGACAAGGCCCAGCAATGAAGAGGCCAATGAAAGCACTGGGCAGCAGCAGAGCCCTCAGCAGAGTTCTTTGGACAACCACGGACTGGCCACAGCTCCAGTGCAGCATGACTACGAGTCAGGCTACCAATGCTATGAGCAGAGTTACAAGAAAGCTGTGGAGAAAAATCAACAACTGACCGTCTGCTCTGGTACAGCTTCCGAATGCCAAGATAGCAGCCGATCAGCACGAGGGGCACGGTGAACAGTGTCACCACCGTGCCTATCATGCAGGACCTGCGCACATCCTGGGGGCAGACAATTCTTGGGAGGCGCACTGGATCCGGGGCAAATATTCCTGTTTCAGTGATAACGTCTGTGGGAGCAGTGGGGAGCGTGAGCCCGTGCTGTGCTGCACTGCCGAGCTGGCAGCACAGTGGATACGGCCAGGACGTTCTCTGTTTCCCCCAGAGCTGGGGCCTGCAGGCCCCTTGCCGCCCCTTGGCACAGGCTGTGCCACCCAACAAAGCCCAGCAGGCCGGGAGGAGAGCCCGGGGCCAGCGCAGCTGCTTGGGCAGTCGCTGCTTCGAGGGACACGGGCCAAACCCATCCCTGAGCAGCCCCTGCCAGCCCTGGCCCTCCCTGCCCTGGGACAGCTCCCCCAGCCCCAGGGGACAGAGTCAGGCCCTGTCAGGACACACGGGAGCCTTGCTCTCCATCTCTGCCCTTTCCCCACCATGGGCACCCCGTGCAGCCACTCCCAGGTTTCGGGACGTGTCTCCCATGTGTAAGAGCCCGTCTGAAGCCCCTCATTTTCCATTCTGCCTTCCGATTGCCGCGAGAAAGAATCCCTTCCTCCACTGCAGTTCCGGCTTAGAACAGGACACAGCGCAGGTGCAACCACTGAACCGTCACGCTGGCTATTCCGAACAAGGGCTGGCAAGAACTTGGCAAGGAGTTGGCAAGGACTTGGCAAGGACCTGACATGGACCCAGCACGGGACAGCCTGATGCGCAGCCTGCTTCTAATCTCCGTTCTTAAGCCAAATGAACTTTTGGGGTGACTCCCGTGGTCCTTCATTGAAGACCCCTCATCTGCCTCGTTACCACTGTGACAGACAAAGAATGAGAACCCTCCTCCCAAGGACTGAGACTGAGACCCCTACTACAGGGAGGAGGGGAAATTGGTGGTCTGACCACTAATGACATGACCTGTTTCCCTTCAGTAATTTTAATGGACTTATTCTTCATTGTATTCGTCTTGCTTTGGTGGTTTCTGTGGACTCACGTGTTCCCGCGTGGCGATTACAATGGACTTTCATTGTTACACTTGTTCCCCCCTCTTTCCTCTGTGGACTATAACTGGACCCCCAAGTCGACCAGAACTTCGGAGACTTCCCCGACACGACAGACGGATCCCCATCGTCCGGACCACTGAGGATCTCGCCTGTGTTGGTAGCTATTCCCATACCCCTCTTCTCTCTCTCTCTCTATCCTTTTAACTCCTTTCTTAACCCCACTATCACATTTACTGTTTTGGCCCCTAATAAAGGTGCATTTGTTGTGATTAACTGATAGTCCCTTGTTGTTTGCCTTTTTGCACTTTTGGGATCGGTGAAAAGAACCATCACGACACCCCGCAATAAGCGGATCGTGACATTAAAATTGGCGTCACGGACAGGATTTCTGTCTAGACAGAAGGGTTGCAGGTGAAAAGGCACCCACACTGTCTTTGGGAATTCACAAAGGATCCCCTAGTGCAAAAGGCGGGACACTGTTGTTGTGTGTATCTGGTCTGGGAAGGAAGGGACAACTTGAAGCAACTAAGCAGAGCCTCCCAGGCAGATTATTGTCCTTTCACCCACCCAGGGAAGTGAAGGGCGACACAGCGAGGGCTGTGTAGTTTTGTGGAACTTAAGTTGTACCTCCCTGTCGTGGTTTTGGTCCCTTCACAAAATGAGTGATAACCTTAATGATAAAGCTAAAGTTGGGCTTTATGCTCTACTAGCTAAATACAGTGCCAAACCTTCTCCGGGAGGAGAGGAATGGGCACAAAATAATTGGTTTAATTTGGATAATTGTGGTTGATAGAGTGTGTTCTTTACAACATGATACAAAGTTCAAACTGGGCAAGAATAAAACTATCTTATGCTCAGTTTTGGGAGCTTGTCTTACGGCAGCCGTAGAAACTCGCTCACAGCAAAGAAGTGAGCAAGAAATAATAATAGACTCCCTTCAAAATTTAGTAGAAATTTTACAAAAACAGTTATATGAAGCAAGAAATGTAACTTATGCATTGTGAGCTGCCTTAACAGAAGAACATGTTAACAAATCACACAGTGCTGATTCCCCTACAGAAACAGAGGAGAAGGAAACTCCTCACATTAAACAAATTTACCCCCAAAAGGAACTAGAAGCAGCAAGTAATTGTGGGGAACATTGCTGCCATCACTTGAGACCCCTAATTAAAACAGAGTATAATTATCTTAGTGATGATGATCTCAAACCTCACATCACAACCAAACACATACCATACACTGCCACTGAGTTAGCTAAACTTAAAAGGGAATACGGACGCCTTCCACACGAATCAGAAACAGAATATGTTTTCCGGATGTCCCTCACTGGTGGTGATCAAATTAAATTATCTGAACAAGAAGCCAGTGGGTACTGGGGACATGGTGTCTTCCTAACAACGGGAGATAAATGTGACACATGGTCCCTGACACAGTGTGCGGCTTTTTGGGCCGGGGGGACAAGCCCCTTGGAAAGGGGAGACCCCATAACTATAATTAGTACCCCTGACCAACTCTTAGAAAGTGTGCATAAAGCCGCTTGCCTGGAAATGATTCATGAGAAGAAATTAATTCCTGGCTTTGAATCCCCGATGCAATTACCTGTGAAGCCCGAAATAATGACCCCTTTAATTCGTGGGCTTCCAGAAACACTTAAACCTACTGCTATTACCTTACAAAAAACTATTATGACACTAAGCCCTGTGGAAAGACTGGACAGATTCCTGGGTAATCCCACTGATCGCACGGAATCTACTGATCCCAACTTTACTCCATTCCATTCATCCTTACAAGCCGCAGCTTCCAAATGCAGCTCGCCTGCCAGTAGCCGTGAAGTCTGGGCATGGGGTGAAGTTGCAGAAGATTTGATCAATTACTGTAGAAAATATGGACCAGTAAAAACCCTAGAAGAAAAACCAGAAGAAACAAAAGGAGTTCGGTCCATTGAGATTCCTCATGGTAAAAATTCAGAAAAGGGAAAACAAAACCCTAACCACCAGCATTGGTGGTCATTGGGGGTCCAAAAAGGAGTCCCCAGAGATGTAATGGATGGTTTGCCCCTTGATAAATTACAGAAATTAATAACTAATTGGCGCCATCGAAAATCAAATCCGTCAATCCAACCCCCTGCACCCAAACCTCCTCAAAATATGGGCAAGGAGCCAACTCTTCCTCCGCCTCTCCTTCCCCTCCCTCCTCAGAACACGGGCAAGGAACCAACCCTCCCTCAACATCTCCTCCGAAACACAGAAACAGTAACCTTTTTCCCAACTCCTCTCTCAAAATCCAGTCAGCGGGTATTTCTCTCTCAACCTTCTCCCCAAAATTTGGGAAGTGAGCTGACACAGTTTCAGGGAAACTAATTTCTCCGTCCTTTACAGATGAGCGAAGGGATGGAGCATGGGTATATTTGGGAATGCTCACTAAAAATAAATTAGGAGATATTTTAATTACAGCTATTACAGGTCCCAAACGTGCTCTTGTAACATTTTTGATTGACACTGGGGCACAAATTTCTGCATTAACAGAAAAGGATGTTCAGAGGAGTGGAGTTGTTCCAACTAAGAGACAATACTGTGTTCTAAATGCCCTAGGAAACTCAGAATCTATGAATGTAGCCTTGGTTAAACTCACACTTCCTGGAGATGAGAATCAATTAGTTGTCAAAATGGTAATTGGGAACATTCCAAACAATTTACTAGGGAGACAATGGGAGGACTCAGAAGGATCTTTGTGGTGTTTTGGCACTACACCTTTAAATATTAAGCTGCTTCAAACTGCACCTTCTCTACCATATAGTAAAATAACAAATGTAAAACAATACCCTCTACCTTCAGGTGCCAGAGAAGGTATCAAACCAGTTATACAGGATTTGCGAGACCAGGGAGTAATAATTAACACACATTCTGCTTTCAACTCACCTGTCTGGCCAGTGTGTAAATCCAATGGGAAATGGAGGCTAACAGTTGATTTCCGCAGGCTTAATGCCAACACTGACCCTCTCACGGCAGCAGTCCCGAATTTAGCTGAGTTGATAATATCTATTCAAGAAAAAGCTCATCCAATTATGGCAACTATAGATGTCAAGGACATGTTTTTTATGATACCTATACAGCCAGAAGATAGGGACCGTTTCGCCTTTACGTGGGAAGGACAGCAATACACTTTCACTAGGCTTCCCCAAGGATACAAGCATTCCCCCACTCTAGCCCACCATGCACTAGCTAAAGAAATAGAAAAGATATCCAAACCTGATGATGTAGATGTTTATCAATACATTGATGACATTTTGGTGGGAGGAGATGAAATTGAAGCAGTAGGAGAGACTCAACAGAAAATAATCTCCCATTTAGAGAGTCTTGATTTACAGATTCCCCCAGAAAAAATTCAAAAGCCCTCCCAAGAAGTAAAGTTTTTGGGAATTTGGTGGAAAGGGGGCATGACATGTATTCCACCAGACACCTTGACTTCTTTAGATCAGATCAAAATGCCTCACACTAGGAAGGATCTCCAACAGGCTCTGGGACTATTAGTGTTCTGGAGACAACACATTCCAGATTTTTCAATAATTGCGAGGCCCCTTTATGACTTGTTGAGGAAAGGGGTAAAATGGGATTGGACTCCTTCCCAGGAAGAAGCATTACAATTACTGATTTTTGAGGCGACAGCTCACCAAGCATTGGGTCCCATCCATCCTACAGATCCCTTTCAGGTAGAATGGGGATTTGCTGCCTCAGGGCTGTCAGTACACATATGGCAGGGGGGACCTGAGGGTCCAACAAGGCCTGTGGGTTTCTATTCTCATGGTTTCAGAGACGCTGAGAAAAGATACACTACCTGGGAAAAGGGACTGTTTGTGGTTAGTCTGGCTCTCATTGAAGTGGAAAAAAGAGCACGTCAACAACCTATTGTGCTAAGGGGGCCCTTCAAGGTTATTAAAACAGTCACTAGTGGAACTCCCCCTCCTGACGGGGTGGCTCAGAGGGCCTCAGTGAGAAAGTGGTATGCTCAAATCGAGCATTACTGTAATATTTTTACAATAACAGAAGGAGCTTTAAAGAATTTAGCAATCCAAGAAACTGAGGGGTTGGATAGTGGCCAAGATAAACCAGCCTCTGTAATTAAAGTTGCCCCTCCTTTCTCTCCTGAACAATCAGCAAATTCTTGGTTTACTGATGCTTCTGCTAAAAGGGAAGGTAAAATGTGGAAGTATAAAGCAGCAGCCCTTCACATTTCCTCTGGTGAGCAAATAATTACAGAAGGAGATGGTAGTGCACAGGCTGGGGAGCTGGTAGCTATTTGGAGTGTTTTCCAACGAGAAGCACAGAATTCCTCCCTGGTCTGCATTTACACTGACTCTTATGCTGTATACAAAGGTTGTACTGAATGGCTTCCTTTTTGGCAGCAAAACGATTGGGAAGTCAACAGAATTCCAGTATGGCAAAAGGAGAAATGGCAAGAAATATTAAATATTGCAAGTCAGGGGAATTTTGCAGTAGGCTGGGTGGCCTCTCATCAAACAGATGGGAATCCAGCAGGAGAATGGAATAATAAAGCTGATGAGCTAGCAAGGCTTATCCCCCTGAAAAAGGAGAAATTACAGAGGAATGGAATCAATTGTTAGAATGGCTGCATGTAAAAAGACAGCACACAGGTGCAAAAGACTTATACCAGGAAGCTCATGCCCGGGGTTGGCCCGTTACTAGGGAAATGTGTAAAACATGCATATCAGCCTGTGAGCAGTGTCGCAAGCGACTGGAAAGACACCCTTTAGAAGATGACCCTTTGCATTTAAGGAAAGGCAAAGGCTTGTGGGACGCATGGCAGGTAGATTATATTGGTCCCTTTAAGAAATCAGGAGGAAAACATTTTCTGTTGGTAGGAGTAGAGATTGTGTCTGGGTTAGTTCAAGCTGATGCTTTTAAAAGAGCTACTGGGGACAATACTGTCAAGGCTTTGCAAGGGTGGTTTGGAACTTTCCCGAAGCCACAGGAAATTCAATCTGATAACGGGTCTCATTTCACTGCCAGAGTTGTACAGGACTGGGCAAAAGGTGAAGGAATCAAATGGATTTTTCACACCCCTTACTATCCTCAAGCTAACGGGATTGTAGAAAGGACTAACGGTCTTTTAAAGCGACTGTTAAAACCACAGGAAGGAAATTGGGTCCTCCGATTATGGGAAGCTGTCAAAGGTGTAAATGACAGATGGGGAGTAAATGGGTGTCCCAAGATCACTGCTTTTTGCCCAACAGCTCCAAGCATCATTCCTGCGCTGAAAGGACCTGACGATTCCACAAACCCTGCTCATTATCCTGGACAACCTGTTTTAGTAGACCTCCCTACAGTAGGGGAGGTACCACTTGTGTTGAAAACTCCTCTGAATAAATATGCATGGATAGCTTCTGATGCTCTGGGAAAGGAGCACAGGATAAATACACGCTGGATAATTCCATCATTCTAACCTTTTCTGCCATACAGTGGCAGAACTTTTCTGTTGTGTTTACCTTTACAGAAGAACCTCGAGGGACGACATCATCTGAGCCATGATAAAATTGGTGATACTTTTCTGCATCTTACCACAACTCTCTGGCCAGAACCCTGCTGAGTGGCCGTGGTCTGAAGCTACCATCGAGCACACTAATGTCCTAGGATCATATCCTAAAGGTCATCACGGGCAACTATTGTGCTACATAACTCCAAGGTATATCGTCCAAGTGAGTGGGGATGGGATCAGAAGGAATGGACCAGAACCCAAACTGGAACGATTGGTGAGACTATTGTGGTAGCATGCAGAAAAGTGGAAGGATCTCTACATGAGAAAGCTTCCTCTATCACAATTGCTGGAAATTTTATGGAACCAGGAAGAGAAAATTATTTTAAAATCCCTTCAGCAAAATTATGCCCTACCAAGAAATGGGAGTGTGCCAAAATATTTCCCCTTACCCTATGCTGCCGTCAAGAATATAATGGTAATTATACCGCAGTTCGCCGAACTAACAATATTGCAATTACAAAAGACTGTAAAAATGAATCTGTTGATTGCTGGTATAGCTTTACTTTAACTAAAACCACTTATGTGACATGTAGCTGGCAAAAGAACTTGACCAACCCATTTAGTTTCCAAGGCCTGGTTTACAAATTTAAGATTAATGCTACAACCAATAATAACACAATAGTCATATCCCAGTGGACGGAAAGCCCCTTCACCGAAGGACCTTGGTCCCAAGCTTTTGTTTATTTTTCCGGATACATGGGAAATGTAAAAGATTTAAACCTAATAACTATTGTCATGCATAATAATCAGATATACATCAGGCAAGAATGGAAAGAATACAAAACCTGGCAACTTCAAGGGGTAATGGGGGAGAAAATTAGCATAGGATGCCGGATGGTTAACAAAACTGCTTATAGTAAGGCAACCTCAATCAGTGTTCAAATAGGTCAAACAGACAAGCAGGAGAGAGTCTGCACGCACCCAAGCGTACAGGATTGTTGGCACAATTTTACACTAACACAGACTGCAGAAGTGGTTTGCTCATGGGGAAAAAACACCGAAGGGCTTTCTTTTAAGTTTATAATAAATGCTGTAGCCCAATCTACTACGGTTTATACCACCACCACTACCACCACTCGAGCCCAGCCACCAGTTATGCTTACCCCGAAAATTTTTGAAGTTGGACCATATATAATCAGGAAAACTGGCCAACAACAGATATTATTTAATCCGGCATGGTCTCTTAAACAAGTCAAATTGCTGATGCAAAACAATGTCTCAGAAAGACAACCAGCTTGTTCACCCTTTTTTCAAACCTCTTTTCAGGGTTGGACAACCTGGCTGCGACAGTGGAACCCTCCTAAAAACCGGGTGCAAAGAGACATAACTGGTGTCGTGGGAACGGGACTGGGAATCCTAAATAGTATTGATTCAGAAGTATTAATGAATAAATTGGCCTCCACGACTAAAGATTTAACCAAAATACAGCAGCCACTGCAATCATCCTTATCGGCCTTGGGAACACATCAGTGGTTGCTATCAAACATTCTACCAAATTGGGAAAAGATAAATGTAAATGATAGCAAATTGATAATTGATGCACTTAATGCCACACAAAGCAACGTTTCCTTAGCTCTTAGCTGTATCCAGGCTCAATTATGGATGCAGTCAGTTGCTGCCTCAATTATAAGAGAAGGTGAAGAATGCACTTTTCCTACTGAGATTAGGAAAATAGTCTGGGACAGTGCCACTGACTTTGAAAGAGATTTCCAATCCTGGTGGAATTTAGTGAATTTTACCTATGACCCTAACACAAACACAGCCACAGCATTTGTGTTGACCATAAGTAATGCCTCGGTGCATTTGATATTCCCTATCATTGCACTAGGATTAAATCATGACGGAGCCACTTTCTATCCTTCTGAACATAGAGAATGGGCCCGTCAAATTGATGACAAATGGCAAACTGTCAATTTAGAGTCCTGTACTATCCGAGAACAACTAGGGTTTATCTGTGAAGGTAATGCAATTATAGCTCAAGATATCTGTTTAGACACAGAACAAAATATCTGTCATTTTGACATTCATCCTAACGAGACTTCTGAAACAGTCCTTGTACATACAGGCAATGGGTGTGCCTGCTTTGGAACCACTTGTGATACTGTGTTTATAGAAAGTACAGTAGTAGATACTAAAAATCATTCAAATTTTTGTGCTTGCAACTTTACTAAAATTGCAGGATGTGATTTTTCTTTTGTAGCTCCAGTTACCTTACATGAACTTTTAGAATCCAATCTCACGTTGATTCACAAGCTATTGCCTACTCCCATTGGGATGAACCTTACTTTGGTAAAGCAACTATTACTTCATCAAGATCTAATAGAGATCCTAGGAAAAATCAAGAAGAATGGACAGAAAACTCTGGTAACTGTTCATCATGATGTGCAAGAAATACATTGTGTTGTAGAAAGGGTGAAAAGTGATGCCGAGCACAGGTGGTGGGATACCCTTTTCGGGTGGTCGCTTACTGCCACCGGTGTCCTGAACAAATTGTGCCATCCCGTTGTTGTTCTTTTGATTTTAGTTATGATTGGTTTTGTTTTATCAGTAATCTTGCTTATTGTGAATTGGAGAATGATGAAACGATTAACAAAATTGACATCTATAATTAATGCACACCACTTGGCCGACATCCTTTACACTATAGATGTTCCCAGGACTGTAGACACAAGGAGATTATAAGGTTAGAAGATATGTTTTACATAATTTTCTCTTATGATTTGTTTTAATCACTGTTTTAATTATTTTTGTTTATTGATTAGAAAATTGTACTGAGTAATATTGATTATACCAGGTTTATTATTTTATTGTTTAATATTGATTATACTGGTTTATTATTTGATCAATCTATTGTTCAATTGATGAATATTGATTATTATCTAAACAATTTATTGTTTAACTATTACTGGTTTAATTAATACTTATTGTATTCTGCTTATTATTTAATTATAATTTGCTTACTAATTGTTTTAGTTTTTCTGTTTTCTCTTTCCTTTCCTTTTTCTCTTCTCTTTTCCCTGGGATTGCTGCCAACACTTAACGAGTCCTGAAGACTCCACGACGACACCATGGAACCCTGCTGATGAAGATCTTTCGAGGGCAATCGTCAGTCACGGGGTGGTGTAAGAGCCCGTCTGAAGCCCCTCATTTTCCATTCTGCCTTCCGATTGCCACGAGAAAGAATCCCTTCCCCCACTGCAGTTCCGGCTTAGAACAGGACACAGCGCAGGTGCAACCACTGAACCGTCAGGCTGGCTGTTCCGAACAAGGCCTGGCAAGAACTTGGCAAGGAGTTGGCAAGGACTTGGCAAAGACCTGACATGGACCCAGCTCGGGACAGCCTGATGCGCGGCCTGCTTCTAATCTCTGATCTTAAGCCACTGAAGGCTGGCAGTGAAATGTCACTGTAGGATCTTGCTGCACTTGGCTTTTGGCCCCTTCTTAAGAGCTTTGCCTTCAAGGGCAGGAACATGTTTCCCTACTGGGAACTGGAATTCCAGACCCTTGGAGTGTGTGCCATGCAGGACCATAGAGACTGAGATCATGCGGACTGGGATAATATGGACTGGGATCCTGGGGACTGGGATCCTACAGACTGGGGGTGCACAGACCGGGACTATGTGGATCAGGACCATCCAGACTGGGATCATACAAACTGGGATCATTTGGACCGGGATGACTGCACTGAACGTTGTGAACGGAGGTGGTCCCACGCTGCCCAGGGCTCCCTCCCAGTCACTCCCAGCCACTCCCAGTCCCAGTGCTGCTCTGGGGTGCAGCCAAAGCTCCCCAGAGTGAACTCGGAGGTCCCAGAGCAATCCAGGTACAGATCCCAGCACCGGTCTTGGAGCAATACTGGTCCCGATGCCGACCTCGGTCTCAGTCTCGGTCCCAGAGCACCCCCAGTACGGGTCTCAGTGCACCCACTCGATGCCATGTTCTCTAGCCCAGGTGTTGGCAATGCCGCTCTTGAAATGAGTCCCCTTGTCTGACTCAGTCCTCTCAGGGGTGCCATGCCTCCCAGGACTTGCTTTTCCAGGCCCAGGATGGTGTTGGGGCCGTGCTGTGAGGCACAGGGGAGGTCTCCAAGCATCCCGTGGTGGCTTCTACCATGGTGAGCACGTAGCGCTTGCCTTGGCGTGTCTGGGGCAGTGTAACGTGGTCAATCTGCCAGGCCTCCCCATACTTGTACTTGGATCCCTGCCCACCATAGCACAGGGGCTTCACCCGCTTGGCCTCCTTGATCACAGCACACGTCTCACAGTCATGGATAACCTGAGAAATACTGTCCATGCTTAGATCCACCCCTCGGTCTCGTGCCCACTTATAGGTGGCATCTCTGCCCTGATGACCTGAGGCATCGTGAGCCCATCGAGCTCAGAACAACTGCCCCTTGTGATGCCAATCCAAGTCTATCTTTGACACCTCTGTCTTTGCAGCCTGATCTACCTGCTCGTTGTTTCGGTGCTCCTCATTAGCCCGACTCTTGAGGACATTGGCATCTACATGGCAGACTTCCACAGGCACCTCTCCACCCGAGAGGCAATGTCTTTCCGCTCATCAGCATTCCAGACTTGTTTTCCTCTAAGCTGCCAGTTGGCCTTTTTCCTCCTTTCCAGGCAGCCCCACAGAGCATTGGCTGCCATCCATGAATCGGTATAAAGGCAGAGCTTTGGTCACTTCTCTCTTTCAGCAATGTCCAGGGCCAGCTGAACGGCCTTGAGTTCAGCAAGTTGACTTGATCCACCTTCTCCTCAGTAGCTTGTGCAGCCTGTCGTGTGGGGCTCCATACGGCTGCTTTCCACTTCTGGTTCATCCCTACGATGCGACAGGAACCATCCGTGAAAAGAGCGTAGCGTGTTTCCTCTGCTGGTAGGTGTTTGTATGGTGGAGTTTCTTCAGTCCATGCCAATTGTTCCTGCTCCTCTTCATCAGCAAGACCAAACTTTTCACCTTCTGGCCAGTTTGTATTTCCAAAATCCTAGTTCTGGTTCCAAATACGGGTGTGCTCTGTGATGAGGGCAATCCACTTGCTCTGTGTGGCGTCGGTGGCGTGGCAGGATGTGGGAACCTTTCCTTGAAACATCCACCCCAGCACCGGCAGTCGGGGTGCCAGGAGGAGTCGTGCTTCTGTGCCAATCACCCCCAAGGCAGCTTGAACTCCTTCATAGGCGGCCAAGATTCCCTTCTCTGTGGGAATGTACTTGGCTTCAGACCCTCTGTAGCTTTGGATCCAGAATCCCAGTGGTCGGCCTCGAGTCTCCGCAGGCACCTTCTGCCAAAGGCTCCAGGACAAGCCATTGTTCCCGGCTGCAGAGTAGAGCACATTCCTCACCTCTGGTCCCGTCCCGACTGGGCCAAGGGCGACTGCATGAGCGATCTCCTGCTTGGTCTGGGCAAAGGCTTGTTGCTGTTCAGGGCCCCAGTGGAAATCGTTCTTTTTGTGGGTGACCAGGTAGAGAGGGCTCACGATCTGGCTATACTTAGGAATGTGCATTCTCCAAAAACCAGCTTCCAGCAGAATCTGGCCAATCCTCTCTCCTTTCTCAAATACTCCCATTGCTGAGTTCCCCCACACAATGATGCCATCGATGTACTGCAGGTGTTCTGGAGCTTCACCCTTTGCCAGTGCAGCCTGGATCAGTCCATGGCAGCTGGTGGGGCTGTGCTTCCACCCCTGGGGCAGTCGGTTCCAGACAGTCTGATAGTCCAGGCAAGGTGTTCAACTGCTTCATGTCCTCTGCCTCTCCAGCAGCTATGCCAAAAGCCCACCTGAGTCCCTTTGGGTCTTTGTAGTAGCCATTCCGGAGGAAGTCTATGCCCAGAATACACGGGGCCTCTGGGCCGGTCACAATGGGATGTTTCTGCCACTCCTTCCCAGTCAGGCTCACCTCGGCTCCCAACAGGGTCAATTGCTGTGATCGATCCCCCCGTCAGCCCGGCAATGGAAACAGGTTCTGCCCCCACATGTCCCCATGGTATCAGGGCACACTGCGCACCAGTATCAGCTAAGGTTTCATATTTCTGTGGCTCTGATGTGCCAGGCCATCGGATCCACACTGACCAGAGATCCGGTTTTCCCGTGCCTCTCCCTGGCTCGAGGCAGGGCCCCTCTAGCCCTGGTTCCCATTTCTTCCCTGGGCATACATACTAGAGGCTCCTTCAAGGGGATCTGACAGATCATACCCGGCACCTCGGTCACGGGAGGCTGAGGCCGCCTTCACCTTAGTGGAATTCTCTCAGTTAGTGTTTCCCTGCTTGCGTAGACACAGCCATGCTGCCCG
Source organism: Vidua chalybeata (assembly GCF_026979565.1). Classification (NCBI taxonomy): domain Eukaryota; kingdom Metazoa; phylum Chordata; class Aves; order Passeriformes; family Viduidae; genus Vidua; species Vidua chalybeata. The sequence continues at coordinate 705,559 of NW_026530345.1, forward strand.
GACAGAAGTGAGCTGATGAACTTTGGACCTGATTAGCATAAAAGATTTGATAGTCAGAATGCCTTGGCAAGAAGAAACAGAGCTTTGAAGACTGCAAGAAGACTGAATCAAGAAAGAAGATTGAATCAACTTCTATGAGCAAGAGATGTTGGAAATTGGATAAGTTTGTTTATGTGTTGATTCACCCAATCATTGTAAAAAAAAATTACTAGTCTTCCTAGAATTGTGTATAAGCATGTGTAGTCCATGTGAAAAACATGTTCACTCTCCTGTGAAAATGTAAAAAGTTTAATAAAGGACAATGGGAGACAAGGATCACAGAGCAAAGGTTATTTATGGCCAGGTGTATCTTGGCACTCAGTCAAGAGCACCCTGTTACCTTCGGGGATCCCCCTTAAATACCTTTTCCCTCACATCAGCCTGTTGCCTATTCACAGCCCCTTATGCATATCCATAACCTAGTTTACATTTTCCAGGAACTATTTTACATGGCCCCTCCTTGGGTCCCCCTTTTCAGAGCATGCGTGTTTCCTGGCTGGGGTTTGGCTCCTTCTCTTTATCACTTCCAGTTTGGGCCTTGGTCCACACTGCCTTCAGACGGTGAGTGCTGATCTTTGGCAGATCTCTAGCAGGTGTCCTCATCCTGTGTTCATTGGATGTTATCCCATCCAAGCAGGCATTTTAACACAAGCAGACTTCTATCAGCTATTGCACTACTATGTCTAAGCTTAATTAACAACAAAATTAGAAACTTTATCTTTGGAACAAAATTACTTCAACATCACACATATAAAATCCACTTTGATATTTGCAAAAGCCAATATTATAATACGTAGCTATAACACTGCTCTCCTGCAAGGAAAGGCTGACACAGCTCGGCTTCTTCAGCCTGGGCAAGAGACTTAGACTTGATCCAACTGTGGCCTTCCAGGACCTGAGGGCAACCTACAAGAAAGCTGGACAGGGGCTTTGTAGGAGGGCAGGCAAGGACAGGACAAGGGAGAATGGATCCAAATGTAAAGAGAGTCGGTTTAGGTGAGGGATTCAGAAAAAAGACTCTCCTGGAACAGGTTGCCCAGAGAAGTTGTGGCTGTCGCATCCCTGACAGTGTTCAAGGCCAGGCTGCACGGAGCTCTAGACAAGCCGGGCTAGTGCAAGGGGTGCCCAGCCACAGCAGGGGGGTTGCAGCCGTGTGATTTTTCAGATCCCTTCCAAGCCAAACCATGCCACGACTCCATGATTCTGGGATACTTCCCCTCCTCATCCTTTGGCAGAAAAACAAACTTGGCCCCAAGTTCCACATTGCAGACCATGTCCTTTGGCAGCCTGCAACTGTCTCAACAGAGGATGGAAAGAGACGACATTACTGACACGATTTCCCTTTTCTACTTGAACATTAAATGCTGCACTCCTGTCCAAAGACTTCTGTCAGAAACTGTCAGAAGAGGCAATTCTTCCCCATGAAATGCTACACCTCAGCCAAAGAAGAAAGAAGCCACAAGCCAAGACTCTTCTTTATTGCTACATTGTTTGATTTGGTTACTTCTCTAATAGGAATTCCTTTAGGGTTTTATTTGTTTGTTTCTCTCTTTCGTTCCGCGGGGCGCGCGGCGGCTCCTCCGTTGGGTTCGCGGAGGCAACGGAGGAACGTTCGCGAGCTGCGGCGGTTCCGCAGCAGCAGCAGCAGCAGCAGCAGCAGCAGCAGCAGCAGCGCTTCTCTCGATCGGTTTTCCGCTCGACTTTGCACTCGCTCCCCATCCCCTTCTCCCTCTCACACTCACTCCACTCCCGTCCCGTCTCGTCCGTGTCCCGCCTCTCCCAGCCCGGCTGATGCCGCGTCCCGCAAGGCGCCCCTCGGCGGGGCCGCCCCGTGCCCGCCCCTGCCCGTCCCGCCGCGGAGCCGCCTCCGCCGGGCTCTCTCCGTACTGGCTGTGGCGCCGCTGGAAGTGCCGCTCGCTCTGGTGCTGGCGGAGCAGCGCGGTCTTTTGGCTCCGCCTGGCGCGGGCTCTGGCCCGGCCCCGGCCGAGGCCCCGGCCCCGAACGAAGCCCCTGCCGCGGTTCCGCCCGCAGCCGCCCCGCTGCCGCCCCGCTCCCGCCCCGTCGCCGACAGCGTCGCCGGCGGCTTCCCCGCTCTGAGCTCCGCCGCTCGTCAGCTCGGCCGCCGGCCCCGAGCCGCCGCAGCCCGGGGCGGCTCGGCAAGCAGCAGCGCGCCGGGCGCTCGGCTTGGCGGGGCAGAAGAGCGGGAGCGCGGTGCCGCCCGCACGGGCGGAGAAGCCTCCCCTGGAGCAGCTCTACCGGGAGGGCCCGCTGCTGGGGAGCGGCGGCTGCGGCAGCGTTTACTCCGGGACCCGGCTCGCCGACGGCGCCCCGGTAAGAGACGGGGCCGGAGCGGAGGGGGGCGGCGGGCGGCGGGCGGCGAGCTCAGCCCGGCGCTCGCCTTGGCTTGCAGGTGGCCATCAAGCGAGTGTGCCGCGATCGCATCCCGGAGTGGGCGCGGCTGGTGAGTGAGCGGGGCCAGCGGGAGAGGGCGGCGGGGCGTGCCGGGCGGGGCTAAGGCGAGGCCCGGCAGGGTGGCAGCCGGAAGGCTGCGAGGGGAGCGAGCGGGGAGTGAGCGGGGCCCGCGCAGCGTCCCGGGCCGGGCAATGGCGAGCGGCGGCGGGGCCGGGCAGGGGGTGGCCGAGGCGCGGCGCAGCATCGGCCCCGCTGAGGGCATCGCGGTCCCCCCGCAGCACAACGGCGCCCTGGTGCCCCTGGAGCTGGCGCTGCTGTGGATGGTGTCGTGCCCTGGCTTCCGCGGCGTCGTGCGGCTCCTGGACTGGTTCGAGCTGCCCGACGGCTTCGCGCTGGTCATGGAGCGTCCGCAGCGCTGTCAGGACCTCTGGGACTTCCTGCACGAGCGGGGGTTCCTGACGGAGCCCGTGGCGCGGGGGCTGTTCCGCCAGGTGCTGGAGGCCGTGCGGCACTGCACCAGCCGCGGCGTCCTGCACCGCGACATCAAGGCCGAGAACGTCCTCGTCGACCTGGCCACGGGCGAGGCGAAGCTCATCGACTTCGGCTGCGGCACGATCCTCCAGGACACGTTCTACACCCGGATGTCAGGTGAGCCCAAAGCCGGGGCCCAGCCGGGCAGCAGAGGTTCCCCCCTTGGCTGGCAGAGGGGGAAGAGGGAGACAGGGAGGGGAGGGTGCAGAATCCTCCTTCAGCCGGCTGCAGCCAAGTTGCTTTTCGGCGGGGCAGGGGCTGGCTGTTGTGGAACGGAGGCTGGCTGGGAGGGAGGGAGGGAAGGAGCAGCGTCGGCCTGATGAGCTGTGCCCGTGTCCCATAGGAACGCCGGAGTACAGCCCACCGGAGTGGATCCTCTTTGGCTGCTACCATGGCCAGCCAGCCACCATCTGGTCCCTGGGCATCCTGCTCTATGACCTGCTCTGCGGGCACCTTCCTTTCCAGACAAACGAGGACATCGTCCGGGGCCAGCTCTTCTTCCCGCCCTGGGTGTCTCAAGGTGGGGCTGCGCCTTCAGGGCTCGGGAGGAGGAACGGGGCTGGGAGGGGGCAGCTGGCACATCAGCATCCTGCTCTTGCAGCTAGTGAGGCGGTTGATCTCCTGGGCTTAGCTGGAGGAGGTGGCACGTGTGCCTCTGTGCTGCTCTCCTCCGGAAGGGAGGATCGATGGGAAGCTTTTGGCTGCAGCTCTGAGCACTCCTAGTGTGGCCTGGGCACCGTGGAATGTGGGAGAGCACGGACAGGAGCCTTGTCCCGCTGAGCGGCGGTTTCTGGTTTCTCTCGGCAGAGTGCCAGCACCTCATCAGGTGGTGTTTATCCATGGACCCCGCAGACAGGCCATCACTGGAAGATCTTCTTGAGCATTCTTGGCTGCAGGAGCCCTGCCTGGCCCAGGAGACAGCAGAGATCCATCCCTGTGCTCAGTAGGATCCAGGAGCCCAGCAAGTACCAGCTGCATGTGTCTGGTGGCACTCCAAGAAAACCCCGGAGCGTTTCCCTGCGGCCGCGGCACGGAGGAGAGAGCGCAGCCGAGGAGATGCTTCCACTGGTCCCTGGCGAGTGGAGGGAGCGGCTCAGTGCTCCCCGTCCCACTGGAGAAGTGGTGGCAGTGCGGTGAAGGTGCCACGGACTGGAACAGGGGAAACATCCCCCTGCAGCTCAATGGCATCGGGATGTCCCCGCAAGCCGAGGCACAGCTGGCGTGTTCTTCTGGAGCACCACGTGGAGCTGGGAACACCATCCTGGAGCTGGCCGCTGGCGGGGCAATGCTGACCGACTTTGGCTGCGGCCCCTTCCTGGAGGACACGCTCTGCGCCCCGAAGAAATCAAGATGAGTCCCCAGCCGGCGCAGGGGCGGGGGGATGCTCGTGCTTCCAGGCATGGCAGGGCTCGGCCTGGCCACACGCCGCAGGTTCCCCGCTCGGCGGCGCTGGGGAATATTAATTTTTTCCCATGGCTGCCGAGCTGCTTTTTCTCTCCGTGTCTCCCTTGAGCCAGGGCAGCTGCCACCAAAGACCCTGCCCTGATTTAATTCCCAGTGCAGGAGCTGCAACAACCATGGGTGAAGTTAGGAAGGCTGGCAGTGAAATGTCACTGTAGGATCTTGCTGCACTTGGCTTTTGGCCCCTTCTTAAGAGCTTTGCCTTCAAGGGCAGGAAGATCTTTTCCTGGCTGGGAACTGGAATTCCAGCCCCTGGGAGCGTGTGCCACGGATCCCAGAGGGGCATTCCCGAAGCTCCCAGGGTGCTGCTCCTGCTGTGCCTCCCAAGGAGCTGTGCAGGGCCCGGGGACAAGGTGCAGCAGCTCCGTGGGCTCCTGCAGCACGCAGCAAAGGTGGCTTTGCTGGACATTTACCAGCACATTCCCGGCTGCAGGCAGAGGGAGGGAGGAAAGGGAAGCGAGTCCCTGACACGATCCCGGAACGATTGGGGTGGGAACGGACCCTGCCCGCGGGTTACGATCCCGTGAGGGAGAGACGCCTCCGCCCCAGGGAAGGTGCAAATGAGACCACGGGAGCGCAACCTGCGGATTCGACTGAACGTGGATTGAACGGAATAAGAAGTGAGAAGGAGAAAGGCAGAGAAAGAACTAGTAAAGAGATCTCAGAGAGAGAGAAAGAAATCGGGAAAAGGTCTCAGAGAGACAGAAAGAAATAGGAAAAGGCTCCGGCCCGGCCTGCGCAGCTCCCCGGGACAGCCGCAGGGCGCGGCGCGTTTCGCAATTCCAGCCAATCAGAGAAGGCGCTGAACAATTTCCAGCCAACCAGAGCTTTTCTCGCCGATGACTCACCAGTTGCCGGGCGGACCCGCAGAGCCCGGCGGCCCCGCCAAAGGAATTTCGGGCTCGGCCCGGGGGGACGGATCCGCACCGGGGGGGCCCCGAGCCCCCTGCCCACCCCTGGGGCCCATCGGGGGCTCCCCGCACCCAGCAGCCGGTGCTGCGGCGGCCGCGGGGCAGAGGGGTGGGAAAGGGAGCTCCGGGCTGGGAGCGGAGGGAATGCGGGAGGAAGAGGAGGAAGAGGAGGAGGAGGAGGAGCAGCAGGAAGAGGAGCGGGAGAATCCCGCCGCTCGCCCCGCTCGCACGCTGGGTCTGCAGCACCCCCTGCCCCGGGAGCATCGCCCCCAGCCCCGAGCCGCAGGTGAGGGGGAGGCCGAGCTCGCCCCGACGCTCTCGAGGGGTCTCCGGGAGGATTTTTCTGGAGGGTGTTCGGAGCCGGCAGATTCCGAGCCCCGGATCCCTCCGGGCTCCCTAGGAGGGGCTTTTTCGGGGGCAGAGGAGCTGTGATCGCCCCTCGGGAGGGTCCCGGGGGCTCCACGTGCGGCTGGCCCGGTACTGACAGGGCGGGACGTTGGTTTTGGGGATCCCCGTGAGAGCCGGGGCTGCGGAACGCGGGAGCCCCGGGGCGGGAGAGGGGAAGGGGCGATAGCGGAGCTGGGGGACCCCCGGCAGCCCGGAGATGAGGCGGGGACGGGACCCCTGACCCTGCCCGGGGCGTGTCCCGGGGTGAGCTCACGGTGCCCGTGCCCCCATTGGTCCGTTTAGCCCCGAAATGAGTTCTGCACCTTCAAGGCCGGTTCTGAGAGCGAAGGGGCGAGGAAGCAGCGCGCAGTTTGTTTTCAGGAACTGCACTCGCTCCTTCACATTCCGGCTCCTGGGCTGCTGTGATGCCTTAAGGAGCTGGAACTGAGGCCAGACGGAGCCAAGAGGAATAAAGTGGATATTTATTGAAGTGCCTTCAAAGGCCACAGCCCGGCAGTACCGGAGCCAAGGCCGCGGCTCTGCCCGGGTGGCTCCAAGATGGAAGCAAAAGAGGCCTTGGTCAGGAGATCTGACATTTTTATAAGTTTTAGTCCATTTGCACCCAGGATTTAACTGCCCAATTAATAGCTTCAAATGATGAAGTTTCATCCTCCTTGCTTGCTTGCCCGCCCTCCTCTTTTCCCGTTGATTGTGCTTTGGGCCTGAAGTTTGAAGAGATTGTCCTTGACTCTCCAGGATCCAGAACAGGATTGTTTTGTCTTCACCACCCTGTGAAAAGATCCCAGTAACACTTAATAGAAAGCTAAAGCTGCACACCAAAGCAGAACAGAAAAACTTAAACCTAAGGTATTGGTTGTCTGCCAACAGACAGACAGCGGGACAGAGCTCTCCTTTGCTTTTAGTTAGTTTTTAGCTCGCTGAGGCACAGAAGTTCCCTGGCCTGTGGTTTTTCCTTTTCTTTGGAGCTGTTTAAACCTGCTCTGGACTGAACACCAGAAGAGCACCGGCAGCTCGCACCTGTGGCCCACCAGGCCGGGCCTGGGCCACGGAGGGACTGATCAGAGACTGAGTGAGCCGAGCTACAGCCCACGGAGGGACTTCCTGAGTTTGTCATCTCTTTTGGAGCAGCAAGAGGTTTTATTGTCTAATATTGTTCATTTTCTGTGCTGGTGAATGCTTTGCCTGTTAAATCAACAGGTTTTTTTCTACTTTTCTCCAAGGAAATCTTTTCCTGAACCGGTTGGGGGAGGGGCCACTTGAATCTAATCTCTAGAAAACCCCCTTTGGGGGTTTTCTCCCAAATTTGCCCTAAACCAGGACAGGGTGGTGGGGAGAGGGGGGAGCCCCAAGTGTCTGGATTGGAGGGAGGCTGGAGAGGGGGACCCTCGTACCCCAAAACCCCCCAGCATCCCTAAGCAGGACCCTGGAGAAGGGGGATCCCCAGGACCCATGGGATCCCCTGCAGCCCTGAGACAGGGGAGCACCAGAACCCCAGAGGGATGAGACTGGAAATGGGACACTCCTGGAGGCTTTTTTTGATTCACTCTTGATTTTTGGATGTTTTTATGGACACCTGGAGACTTCTGGAGATGGATTTGGGCAGGAGGAATCCCCAACCCAAGGCATTCACACCTTGTTTTCCCCCAAACCAGGATTTCCCATTCCCAAACTTTGGCTGGGTGGAGGAGGAGGCTGTGAGGAAGAGGAAGATGCCCTGGGACAGCCAGGCAGGAGAGGAGGAAGTCAGTGCCCCTTTCCCCCTCTCTCCTGCTCCATCTCCCAGCCCAGCATGGCCCCCGGCTGCAGGACAGCCCCGCTGCCGGTGCCGTCCTGCCGGGGATGCACTGGGGGGATCTCCTTGCCCTTCCCTGTGGCACGGAGGCAAATCCCATCCTCTCCTTGTCCTTCCACCCCCAGAGCAGGAGCTGAGGATGGAGAGCAGGGAGGACAAATCCCCGTGGCAGAACCTTGTGGAAGAGGCCGTTTTGAGCGGCTCCATGGCGCAGGAACCCAATGGGGAGGAAAAGCCCCAGAGATGCCACACGAGGAGGGGCTGCAAACGCAGATCACGGGGATCTGAGGAGGAAAGACCCAGCCTGGGCTGGGGAGGCGGCCAGAGATGGAGCCAGAGCTCGGAGCTGGTGGCCCATGAGCAGCTCCGGGATGGGGAGAAGCCCCAGAAGTGCTCAGAGTGTGGGAAGAGCTTCAGGAAGAGTTTCAATCTGCTCTGCCACCAGAGGATCCACACTGGGGAACGACCCTATGAGTGCTTGGAATGTGGGAAAGGCTTCAGCCACAGGTCCGATCTGATTGTCCACCAGAGTTTCCACACCAGGGAGAGGCCCTACGAGTGTCCCGAGTGTGGGAAGAGGTTTCACACCAGCTCCCATCTCCTTGTACATCAGCGGATTCACACGGAGGAGAGGCCCTTCTGCTGCCCCAACTGCAGGATGGGCTTCAAGCACAACTCCACCCTCGTCACCCACCGGCGCATCCACACCGCGGAGAGGCCCTACGAGTGTCCCCAGTGTGGGAAGAGCTTCTCAGCCCGCTCGTTCTTTACCCGACACCAACGGAGGCACCGCTGAGGGAAGCCCTGCGAGAGCCCCGCCTGCAGGAAGAGCTTCATGCGCTGCTCCAGCTCCATCCCCATCAGAGGACCCAGGTTGGGCACAGCCCTGGTGACCCACATTCCCTGTGGTACACAGAGGGAAGTGGCTGCTGTTCCTTTTCTTTTGTCTCTTTTTATCTTCCTCCCTTCAAAACACAGAAAATTGGGGTAAAAATCAAGAAATTCATCAAAGGCATCTAAAGCCTCACATTTTGTGTTTTGGGGAATCTTGGATTCCGGGAGATATCTGGGAGGATATGGGGGAGTTTGGGGGGTATTTGGTTTAGTTGTCTTTATTTCTTGGCACTCCAAATGACAAGAAGGATTGATCTGTCACCTCAAAAGCACTCAATGCCACTGAAAACTACTGAATCCCACCCCAAAATTACTCAATTCCAGCACCTCTCAGGGGGAAATTGGGTTGGAAGGGGATTGGGCAAAGTGGGATGCAAATCAGGAGGGGTGAGATGGGCATTGGGTGGGGTGGGATGGGTGGGATGGGGTTTGGGAGGTGTGAAATGGGGGAAGTACAGCTTGGGAAGGGGTCTTGATGTCCAGGAGGGGTGGGATGGGTTGTGTTGGGACTGGGGAGGTGGGGTGGGGTCTGGAATGAGACAGCCAAAGTTTGGGGATGATGAAGATAGGGGGAGCCCGTTACTGAGTGAGTTTTTGAAGAGTCTACATTCATGAAGAGATGCTGGGGTATCTCACGTTCCTGAGCGGTTTTGGGGCACTCCCCAACTCTTGGGGGGTTTCCTGAGAGCAGCTCCATGGAGCCCCATGGCCAGGGGTGGTTGCCACGGGCACGAGCTCAGAGCTGTGCCAGAGTCCATTGCCTCAGCACTGGAGAGCAGAGAAACGATGAACAGCCCCAGACATCTCCAGGGTGTGTTTGTGGAGGCCCGTGAGCTTACAGCAATCCCCTGGAGAGATGCACCTTAGGCTCCGGGCATTCCTCAGAGCTCAGGGTGAGGACAGAAGCTTCCCCCAAGGTGCTCTGCAGCACTATGTTAATTTGTCCCAGTTGTGTCCTCCCCATTGCCCGCTGGCCTTTCCTACCCCTTTTACCCTCATATGTTCATGTTCTAGCGAGTTCTCCCTTCCCTGTCTTCCCATGGGTTTATGTCCCCGCCTATCCAGCCTGGCATTCCCTATTAGTCCCTTTTCCTGTGTACCACCCCATAACCCTTAGATCCCTGTTGCTCTCCTCCACGCCCTCTTTTCCTGTATTTCTACCCTAAACCCTCCTTTGTCTGTGTCTTGACCCCCCAGACCGCTGAGCGTCAGCCCCTAATAAACCCTGGCTGGAGCTCCATGCCTGGAGCCTGCCGTGTCTTCAGTGCCGAGCTGCTCCGTGTGTGTGTGCGTGTGCTGGGGCTCTCGTGGCTCCTGCCCGTTAGCACAAAACACTCTCAGGGAAAGCTGTGCCCGCCACCAGCACAGAGCACAACAGCGTCCCTTGGGACCCAGAGGCCACTGTGACCCTGTGGGAGCAAGGAGAGCATTGCTGCCCTGCCAGACCTCATGGAACCAAGGATCCATGAGGCCTCCTGGAACCGTGGTGGCACCAAGCCGGGTGGGAGTGTGGATCTGCTGGAGGGCAGGAGGGCTCTGCACAGGGCCCTGGACAGGCTGGATCCAGGGCCCAGATCCAACAAGGTGAGGTTTAACAAGTCCAAGTGCCGGGCCCTGCACTTTGGCCACAAGAAGCCCTGCAGCGCTCCAGGCTGGGGACAGAGGGGCTGGAGAGCAGCCAGGCAGAAAGGGACCTGCAGGGACTGATGGACAGCAGGCTGGGCACGAGCCAGCCGTGTGCCCAGGTGGCCAAGAAGGCCAATGGCTCCTGGCCTGCATCAGGAATGGTGTGGCCAGCAGGAGCAGGGCAGTGATTCTTCCCCTGTGCTCAGCACTGGTTGGGCAGCACCTCGAGTGCTGTGTCCAGTTCTGGGCTCCCCAGTGTAATCCCTCCAAATCACCCAAAATATCTCACAAAAATTTCCCCCAAAACCCACTGCAAATCCACCCAAAAAATCCCCACAAAAACTTCCTTCAAAATCCCACCAAACCCCAACAAAACCTCACAGAACCCACCCCAAAAACCCCACCAAGATTTGGGATCAGTCCAGGGGGATTTGGGGACGGTTCAGGGGGTTTTGGGGTCGTTCCCGAGGATTTTGGGGGGATCTGGACGAGGTCTCAGAGGGGATTTGGGGCTTTCTGAGGGCTTTGGGGGAATTCAGAGGGGATCTGGGCAGGATTTGGGGCTTTCTGAGGGCTTTGGGGGAATTCTCTGGGATTTGGGGCAGTTCCAAGAGGGATTTTGGGGTTTTCCAAGGGATTTTCAGGGGTTCTGAAGGATTTGGGGAGGCTCCAGATGGGATTTGGGGCAGTTCCAACAGCAATTAGAGTAGTTTTTGAGGGATTTTGGAAAGTCCTAGAAGGAATTTGGGGAATTTCAGAAGGATTTTGGGAGAATTCAGAGCAACTGGGGAGGTTGCAACAGGGATTTGGGGTCGTTCCCAGGGGATTGGGGGTGGATTTCTGGCTGGATTTCCATTTCTTCCCTGGATTTCAGGGTTGGGTATTTCCCACGGGGTTTTGGGTGGGTTCCCAAATGAATTTTGGGCTTTTTTCCCCCAGTCTCAGGATTTTCCCCAAATTTGGGTATTTTCCCCAGGATTCTGCTCTCATTGTGGATTTGTCCAGAAGGGGAAGCACTGGGGGGTTGTAGGGTGGATTTTAGGGATACTTGAGGCTGGATTTGGGTTTTTTTCCCCAAGATTTTGGGGTTTTTCCCAGAATTTCAGGAATTAAAAAAAAAAATCCAGGATTTCTCCACAGATTTCTCTTTCACCATGGACTTGTCATAGAAGGGGAAGCTTTGGGTGTTCCTGGTTGGATTTTGGGTGTGCTCCCAATTCGATTTCAGGGGTTCCTGATGAGATTTTTGGGGGATTCCTGGTTGGATATGGTTCTTTTCCTCAGGACTTTTTCCCAGAATTCCAGGTTTTTCCCCCAGCATTTCTCTCTCACCATGGGCTTGTCATAGCAGGGGAAGCTTTGGGCTGTTCAGGGTGAATTTGGAGGGATTCCAAGTTGGATTTGGGGATATTTGAGGCCAGAGTTTGGCGGTTTCCCCCAGAATTCCAGTTCTTTCCCCAAATGTCAGAATTGCCCCAGTCTCTGTCTCACCACGGGTTGGCCGTAGAAGGGGAAGCCCTGCATGGAGCGCAGGGCGTTGGTGCCGCTGCTCATCTCCTTGGAGGTGACGAAGGCCTGGCCCCGCACGCGGAGACTGCGCCACACCAAAACGTCCAAAATCTGCCCAAAGCGCGAGAAAATGGCGCAGAGGGACTTCTCCAGCTCTGGGGACACCGTGACAATGGGGACAAGGACAGGGACAGCAGGGACAGGAACTCCTTCAGCTCTGGCAACAATGGGGACAACGGGCACAGGGACAGCTCCAGCTCTGGGGACACACAGGGGACAGAGCGAGGGGACAGACACTGCTCCAGCTCTGGGGACAAGGACAGGTGACAACAGAGACAGACACTGCTCCAGCTCTGGGGACAAGGACAGGTGACAACACAGACAGACACTGCTCCAGCTCTGGGGACAAGGACAGGTGACAACAGAGACAGACACTGCTCCAGCTCTGGGGACAAGGACAGGTGACAACAGAGACAGACACTGCTCCAGCTCTGGGGACAAGGACAGGTGACAACAGAGACAGACACTGCTCCAGCTCTGGGGACAAGGACAGGTGACAACAGAGACAGACACTGCCCCAGCTCTGGGGACAAGGACAGGTGACAACAGAGACAGACACTGCTCCAGCTCTGGGGACAAGGACAGGTGACAACAGAGACAGACACTGCTCCAGCTCTGGGGACACCCAGGGGACAGCCTGAGCCCCTGGGGACACCCAGGGACACTCTCAGACCCCCCAGGACCCCCCAGCCCCCCCCACCGTCCTTCTTGATCTCCTCGTTCAGGTTGTTGATGGAGATGCTGGGCTTGGGCCGGGGGTCCTGCACCGCCATGGCCGGGACCCCTCTGTGGGGACAGGGGGGCTTTGGGGGCGTCTGGGGGGGCTGCGACCCCTTCAGCCCCTGGCACCCCCCTTCAGGTGCCCCCAGAGCCCCAAATCCACCCCAGACCCACCTAACCCCCCAATTACCCTCATACAGCCCCAGTGCCCCCAGAATTGACCTCAGACCCACCTGAGACCCCCCAGATCCCACAAGACTCTCCTAAATCCCCCTCAGACCCCTAAACCCTATGAAATTCCTTCAGACTCCCCCGAATTCGCTTCAGACCCAACTCAGAACCCCCAGATCCCCCAGTTCCTCTCACAACTCCCTCAAAATCTCCTCAGACCCCCCAATTTCCTTTAGATCCTCCTAAACACACCTGAGAACGCTCCAGACCCTCTCAAGCTCACCCCAAAGCTCCCTAAAGCCCCTGCAGACCCACCAAAGCTCCCTCAGACCCCCCTCATTTCCCCGAAACGCACCGCACACCCCCCTATTTCCCGTCAACCCACCCAAAATCCCCAATTTCTCCTCACACCTCCCCAGACCCACCTCAGACCCCCCCACTTTCCCCCGGCCCCACCTCAGCTCCCTCCTCAGCCGCTCTCCCCTCACAATCTCCCGCCTCCGCCGCGCGCGCCGGCTCCTCCAGCCAATAGCGGCGCTCCCCGTGCCCAACCAACCAATCACCGCGCGGCTCCCCTCAGCAACGCCCGCCTCCCCTGCGCCGCTCCAGCCAATCAGAGGCGCGGCGGAAGCGGCGGCCCCTCCCCCGGCGGCCCCGGGCCCGCCCCGGGCTCGGGCGGGTCCTGCGGGAGGCGCTGGAGAGAGCGGGGGAGGCGCTGGGAGAGGACGGAGGCTCCGGGAGCTGCTGAGGGGCCGGGACAGCTGGGGGAGGGGGGTCCGCACAGGGGGTCCTGGGGGGCGTGGGAGGCTCTGCGGGGAGTTTGGGGAGCGGTTTGGGGGGTCCTGGGGGCGTCCTGGGAGGGTTTGGAGGTTTTTGGGAGGGGCTTTGGGGGGGCTGGAGGGGTTCTGGGAGAGGGTCTGGGGGGGCTTTGGGGAAAGGCCCTGGGGGGATCTGGGGAGGGGCTGGGGGGTCCCGGGTTGGTTTGGGGAGGGGTCTGGAGGGTCCTGGAAGGGTCCTGGGTGGGGTCTTGGGAAGGGCCTGGGGGGTCCCAGGGGACATCCTGGGCTGGGCCCGATTGGGGACTGGGGGCTCCCAGGGGGTCCTGGGCCAACCTTGGGGGGCTCAGGGGGGTTTGGGGTTCCTGGAGGGGCCCTGGGGGAGATTTGGGGGTCCCGGGGGGTCCCAGGCTCACCCTGAACCGGGGTCTGGGGGTTTTTGAGGGGAGGGGGCACAACAGGGGTTCCCCCTACCCCGTTTTTGGGGGTCTCCCATGGTGCCCCCTCCCCAAAAAGCTCCGAGGGCCCCTGAAGTGGCTCCTGTTCCACCGGCCGGTGCCCCCGGATCCAGGACGGCCCCCAGGGAGTCTGGGGGGCTCTGGGGGGATTTGGGTGATTTCGGGGGGGGGGGGTTGTGGGGCTTTTTTGGGGATTTGGGGGATTTTGGGGCATTTCTGGGGGACTTTGAGGAGATTGGGGGGGCTTTTTGGGTTTGGGGGAGTTTTGTGGGGATTATTTGGGTTTTTTTTTTTGGGCTTTTTGGGGATTTTCTTGGGAGTTTAGAGGGAATTATTGGGTTTTGGGAGGTTAGAAGCTTTTGGGGGGGTTTGTGGACTTGGGGAGTTTGGATTTCAGGAGTTTTATTAGGGTTTTTGCAGGGTTTGGTTTTTTTGGGGGGAGGTATCGAAATTTTTGGGAGTTTTTTTGAATTTTGGTGGGTTTCACTGGGATTTTGTGGGTTTCTCTGGGGTTTTCGAGGATTTTATTGGGATTTTTAGGGGATTTGGGGGGTTTTAGTGGAATTTTGCGGGGATTTGCGGTTGTTCCTGGGTGTGGGGAAGGTCTTAGAGGCAACAAAATTTCCTTAAAATCTCCAAAACTCACAATAAAATCCAGACAATCCCAGTTAAATCTCACAAACTCCTATTAGAACACTCTAGAATCCCAATAAAAGCCCACAAAATCTCTTGAAATCTCAACCCCCCAAAATCCCAATTAAAACCCACAAATCCCCCTCAAAAAATTCCCAAAACTACAAAAAATCACACAAAATCTGCCCCAAGTCCCAGAGAAATCCTGGCAACACCCAAAAAAACCAAAGAATCAAAAAAAAAAAACCCAAATCCCAAAAGAATCCTACTAAATACCCCCAAAATTCCAAGAAAACCCTCCAAAATCCACCAAAAGTTCCAACAAAAGCCCCGAAAATTGAAGAGAATCCCACAAAATCCCCACCAAATCCCAGTAAAACCTTCCAAACTTCAAATGAAAAAAAAAATTTCAATAAACCCCCAAACACGCCCAGAAAAACACCCCCCTCCCAAAGTGCCAGTAAATCCCCCCAAAATCCAAATCCCCCAAAATCCACAAAACCTCCCAAAATTCCCCAACTCCCCCCCAAGCCCAATAATTCTCCCCAAAATCCCCAACAGTTCCCCCATAAGTCCCAACACAATCCCCCAAAGCCCAAAAAAGCCCCAAACGCCCCGAGCCCTCCCTGGTCCCTCCCGGTCCCCTTGGCCCCGCCCCTTTCCCCTCACGGTTCCCGCCCTTTCCTCGCCCCCTTTCCCCTCACGGTTCGGCCTTCGGGAACGGGGCAGGAGGAGGAAGGAGGGAGGAAGAGGCGCAGCGGCAGCAGGGAGCAGCCGGAGAAGAGCAGAGAAGGAATCGCGGGGCCCTGGCGCTGCCTGAAGTCGCCGCAGCCCCGGGAGCATCGCCCCCCATCCCGCAGGTGCCCGGGGAGGGGGAGCTCGGCCCAAATATCCCGGGGGTGCCTGGGTTTGGGGTTTTTTTGGGGGGATGTTTGGAGCTGGCAGGGCTCCAAAGCCGAGCCGCAGATGGCCCTCGGGGGGACATCGGGGGTCCCGGGGCCCGGAGTGGCTGCTCCCAGTATGAGCCCAGTCACTGCCAGTATGAGCTCAGTCCCTCCCAGTCATTCCCTATGATGATGCAATTTGCCCCCAGCAAGGGCCCAGTTGCTCCCAGTTCCTCCCACTTTCATCCAGTATGTTCTCAGTCCTCCCAGTTGCCCCTAGCATGGTCTTGTCACTCCCAGTATGGTCCCAGTATAATCCCAGTTACTTTCAGTCACTCCCAGTATGGTCCCAGCTGCCTCCAGCATGGTTCCAGTTGCTTCCTAGATCAACCCAGTCAGTCCCAGTATGATGCCATTTGCTCCCAGTCACCCCCAGTATGGGGGATGATGTGCAGGGTGTGTTCCCAGTTGCTCTCAGATATTCCCAGTGTTAGTCCAGTCACTCCCAGTATAATCCAAATATGAGCCCAGTGTACTCCCAGTCACTGCCAGTATGATCCCAGTCACCTCCAGCATTATCCCAGTTCATCCCACTATAAGCCCAGTTGTTTCCAATTACCCCCAGCATGCAGCCAGTCACTCCCAGTTCCACCCAGTTGCTCCCAGTTACTCCTACCATGATCCCAGTTGCTCACAGCTGCTCCCAGTAACCCTCAGCATAATCCCAGTCACTCCCAGTGTATCCCATTTGCCCCTAGCATGGTCTCAGTTGCCCCCTGCAGGCTCCTGCTCACTCCCAGTATGTTCCCAGTATGAGCCCAGTCTCCATCAGTGCGATCCCACTCTGCCCTGGCACGGCAGTGTGATCCCAGTCTGGTGTCAGTACAAAGCCAGCACAGTCCCAGTCCCTCCCAGTGCTGCCACTCCTGGCATCCCCCAGCCCTCTGTGCGTTCCCCCCTCCCGGATGTCCCGAGAGGAGCCCCAAGGGCTGGCAGTGCCCAGGCAGGGTCCCCAGCAAGGCCCAGTTGGGATGTGCAGCCCCCAGTTTTCCCAGTTTGCCTCTCCTTGTGCCCGGGCCGGGTTCCCCCCTGGAACAGCGGGTGGGAGCAGCCGAGAGCCCCGCGCTGCCCATCCCGACCTGGCCCGGCTCCATCCCCGCTCCTGCCGCGGGCTGCGAGGGCTGCGGGAACGGGGCACCGAGGGTGTCGCTGCTCCTGGGGGAGGAGGAGGAGGGAGGGAAGGGCAGGGATGGAGGAGGAGAAGGAGGTGGGCATAGGGAGGAGGAGGGAGGGTGGAAATAGGAGAAGGAGGTGGGGTAATGGACAAGGAGGAGGGGGGATCGAGGAGGAGGGATAGAAGGGGATGGATGGAAGACGAGAAGGAGGTGGGGTTAGGGAGGAGGAGGAGGGGGGATGGAAGAGGAGGAGCGGCAGGAAGAGGAGGGACAAAGGTGGATCAAGGACAGCAGAAGGATTCACGCGGTCGAGCCCTCCCTGAATTCGCAGCCCCCACGTGTGGTATCATCGCCCCCCATCCCGCAGGTGAGCGGGGAGGGGGAGCTCGGGCCAGATATCCTGGGGGGTGCCTGGGTTGGGTTTTTTGGGGGGATGTTTGGAGAATGAAGAACTGCAAAGCTGAGCGGAAAAGGCCCCTTGGGGGGACATTGGGGGGTCCCGGTGGCGGCTGCCGGCAGAGGCAGCCTGGAGGAGCAGAGCCCTGTGTCCCCCAGGAGCCCAAAGTGGGGAGCCCAGAGAGGGGGGAGCGCCGCCATGGGCGGGACCCTCAAGAGCCTGGAGAGGGGCAGGGGGGACTCCTTGGAGCCGCTGCAGCCCAGAGCAGAGATGAAGGGGAGAAGGGAGCCCAAAAAGCCCCGGCAGCCCTAAATGGGGAGAGCCAAGAGGGGGGAGCTTTTGGGATTGCTGGGACTCCCAGCAGCCTGGGGAGGGCGGGCAGTGAGGAGAAGGGGGACCCCCAATCCAAGCGTGACCCCCAGCAGCTGGGACAGGGGGGAAGCCTGAACAGCAAAGAGGAGGGGCAGGGACGGGGAACTCCTGGGAGGCTTTTTCAGGGCTGAATCTTGGTGTTTGGGAGGTTTTTATGGAGCCCAGGTGGCCGGGGACTTCTAGAGATGGACTTGGGCAGAGGGACCTTCAAAGTCAACGTGCTCATCCCTTGTTTTCCCCAAACCATGATTCCCCATTCCCAGCCCCTGGGAGGCTGTGAGGAAGAGGAAGATGCCCTGGGACAGCCAGGCAGGTGAGGAGGAAGTCAGTGCCCCTTTCCCCCTCTCTCCTGCTCCATCTCCCAGCCCAGCACAGCCCCCGGCTGCAGGACAGCCCCGCTGCCAGTGCCGTCCTGCCGGGGACGCACTGGGGGGAATCTCCTTGCCCTTCCCTGTGGCATGGAGGCAAATCCCATCCTCTCCTTGTCCTTCCTCCCCCAGAGCAGGAGCTGAGGATGGAGAGCAGGGAGGACAAATCCCCGCGGCACAACCTCGTGGAAGAGGCCGTTTTGAGCGGCTCCACAGTGCAGGAACCCAACGGGGAGGAAAAGCCCCGGAGATGCTGCAGGAGGAGGGGCTGCAAACGCAGATCACGGGGATCTGAGGAGGAAAGACCCAGCCTGGGCCGGGGAGGCGGCCGGAGATGGAGCCAGAGCTCAGAGCTGGTGGTCCATGAGCAGCTCCAGGATGGGGAGAAGCCCCACAGGTGCTTGGAGTGTGGGAAGAGCTTCAGGTACAGCTCCCAGCTGATCCTGCACCGGAGGATCCACACTGGGGAGAGGCCCTACGAGTGTTCTGAGTGTGGGAAGGGGTGTAAGACCAGCTCCGATCTCCTCAAGCACTATTGGAGTCACACAGAGGAGAGGCCCTTCTGCTGCCCCGACTGTGGGAAGGAATTCAAGCAGAAGTCAAACCTCGTCAGGCACCAGAGGACCCACACTGGGGAGAGGCCCTACGAGTGTGGACAGTGTGGGAAGAGATTCACCCTGAGCTCCAGCCTGATCCAGCACCAGGTGCGCCACACTGGGGAGAGGCCCTATGAGTGTTCCAAGTGTGGGAAGAGGTTTAAGAGCAGCTCTGATCTCCTCAAGCACTATCGGGTTCACACGGAGGAGAGGCCCTTCTGCTGCCCTGACTGTGGGAAGGGATTCAGGAGGAACTCCCACCTCATCTGCCATAGGCGCATCCACACTGGGGAGAGGCCCTACGAGTGTCCCCAGTGTGGGAAGAGCTTCTCACAGAGCTCTACCTTGACCCAACACCAACGGAGGCACCGGTAAGGGAAGCCCTGTGAGTGCCCCGAGTGCGGGAAGAGCTTCGTGCGCTGCTCCAGCTCCATCCCCCACTGCAGGACCCAGGTTGGGCAGAGCCCTGGTGACCCACATTCCCTGTGATCTATGTTGGGGACAATATTCTGGAGGATAGATGTGGGTTCTGGAGGTATACTGGAGAAGAGATGTGGGTTCTGGGGGTATTTTGGGCAGTGTACTCCATCTCTTTGCCCTCCAAAAGCCAAGAGGGTCACCTCAAAACAACTCAATCCCACTGAAAACAACTCAATTTTAATTCATATGGGCTCAATCCCACCTCAAAATGGCTTGTTCCCAACTCAAAAAAACTCAGTCCCATGCCAAACTCACTTGATTCCACAGCCACCAGGTTGAGATGGGGTTGGGAGGAGACTGGGAGAAGTGGGATCCCAATTTGGAGCGGTGGGATGGGGATTGTGTGGAGCTGGGTGGCTGGGATGTATTTGATAGTAAATAAAACTTTCAGAGTTACTGATTTCTGTCCCGTTCATTTTCAGTCCGTTGCAGTTCTGTTTGCAGAGTGCCACCTTCTCAGCTAATTGTGTTTGTGTCCTCCTTTCTCTCCTGCCTCTCTTTGCCTGCTCTCTTTCTCTCTCTGTGTCTCCCTTGAGCCAGGACAGCTGCCACCAAAGACCCTGCCCTGATTTAATTCCCAGTGCAGGAGCTGCAACAACCATGGGTGAAGTTAGGAAGGCTGGCAGTGAAATGTCACTGTAGGATCTTGTAAGAGCCTGTCTGAAGCCCCTCATTTTCCATTCTGCCTTCCGATTGCCACGAGAAAGAATCCCTTCCTCCACTGCAGTTCCGGCTTAGAACAGGACACAGCGGAGGTGCAACCACTGAACCGTCATGCTGGCTGTTCCGAACAAGGGCTGGCAAGAACTTGGCAAGGACTTGGCAAGGACTTGGCAAAGACCTGACGTGGACCCAGCATGGGACAGCCTGATGCGCGGCCTGCTTCTAATCTCCGTTCTTAAGCCGAATGAACTTTTGGGGTGACTCCCGTGGTCCTTCATTGAAGACCCCTCATCTGCCTCGTTACCACTGTGACAAACAAAGAATGAGAACCCTCCTCCCAAGGACTGAGACTGAGACCCCTACTACAGGGAGGAGGGGAAATTGGTGGTCTGACCACTAATGACATGACCTGTTTCCCTTCAGTGATCCAATGGACTTATTCTTCATTGTATTTGTCTTGTTTGGTGGTTTCTGTGGACTCACCTGTTCCCTCGTGGCGATTACAATGGTCTTTCATTGTTACACTTGTTCCCCCCTCTTTCCTCTGTGGACTATAACTGGACCCACAAGTCGACCAGAACTTCGGAGACTCCCCCGACACGACAGACGGATCCCCATCGTCCGGACCACTGAGGATCTTGCCTGTGTTGGTAGCTATTCCCATACCCCTCTTCTCTCTCTCTATCCTTTTATCTCCTTTCTGATCCCCACTATCGCATTTACTGTTTTGGCCCCTAATAAAGGTACATTTGTTGTGATTAACTGATAGTCCCTTGTTGTTTGCCTTAGTTGCACTTTTGGGATCGGTGAAAAGAACCATCACGACACCCCGCAATAAGCGGATCGTGACATTAAAATTGGCGTCACGGACAGGATTTCTGTCTAGACAGAAGGGTTGCAGTTGAAAAGGCACCCACACTGTCTTTGGGAATTCACAAAGGATCCCCTACTGCATAAGGCGGGACTCTGTTGTTTTTTGTTGTTGTGTGTATCTGGTCTGGGAAGGAAGGGACAACTTGAAGCAACTAAGCAGAGCCTCCCAGGCAGATTATTGTCCTTTCACCCACCCCGGGAAGCGAAGGGCGACACAGCGAGGGCTGTGTAGTTTTGTGGAACTTAAGTTTGTACCTCCCTGTCGTGGTTTTGGTCCCTTCACAAAATGAGTGATAACCTTAATGATAAAGCTAAAGTTGGGCTTTATGCTCTACTAGCTAAACACAATGCCAAACCTTTTCCGGGAGGAGAGGAATGGGCACAAAATAATTGGTTTAATTTGGATAATGTGGTTGATAGAGTGTGTTCTTTACAACATGATACAAAGTTCAAACTGGGCAAGAATAAAACTATCTTATGCTCAGTTTTGGGAGCTTGTCTTACGGCAGCCGTAGAAACTCACTCACAGCGAAGAAGTGAGCAAGAAATAATAATAGACTCCCTTCAAAATTTAGTAGAAATTTTACAAAAACAGTTATATGAAGCAAGAAATGTAACTTATGCATTGCGAGCTGCCTTATAACAGAAGAACATGTTAACAAATCACACAATGCTGATTCCCCTACAGAAACAGAGGAGAAGGAAACTCCTCACATTAAACAAATTTACCCCCAAAAGGAACTAGAAGCAGCAAGTAATTGTGGGGAACATTGCTGCCATCACTTGAGACCCCTAATTAAAACAGAGTATAATTATCTCAGTGATGATGATCTCGAACCTCACATCACAACCAAACACATACCATACACTGCCACTGAGTTAGCTAAACTTAAAAGGGAATATGGACGCCTTCCACACAAATCAGAAACAGAATATGTTTTCCGGGTGTCCCTCACTGGTGGTGATCAAATTAAATTATCTGAACAAGAAGCCAGTGGGTACTGGGGACATGGTGTCTTCCTAACAACGGGAGATAAACGTGACACATGGTCCCTGACACAGCGTGCGGCTTTTTGGGCCGGGGGGACAAGCCCCTTGGAAAGGGGAGACCCCATAACTATAATTAGTACCCCTGACCAACTCTTAGAAAGTGTGCATAAAGCCACTTGCCTGCAAATGATTCATGAGAAAAAATTAATTCCTGGCTTTGAATCCCCGATGCAATTACCTGTGAAGCCCGAAATAATGACCCCTTGAATTCGTGGGCTTCCAGAAACACTTAAACCTACTGCTATTACCTTACAAAAAACTATTATGACACTAAGCCCTGTGGAAAGACTGGACAGATTCCTGGGTAATCCCACTGATCGCACGGAATCTACTGATCCCAACTTTACTCCATTCCATTCATCCTTACAAGCCGCAGCTTCCAAATGCAGCTCGCCTGCCAGTAGCCGTGAAGTCTGGGCATGGGGTGAAGTTGCAGAAGATTTGATCAATTACTGTAGAAAATATGGACCAGTAAAAACCCTAGAAGAAAAACCAGAAAAAAACAAAAGGAGTTCGGTCCATTGAGATTCCTCATGGTAAAAATTCAGAAAAGGGAAAACAAAACCCTAACCACCAGCATTGGTGGTCATTGGGGGTCCAAAAAGGAGTCCCCAGAGATGTAATGGATGGTTTGCCCCTTGATAAATTACAGAAATTAATAACTAATTGGCGCCATCGAAAATCAAATCCGTCAATCCAACCCCCTGCACCCAAACCTCCTCAAAATATGGGCAAGGAGCCAACTCTTCCTCCGCCTCTCCTTCCCCTCCCTCCTCAGAACACGGGCAAGGAACCAACCCTCCCTCAGCATCTCCTCCGAAACACAGAAACAGTAACCTTTTTCCCAACTCCTCTCTCAAAATCCAGTCAGCGGGTCATTTCTCTCTCAACCTTCTCCCCAAAATTTGGGAAGTGAGCTGACACAGTTTCAGGGAAACTAATTTCTCCGTCCTTTACAGGTGAGCGAAGGGACGGAGCATGGGTATATTTGGGAATGCTCACTAAAAATAAATTAGGAGATATTTTAGTTACAGCTATTACAGGTCCCAAACGTGCTCTTGTAACATTTTTGATTGACACTGGGGCACAAATTTCTGCATTAACAGAAAAGGATGTTCAGAGGAGTGGAGTTGTTCCAACTAAGAGACAATACTGTGTTCTAAATGCCCTAGGAAACTCAGAATCTATGAATGTAGCCTTGGTTAAACTCACACTTCCTGGAGATGAGAATCAATTAGTTGTCAAAATGGTAATTGGGAACATTCCAAACAATTTACTAGGGATGGATGTTCTTGCTGGGAGACAATGGGAGGACTCAGAAGGATCTTTGTGGTGTTTTGGCACTACACCTTTAAATATTAAGCTGCTTCAAACTGCACCTTCTCTACCATATAGTAAAATAACAAATGTAAAACAATACCCTCTACCTTCAGGTGCCAGAGAAGGTATCAAACCAGTTATACAGGATTTGCGAGACCAGGGAGTAATAATTAACACACATTCTGCTTTCAACTCACCTGTCTGGCCAGTGCGTAAATCCAATGGGAAATGGAGGCTAACAGTTGATTTCCGCAGGCTTAATGCCAACACTGACCCTCTCACGGCAGCAGTCCCGAATTTAGCTGAGTTGATAATATCTATTCAAGAAAAAGCTCATCCAATTATGGCAACTATAGATGTCAAGGACATGTTTTTTATGATACCTATACAGCCAGAAGATAGGGACCGTTTCGCCTTTACGTGGGAAGGACAGCAATACACTTTCACTAGGCTTCCCCAAGGATACAAGCATTCCCCCACTCTAGCCCACCATGCACTAGCTAAAGAAATAGAAAAGATATCCAAACCTGATGATGTAGATGTTTATCAATACATTGATGACATTTTGGTGGGAGGAGATGAAATTGAAGCAGTAGGAGAGACTCAACAGAAAATAATCTCCCATTTAGAGAGTCTTGATTTACAGATTCCCCCAGAAAAAATTCAAAAGCCCTCCCAAGAAGTAAAGTTTTTGGGAATTTGGTGGAAAGGGGGCATGACATGTATTCCACCAGACACCTTGACTTCTTTAGATCAGATCAAAATGCCTCACACTAGGAAGGATCTCCAACAGGCTCTGGGACTATTAGTGTTCTGGAGACAACACATTCCAGATTTTTCAATAATTGCGAGGCCCCTTTATGACTTGTTGAGGAAAGGGGTAAAATGGGATTGGACTCCTTCCCAGGAAGAAGCATTACAATTACTGATTTTTGAGGCGACAGCTCACCAAGCATTGGGTCCCATCCATCCTACAGATCCCTTTCAGGTAGAATGGGGATTTGCTGCCTCAGGGCTGTCAGTACACATATGGCAGGGGGGACCTGAGGGTCCAACAAGGCCTGTGGGTTTCTATTCTCATGGTTTCAGAGACGCTGAGAAAAGATACACTACCTGGGAAAAGGGACTGTTTGTGGTTAGTCTGGCTCTCATTGAAGTGGAAAAAAGAGCACGTCAACAACCTATTGTGCTAAGGGGGCCCTTCAAGGTTATTAAAACAGTCACTAGTGGAACCCCCCCTCCTGACGGGGTGGCTCAGAGGGCCTCAATGAGAAAGTGGTATGCTCAAATCGAGCATTACTGTAATATTTTTACAATAACAGAAGGAGCTTTAAAGAATTTAGCAATCCAAGAAACTGAGGGGTTGGATAGTGGCCAAGATAAACCAGCCTCTGTAATTAAAGTTGCCCCTCCTTTCTCTCCTGAACAATCAGCAAATTCTTGGTTTACTGATGCTTCTGCTAAAAGGGAAGGTAAAATGTGGAAGTATAAAGCAGCAGCCCTTCACATTTCCTCTGGTGAGCAAATAATTACAGAAGGAGATGGTAGTGCACAGGCTGGGGAGCTGGTAGCTGTTTGGAGTGTTTTCCAACGAGAAGCACAGAATTCCTCCCTGGTCTGCATTTACACTGACTCTTATGCTGTATACAAAGGTTGTACTGAATGGCTTCCTTTTTGGCAGCAAAACGATTGGGAAGTCAACAGAATTCCAGTATGGCAAAAGGAGAAATGGCAAGAAATATTAAATATTGCAAGTCAGGGGAATTTTGCAGTAGGCTGGGTGGCCTCTCATCAAACAGATGGGAATCCAGCAGGAGAATGGAATAATAAAGCTGATGAGCTAGCAAGGCTTATCCCCCTGAAAAAGGAGAAATTACAGAGGAATGGAATCAATTGTTAGAATGGCTGCATGTAAAAAGACAGCACACAGGTGCAAAAGACTTATACCAGGAAGCTCATGCCCGGGGTTGGCCCGTTACTAGGGAAATGTGTAAAACATGCATATCAGCCTGTGAGCAGTGTCGCAAGCGACTGGAAAGACACCCTTTAGAAGATGACCCTTTGCATTTAAGGAAAGGCAAAGGCTTGTGGGACGCATGGCAGGTAGATTATATTGGTCCCTTTAAGAAATCAGGAGGAAAACATTTTCTGTTGGTAGGAGTAGAGATTGTGTCTGGGTTAGTTCAAGCTGATGCTTTTAAAAGAGCTACTGGGGACAATACTGTCAAGGCTTTGCAAGGGTGGTTTGGAACTTTCCCGAAGCCACAGGAAATTCAATCTGATAACGGGTCTCATTTCACTGCCAGAGTTGTACAGGACTGGGCAAAAGGTGAAGGAATCAAATGGATTTTTCACACCCCTTACTATCCTCAAGCTAACGGGATTGTAGAAAGGACTAACGGTCTTTTAAAGCGACTGTTAAAACCACAGGAAGGAAATTGGGTCCTCCGATTATGGGAAGCTTTCAAAGGTGTAAATGACAGATGGGGAGTAAATGGGTGTCCCAAGATCACTGCTTTTTGCCCAACAGCTCCAAGCATCATTCCCGCGCTGAAAGGACCTGACGATTCCACAAACCCTGCTCATTATCCTGGACAACCTGTTTTAGTAGACCTCCCTACAGTAGGGGAGGTACCACTTGTGTTGAAAACTCCTCTGAATAAATATGCATGGATAGCTTCTGATGCTCTGGGAAAGGAGCACAGGATAAATACACGCTGGATAATTCCATCATTCTAACCTTTTCTGCCATACAGTGGCAGAACTTTTCTGTTGTGTTTACCTTTACAGAAGAACCTCGAGGGACGACATCATCTGAGCCATGATAAAATTGGTGATACTTTTCTGCATCTTACCACAACTCTCTGGCCAGAACCCTGCTGAGTGGCCGTGGTCTGAAGCTACCATCGAGCACACTAATGTCCTAGGATCATATCCTAAAGGTCATCACGGGAATCTGGCAACTATTGTGCTACATAACTCCAAGGTATATCGTCCAAGTGAGTGGGGATGGGATCAGAAGGAATGGACCAGAACCCAAACTGGAACGATTGGTGAGACTATTGTGGTAGCATGCAGAAAAGTGGAAGGATCTCTACATGAGAAAGCTTCCTCTATCACAATTGCTGGAAATTTTATGGAACCAGGAAGAGAAAATTATTTTAAAATCCCTTCAGCAAAATTATGCCCTACTAAGAAATGGGAGTGTGCCAAAATATTTCCCCTTACCCTATGCTGCCGTCAAGAATATATTGGTAATTATACCGCAGTTCGCCGAACTAACAATATTGCAATTACAAAAGACTGTAAAAATGAATCTGTTGATTGCTGGTATAGCTTTACTTTAACTAAAACCACTTATGTGACATGTAGCTGGCAAAACAACTTGACCAACCCATTTAGTTTCCAAGGCCTGGTTTACAAATTTAAGATTAATGCTACAACCAATAATAACACAATAGTCATATCCCAGTGGACGGAAAGCCCCTTCACCGAAGGACCTTGGTCCCAAGCTTTTGTTTATTTTTCCGGATACATGGGAAATGTAAAAGATTTAAACCTAATAACTATTGTCATGCATAATAATCAGATATACATCAGGCAAGAATGGAAAGAATACAAAACCTGGCAACTTCAAGGGGTAATGGGGGAGAAAATTAGCATAGGATGCCGAATGGTTAACAAAACTGCTTATAGTAAGGCAACCTCAATCAGTGTTCAAATAGGTCAAACAGACAAGCAGGAGAGAGTCTGCACGCACCCAAGCGTACAGGATTGTTGGCACAATTTTACACTAACACAGACTGCAGAAGTGGTTTGTTTATGGGGAAAAAACACCGAAGGGCTTTCTTTTAAGTTTATAATAAATGCTGTAGCCCAATCTACTACGGTTTATACCACCACCACTACCACCACTCGAGCCCAGCCACCAGTTATGCTTACCCCGAAAATTTTTGAAGTTGGACCATATATAATCAGGAAAACTGGCCAACAACAGATATTATTTAATCCGGCATGGTCTCTTAAACAAGTCAAATTGCTGATGCAAAACAATGTCTCAGAAATACAACCAGCTTGTTCACCCTTTTTGCAAACCTCTTTTCAGGGTTGGACAACCTGGCTGCGACAGTGGAACCCTCCTAAAAACCGGGTGCAAAGAGACATAACTGGTGTCGTGGGAACGGGACTGGGAATCCTAAATAGTATTGATTCAGAAGTATTAATGAATAAATTGGCCTCCACGACTAAAGATTTAACCAAAATACAGCAGCCACTGCAATCGTCCTTATCGGCCTTGGGAACACATCAGTGGTTGCTATCAAACATTCTACCAAATTGGGAAAAGATAAATGTAAATGATAGCAAATTGATAATTGATGCACTTAATGCCACACAAAGCAACGTTTCCTTAGCTCTTAGCTGTATCCAGGCTCAATTATGGATGCAGTCAGTTGCTGCCTCAATTATAAGAGAAGGTGAAGAAGGCACTTTTCCTACTGAAATTAGGAAAATAGTCTGGGACAGTGCCACTGACTTTGAAAGAGATTTCCAATCCTGGTGGAATTTAGTGAATTTTACCTATGACCCTAACACAAACACAGCCACAGCATTTGTGTTGACCATAAGTAATGCCTCGGTGCATTTGATATTCCCTATCATTGCACTAGGATTAAATCATGACGGAGCCACTTTCTATCCTTCTGAACATAGAGAATGGGCCCGTCAAATTAATGACAAATGGCAAACTGTCAATTTAGAGTCCTGTACTATCCGAGAACAACTAGGGTTTATCTGTGAAGGTAATGCAATTATAGCTCAAGATATCTGTTTAGACACAGAACAAAATATCTGTCATTTTGACATTCATCCTAACGAGACTTCTGAAACAGTCCTTGTACATACAGGCAATGGGTGTGCCTGCTTTGGAACCACTTGTGATACTGTGTTTATAGAAAGTACAGTAGTAGATACTAAAAATCATTCAAATTTTTGTGCTTGCAACTTTACTAAAATTGCAGGATGTGATTTTTCTTTTGTAGCTCCAGTTACCTTACATGAACTTTTAGAATCCAATCTCACGTTGATTCACAAGCTATTGCCTACTCCCATTGGGATGAACCTTACTTTGGTAAAGCAACTATTACTTCATCAAGATCTAATAGAGATCCTAGGAAAAATCAAGGAGAATGGACAGAAAACTCTGGTAACTGTTCATCATGATGTGCAAGAAATACATCGTGTTGTAGAAAGGGTGAAAAGTGATGCCGTGCACAGGTGGTGGGATACCCTTTTCCGGTGGTCGCTTACTGCCACGGGTGTCCTGAACAAATTGTGCCATCCCATTGTTGTTCTTTTGATTTTAGTTATGATTGGTTTTGTTTTATCAGTAATCTTGCTTATTGTGAATTGGAGAATGATGAAACGATTAACAACATTAACATCTATAATTAATGCACACCACTTGGCCGACATCCTTTACACTATAGATGTTCCCAGGACTGTAGACACAAGGAGATTATAAGGTTAGAAGATATGTTTTACATAATTTTCTCTTATGATTTGTTTTAATCACTGTTTTAATTATTTTTGTTTATTGATTAGAAAATTGTACTGAGTAATATTGATTATACTAGGTTTATTATTTTATTGTTTAATATTGATTATACTGGTTTATTATTTGATCAATCTATTGTTCAATTGATGAATATTGATTATTATCTAAACAATTTATTGTTTAACTATTACTGGTTTAATTAATACTTATTGTATTCTGCTTATTATTTAATTATAATTTGCTTACTAATATGTTGTGATTGTTTTAGTTTTTCTGTTTTCTCTTTCCTTTCCTTTTTCTCTTCTCTTTTCCCTGGGATTGCTGCCAACACTTGACGAGTCCTGAAGACTCCACGACGACACCATGGAACCCTGCTGATGAAGATCTTTCGAGGGCAATCGTCAGTCACGGGGTGGTGTAAGAGCCCGTCTGAAGCCCCTCATTTTCCATTCTGCCTTCCGATTGCCACGAGAAAGAATCCCTTCCCCCACTGCAGTTCCGGCTTAGAACAGGACACAGCGCAGGTGCAACCACTGAACCGTCACGCTGGCTGTTCCGAACAAGGGCTGGCAAGAACTTGGCAAGGAGTTGGCAAGGACTTGGCAAAGACCTGACATGGACCCAGCTCGGGACAGCCTGATGCGCGGCCTGCTTCTAATCTCTGATCTTAAGCCACTGAAGGCTGGCAGTGAAATGTCACTGTAGGATCCTGCTGCACTTGGCTTTTGGCCCCTTCTTAAGAGCTTTGCCTTCAAGGGCAGGAACATGTTTCCCTACTGGGAACTGGAATTCCAGACCCTTGGAGTGTGTGCCGTGCAGGACCATAGAGACTGGGATCATGCGGACTGGGATCTTATGGACTGGGATCATGGGGACTGGGATCCTACAGACTGGGAGTGCACAGACTGGGACTATGTGGATCAGGACCATCCAGACTGGGATCATACAAACTGGGATCATTTGGACCGGGATGACTGCACTGAACGTTGTGAACGGAGGGGGTCCCACACTGCCCAGGGCTCCCTTCCAGTCACTCCCAGTCAGTCCCAGTCAGTCCCAGTCCCTCCCAGTCCCAGTGCTGCTCTGGGGTGCAGCCAAAGCTCCCCAGAGTGAACTCGGAGGTCCCAGAGCAATCCAGGTACAGATCCCAGCACCGGTCTTGGAGCAATCCTGGTCCCGATGCCGACCTCGGTCTCAGTCTCGGTCCCAGAGCACCCCCAGTACGGGTCTCAGTGCACCCACTCGATGCCATGTTCTCTAGCCCAGGTGTTGGCAATGCCGCTCTTGAAATGAGTCCCCTTGTCTGACTCAGTCCTCTCAGGGGTGCCACGCCTCCCCAGGACTTGCTTTTCCAGGCCCAGGATGGTGTTGGGGCCGTGCTGTGAGGCACAGGGGAGGTCTCCAAGCATCCCGTGGTGGCTTCTACCATGGTGAGCACGTAGCGCTTGCCTTGGCGTGTCTGCGACAGTGTGACGTGGTCAATCTGCCAGGCCTCCCCATACTTGTACTTGGACCCCCGCCCACCATAGCACAGGGGCTTCACCCGCTTGGCCTCCTTGATCACAGCACACGTCTCACAGTCATGGATAACCTGAGAAATACTGTCCATGCTTAGATCCACCCCTCGGTCTCGTGCCCACTTATAGGTGGCATCTCTGCCCTGATGACCTGAGGCATCGTGAGCCCATCGAGCCAGGAACAACTGCCCCTTGTGATTGCCAATCCAAGTCTATCTTTGACACCTCTGTCTTTGCAGCCTGATCTACCTGTTCGTTGTTTCGGTGCTCCTCATTAGCCCGACTCTTGAGGACATTGGCATCTACATGGCAGACTTCCACAGGTACCTTCTCCACCCGAGAGGCAATGTCTTTCCACTCATCAGCATTCCAGACTGGTTTTCCTCTAAGCTGCCAGTTGGCCTTTTTCCACCTTTCCAGGCAGCCCCACAGAGCATTGGCTACCATCCATGAATTGGTATAAAGGCAGAGCTTTGGTCACTTCTCTCTCTCAGCAATGCCCAGGGCCAGCTGAACGGCCTTGAGTTCAGCAAGTTGACTTGATCCACCTTCTCCTCAGTAGCTTGTGCAGCCTGTCGTGTGGGGCTCCATACGGCTGCTTTCCACTTCTGGTTCATCCCTACGATGCGACAGGAACCGTCCGTGAAAAGAGCGTAGCGTGTTTCCTCTGCTGGTAGATCGTAGTATGGTGGAAGTTCTTCAGCCCATGCCACTTGTTCCTGCTCCGCTTCATCAGTGAGACCAAACTTTTCACCTTCTGGCCAGTTTTTATTTCCAAAATCCCAGGGTGATTCAGGTTTCCAGTACGGGTGTGCTGTGTGATGCGAGCAATCCACTTGCTCTATGTGGTGTCGGTGGCGTGGCAGGATGTGGGAACCTTTCCTTGAAACATCCACCCCAGCACCGGCAGTCGGGGTGCCAGGAGGAGTTGTGCTTCTGTGCCAATCACCCCCAAGGCAGCTTGAACTCCTTCATAGGCGGCCAAGATTCCCTTCTCTGTGGGAATGTACTTGGCTTCAGACCCTCTGTAGCTTTGGATCCAGAATCCCAGTGGTCGGCCTCGAGTCTCCGCAGGCACCTTCTGCCAAAGGCTCCAGGACAAGCCATTGTTCCTGGCTGCAGAGTAGAGCACATTCCTCACCTCTGGTCCCGTCCTGACTGGGCCAAGGGCGACTGCATGAGCGATCTCCTGCTTGATCTGGGCAAAGGCTTGTTGCTGCTCAGGGCCCCAGTGGAAATCGTTCTTTTTGTGGGTGACCAGGTAGAGAGGGCTCAAAATCTGGTTTTACTCAGGAATGTGCATTCTCCAAAAACCGGCTTCCAGCAGAATCTGGACGATCCTCTCTCCTTTCTCAAATACTTCCATTGCTGAGTTCCCCCACACAATGATGCCATCGATGTACTGCAGGTGTTCTGGAGCTTCACCCTTTGCCAGTGCAGCCTGGATCAGTCCATGGCAGCTGGTGGGGCTGTGCTTCCACCCCTGGGGCAGTCGGTTCCAGGTGTACTGCACGCCCCTCCAGGTGAAAGCAAACTGAGGCCTGCATTCTGCTGCCAGAGGAATGGAGCAAAACGTGTTAGCAATGTCAGCAGTGGCGTACCACTTTGCTGCCTTGGACTCCAGCTCGTACTGGAGCTCCAGCATGTCGGGCACAGCAGCGCTCAGCGGTGGAGTCACCTCATTCAAGGCACGATAGTCCACAGCCAATCTCCATTCTCTGTCAACTTGTGCACAGGCCAAGTGGGGCTGTTGAAGGGTGAGTGTGTTTTGCTGATCACCCCTTGGCTCTCCAGCTCACGGATCATTCTGTGGATGGGATCACGGCATCCTGATTCGTTCAATACTGCCGGCGGTGCACTGTCGAGGTGGCAATTGGCACTCGTTGCTCTTCCACCCTCAGGAGTCCTACTGCAGATGGGTGCTCTGATAGTCCAGGCAAGGTGTTCAACTGCTTCATGTCCTCTGCCTCTCCAGCAGCTATGCCAAAAGCCCACCTGAGTCCCTTTGGGTCTTTGTAGTAGCCATTCTGGAGGAAGTCTATGCCCAGAATACACGGGGCCTCTGGGCCGGTCACAATGGGATGTTTCTGCCACTCCTTCCCAGTCAGGCTCACCTCGGCTCCCAACAGGGTCAATTGCTGTGATCGATCCCCCCGTCAGCCCGGCAATGGAAACAGGTTCTGCCCCCACATGTCCCCATGGTATCAGGGCACACTGCGCACCAGTATCAGCTAAGGTTTCATATTTCTGTGGCTCTGATGTGCCAGGCCATCGGATCCACACTGACCAGAGATCCGGTTTTCCCGTGCCTCTCCCTGGCTCGAGGCAGGGCCCCTCTAGCCCTGGTTCCCATTTCTTCCCTGGGCATACATACTAGAGGCTCCTTCAAGGGGATCTGACAGATCATACCCGGCACCTCGGTCACGGGAGGCTGAGGCCACCTTCACCTTAGTGGAATTCTCTCGGTTAGTGTTTCTCTGCTTGCATAGACACAGCCATGCTGCCAGGACAGAAGTGAGCTGATGAACTTTGGACGTGATTAGCATAAAAGATTTGATAGTCAGAATGCCTTGGCAGGAAGAAACAGAGCTTTGAAGACTGCAAGAAGACTGAATCAAGAAAGAAGATTGAATCAACTTCTATGAGCAAAACATATTGCAAAATGGATAAGTTTGTTTATGTGTTGATTAACCCAATCATTGTAGTAAAAAATTACTAGTCTTCCTAGAATTGTGTATAAGCATGTGTAGCCCATGTGAAAAACACATTCACTCTCCTGGGAAAATGTAAAAAGTTTAATAAAGGACAATAGGATACAAGGACCATGGAGCAAAGGTTATTTATGGCCAGGTGCATCTTGGCACTCAGCCAAGAGCACCCTGTTACCTTCGGGGATCCCCCTTAAATACCTTTTCCCTCACATCTGCCTGTTGCCTATTCACAGCCCATTATGCATATCCATAACCTAGTTTACATTTTCCAGGAACTATTTTACATGGCCCCTCCTTGGGTCCCCCTTTTCAGAACATGCGTGTTTCCTGGCTGGAGTTTGGCTCCTTCTCTTTATCACTTCCAGTTCGGGCCTTGGTCCACACTGCCTTCAGACGATGAGTGCTGATCTTTGGCAGATCTCTAGCAGGTGTCCTCATCCTGTGTTCATTGGATGTTATCCCATCCAAGCAGGCATTTTAACACAAGCAGACTTCTATCAGCTATTGCACTACTATGTCTAAGCTTAATTAACAACAAAATAAGAAACTATGTCTTTGGAACAAAGTTACTTGAACATCACACATATAAAATTCATTTTAATATTTGCAAAAGCCAATATTATAATATGTATCTATAACACTCCTCTCCTGCAAGGAAAGGCTGAGACAGCTCGGCTTCTTCAGCCTGGGCAAGAGACTGAGACTTGATCCAACTGTGGCCTTCCAGGACCTGAGGGCAACCTACAAGAAAGCTGGACAGGGGCTTTGTAGGAGGGCAGGCAAGGACAGGACAAGGGAGAATGGATCGAAATGGAAAGAGAGTCGGTTTAGGTGAGGGATTCAGAAAAAAGACTCTCCTGGAACAGGTTGCCCAGAGAAGGTGTGGCTGTCCCGTCCCTGACAGTGCTCAAGGCCAGGCTGCACGGAGCTCTAGACAAGCCGGGCTAGTGCAAGGGGTGCCCAGCCACAGCAGGGGGGTTGCAGCCGTGTGATTTTTCAGATCCCTTCCAAGCCAAACCATGCCACGACTCCATGATTCTGGGATACTTCCCCTCCTCATCCTTTGGCAGAAAAACAAACTTGGCCCCAAGTTCCACATTGCAGACCATGTCCTTTGGCAGCCTGCAACTGTCTCAACAGAGGATGGAAAGAGACGACATTACTGACACGATTTCCCTTTTCTACTTGAAAATTAAATGCTGCACTCCTGTCCAAAGACTTCTGTCAGAAACTGTCAGAAGAGGCAATTCTTCCCCATGAAATGCTACACCTCAGCCAAAGAAGAAAGAAGCCACAAGCCAAGACTCTTCTTTATTGCTACATTGTTTGATTTGGTTACTTCTCTAATAGGAATTCCTTTAGGGTTTTATTTGTTTGTTTCTCTCTTTCGTTCCGCGGGGCGCGCGGCGGCTCCTCCGTTGGGTTCGCGGAGGCAACGGAGGAACGTTCGCGAGCTGCGGCGGTTCCACAGCAGCAGCAGCAGCAGCAGCAGCAGCAGCAGCAGCAGCAGCAGCAGCGCTTCTCTCGACCGGTTTTCCGCTCGACTTTCCACTCGCTCCCCATCCCCTTCTCCCTCTCACACTCACTCCACTCCCGTCCCGTCCCGTCCGTGTCCCGCCTCTCCCAGCCCGGCTGATGCCGCGTCCCGCAAGGCGCCCCTCGGCGGGGCCGCCCCGTGCCCGGCCCTGCCCGTCCCGCCGCGGAGCCGCCTCCGCCGGGCTCTCTCCGTACTGGCTGTGGCGCCGCTGGAAGTGCCGCTCGCTCTGGTGCTGGCGGAGCAGCGCGGTCTTTTGGCTCCGCCTGGCGCGGGCTCTGGCCCGGCCCCGGCCGAGGCCCCGGCCCCGAACGAAGCCCCTGCCGCGGTTCCGCCCGCAGCCGCCCCGCTGCCGCCCCGCGCCCGCCCCGTCGCCGACAGCGTCGCCGGCGGCTTCCCCGCTCCGAGCTCCGCCGCTCGTCAGCTCGGCCGCCGGCCCCGAGCCGCCGCAGCCCGGGGCGGCTCGGCAAGCAGCAGCGCGCCGGGCGCTCGGCTTGGCGGGGCAGAAGAGCGGGAGCGCGGTGCCGCCCGCACGGGCGGAGAAGCCTCCCCTGGAGCAGCTCTACCGGGAGGGCCCGCTGCTGGGGAGCGGCGGCTGCGGCAGCGTTTACTCCGGGACCCGGCTCGCCGACGGCGCCCCGGTAAGAGACGGGGCCGGAGCGGAGGGGGCGGCGGGCGGCGGGCAGCGAGCTCAGCCCGGCGCTCGCCTTGGCTTGCAGGTGGCCATCAAGCGAGTGTGCCGCGATCGCATCCCGGAGTGGGCGCGGCTGGTGAGTGAGCGGGGCCAGCGGGAGAAGGCGGCGGGGCGTGCCGGGCGGGGCTAAGGCGAGGCCCGGCAGGGTGGCAGCCGGAAGGCTGCGAGGGGAGCGAGCGGGGAGTGAGCGGGGCCCGCGCAGCGTCCCGGGCCGGGCAATGGCGAGCGGCGGCGGGGCCGGGCAGGGGGTGGCCAAGGCGCGGCGCAGCATCGGCCCCGCTGAGGGCATCGCGGTCCCCCCGCAGCACAACGGCGCCCTGGTGCCCCTGGAGCTGGCGCTGCTGTGGATGGTGTCGTGCCCTGGCTTCCGCGGCGTCGTGCGGCTCCTGGACTGGTTCGAGCTGCCCGACGGCTTCGCGCTGGTCATGGAGCGTCCGCAGCGCTGTCAGGACCTCTGGGACTTCCTGCACGAGCGGGGGTTCCTGACGGAGCCCGTGGCGCGGGGGCTGTTCCGCCAGGTGCTGGAGGCCGTGCGGCACTGCACCAGCCGCGGCGTCCTGCACCGCGACATCAAGGCCGAGAACGTCCTCGTCGACCTGGCCACGGGCGAGGCGAAGCTCATCGACTTCGGCTGCGGCACGATCCTCCAGGACACGTTCTACACCCGGATGTCAGGTGAGCCCAAAGCCGGGGCCCAGCCGGGCAGCAGAGGTTCCCCCCTTGGCTGGCAGAGGGGGAAGAGGGAGAGAGGGAGGGGAGGGATGGGGAATCCTCCTTCAGCCGGCTGCAGCCAAGTTGCTTTTCGGCGGGGCAGGGGCTGGCTGTTGTGGAACGGGGGCTGGCTGGGAGGGAGGGAGGAAGGGAGGGAGCAGCATCGGCCTGATGAGCTGTGCCCGTGTCCCATAGGAACGCCGGAGTACAGCCCACCGGAGTGGATCCTCTTTGGCTGCTACCATGGCCAGCCAGCCACCATCTGGTCCCTGGGCATCCTGCTCTATCACCTGGTCTGCGGGCACCTTCCTTTCCAGACAAACGAGGACATCGTCCGGGGCCAGCTCTTCTTCCCGCCCCGGGTGTCTCAAGGTGGGGCTGCGCCTTCAGGGCTCAGGAGGAGGAACGGGGCTGGGAGGGGGCAGCTGGCACATCAGCGTCCTGCTCTTGCAGCTAGTGAGGCGGTTGATCTCCTGGGCTTAGCTGGAGGAGGTGGCACGTGTGCCTCTGTGCTGCTCTCCTCCGGAAGGGAGGATCGATGGGAAGCTTTTGGCTGCAGCTCTGAGCACTCCTAGTGTGGCCTGGGCACTGTGGAATGTGGGAGAGCATGGACAGGAGCCTTGTCCCGCTGAGCGGCGGTTTCTGTTTTCTCTCTGCAGAGTGTCAGCACCTCATCAGGTGGTGTTTATCCATGGACCCCGCAGACAGGCCATCACTGGAAGACCTTTTTGAGCATTCTTGGCTGCAGGAGCCCTGCCTGGCCCAGGAGACAGCAGAGATCCATCCCTGTGCTCAGTAGGATCCAGGAGCCCAGCAAGTACCAGCTGCACGCGTCTGGTGGCACTCCAAGAAAACCCCGGAGCGTTTCCCTGCGGCCGCGGCACGGAGGAGAGAGCGCAGCCGAGGAGATGCTTCCGCTGGTCCCCGGCGAGTTGTGGAGGGAGCGGCTCAGTGCTCCCCGTGCCATTGGAGAAGTGGTGGCAGTGCGGTGAAGGTGCCACGGACTGGAACAGGGGAAACATCCCCCTGCAGCTCAATGGCATCGGGATGTCCCCGCAAGCCGAGGCACAGCTGGCGTGTTCTTCTGGAGCACCACGTGGAGCTGGGAACACCATCCTGGAGCTGGCCGCTGGCGGGGCAAAGCCGAGCGGCTTTGGCTGCGGCCCCTTCCTGGAGGACACGCTCTGCGCCCCGATGAAATCAAGATGAGTCCCCAGCCGGCGCAGGGGCGGGGGGAT
Source organism: Vidua chalybeata (assembly GCF_026979565.1). Taxonomy (NCBI): domain Eukaryota; kingdom Metazoa; phylum Chordata; class Aves; order Passeriformes; family Viduidae; genus Vidua; species Vidua chalybeata. Next base: position 742,097 of record NW_026530345.1, read on the forward strand.
GCTCGTGCTTCCAGGCATGGCAGGGCTCGGCCTGGCCACGCGCCGCAGGTTCCCCGCTCGGCGGCGCTGGGGAATATTAATTTTTCCCCCGGCTGCCGAGCTGCTTTTTGGTGGGACAGGGGACGGATGTTGTGGAAGGGGAGCCGGCTCCTGGCCTTGCTGACAGCTTCTGCCAGCCAGCCTGGCACGGGCTGGGGCGGGGGCAGCCAGCCTGACAAAGCATCCATCCATGTGGATGGGGGCAGCAGAGGGGGACGGGTTCCGAAGCCGTGCCCCTGCTGGTCTGCTTTGCAGGCCCTCGAGGAAGGGGTGCGTTTACGGGCGGGAAAGGTGGGGTTTTTCCCCACCCGTGGACAGGTTTCATTCTCGCATGGAGTGGTCAGACCCTCCTCAGGCCCATGAAACAGTGACAGGCTGTGTAGGTTTTTCTTGTTTCCAGGTCTTGTTTTGAATTGACTTCATGCAATTGTTCTTTATTTTCCCAGGAAGATTACACCTGGTGCCCGGACTGGACGGGGAAGCGCCTGCACCGTCCGTGGAGCACATCCAGGCCAGAGCTACCCCAAGGGCCACGGCCTGCTGGGCCATCCCCTTCGAGATGGACGAGGACCTCGTGCGGGATCGGCTCCTCTCCTGGCAGCAGGTCTGCAGAGGTGGGTACCCGGCTCCACAGCTGGGCTGGCAGAAGGGCTTCGGGCAGAGGGCAGCGGGCACACGGGCATCCCGCCCTTGCAGCTGCTGAGGAGGCTGCTGTGCTGTGCTGAAGCGGAGGAGGTGGAACGTGGCCTGCCACGCTGCCCTTCTCTCGAAACAGAGAATGGCTCGGGAGGTTTGGGCTCTGAGCACAGCCAGCAGCCTGGCCCGGGCACAGGCCATGGCAGGACAGGGCACAGGAGCCTTCTGTGACTGACCGTGGCTCTCTGGTTTCTCTCCGCAGGCTGCCAGCACCTCATGCCATGGAAACGGCTCCGCTCGGCCTGCCAGGCTGGGAGGGCTGGAGGGCGGCGGGTGTTCATTTGCTGTCAAAAAGAAATCGTTCTATTTTTTTGTCATCGTCATGATCAGAGCATTTCTTTCATCCTTTTCCAAGCTTTTGGCCTCCCTTCCTCCAGGGTAATCTTTTTGTGTCCTTCCTCAGCCACTTGATGGCATTTGGCAGGGGGGTTAAGCAATGTGAAAAGTTCAACAACAGCTCCTGTTGCCAACTGCAGCAGCCCCTTCAAGAGCCCTGAGCTTCCAGCGCGGTCCACGTGTGCCTTGCAAAAGGGAGTGGTTTGCAGCAATGGGGTTGTTGCCCTGCTGCAAAAGCTGGGAGGAAATCACAAGTGGCAAAATGTCAATTTGGCTCAACCCCTGCCCAGGTTCTGCATCTTTCCCCTGTGCTCGGTGACAGGCAGGCAGGGCTGGACTCCAGCAAGGTTCAAGTTCTTGGTGCTCCCTGGCATCAAGGGGATCAAGTAAACTCTTGTATGCAGTGGCTGCAATAGGGCTACTGAAGGGAAAAAGGAGATGTCGTGAGGTGGGGAATCCTTCTTGTCTCCTTTGTCTCCCCAGGAGCCCCTTGGAAAGGGAAATGCCCACACGGGTTTATCTGACTCCTTCCCAGCCAGCCTTTCCCTCACTCCTGGCTCTCATTTGCTCCGCAGGCTTCACCAGCTCGCTCAGCTCAGAGGAGCTCTCAGAGGAGAAAACGCTGCCTGGCGTGGGGCTGGCTGATCCCTGTCTCATCTTGATTCCATTTCCCCGCTCCCTCCCCCATCCAAGAGAGCGAAGGATCCCCCACAACCAGTCACGATCCACTCTTGCCGGGTGTTTGTGATGGTTTGTTAACCGATCCCAAAAGTGCAAAACTGCAAATGGCAAGGGACCATCACTTGAATCACAACAAATGCATCTTTATTTAGGTACCAACACAAATGCGATAGAAGGGACAGAAAAGGGAAATAGAGAGAAAAGAGAGGAAGGGGAATAGAGCTACCACCGTCGAGACGAGATCCTCGATGGTCCAGCCATCATTCACTATCTCAAATAACTGGAAAAAGCACTGGAAAAGAATTTGTTTTTTTAAAATTAAGTTAAAAAAAAAGGGAAGGAATTCCATAAAGAAAACCAAAGAGTAAGAATACAGTAATTTAAACTTCTCAAAGCCCTTTGCTAATGGAGCCCTGAAGCCCAGTCACGTGCAGTGCGGCCTCGGCGGTGCCTTTGAGCCCAGAACTGCCAAGGGTCAGGGCCGGGATGAGCCTTCACCCAAAACAGGCTCCAAGACTGAGTGGGAATCAATCCAGAACAGGGCTCACACAAAGAGCAAAGCCTCAAGGCCAAAGCCAAACCTTCATCAGGTTGGATTTGTTTGAACACTGAACTGCAGCAAATTTGCTTGTCTGGTAACATCACTGTCACCATGAAACTTTACATGAGCTACTAAATAAGCACTGTCCTGTCCTGAGCTGTGTGGCCCAAATACTGTTGAGAACTTGCTCTGCCTCTGCCCTGTGCCCCCGGGGCTGCTCTTGGCCTGGCAGCCTCAGTGGGAGCCAGCACTGGCTGCAGCCCCAGCGGGCCCCCCAGGACAAGGCCCAGCAATGAAGAGGCCAATGAAAGCACTGGGCAGCAGCAGAGCCCTCAGCAGAGTTCTTTGGACAACCACGGACTGGCCACAGCTCCAGTGCAGCATGACTACGAGTCAGGCTACCAATGCTATGAGCAGAGTTACAAGAAAGCTGTGGAGAAAAATCAACAACTGACCGTCTGCTCTGGTACAGCTTCCGAATGCCAAGATAGCAGCCGATCAGCACGAGGGGCACGGTGAACAGTGTCACCACCGTGCCTATCATGCAGGACCTGCGCACATCCTGGGGGCAGACAATTCTTGGGAGGCGCACTGGATCCGGGGCAAATATTCCTGTTTCAGTGATAACGTCTGTGGGAGCAGTGGGGAGCGTGAGCCCGTGCTGTGCTGCCCTGCCGAGCTGGCAGCACGGTGGATACGGCCAGGACGTTCTCAGTTTCCCCCAGAACTGGGGCCTGTAGGCCCCTTGCCGCCCCTTGGCACAGGCTGTGCCACCCAACAAAGCCCAGCAGACCGGGAGGAGAGCCCGGGGCCAGCGCGGCTGCCTGGGCAGTCGCTGCTTCGAGGGACACGGGCCAAACCCATCCCTGAGCAGCCCCTGCCAGCCCTGGCCCTCCCTGCCCTGTGACAGCTCCCCCAGCCCCAGGGGACAGAGTCAGGCCCTGTCAGGACACACGGGAGCCTTGCTCTCCCTCTCTGCCCTTTCCCCACCATGGGCACCCCGTGCAGCCACTCCCAGGTTTTGGGACATGTCTCCCACGGAGGGACCCCAGCAGGATTGCTCAGCCTGGCTGAGCCTGGCACAGCCATCACCTTCTGTGGCACTGTCTGGCATCTCCTCCCGTCGTGTATCGGGGGCTGGCACGGAGCCACTGCTTCCTTCAGGAAGTGCTGCCTTCAGCAAAGCCCTTTGGTCCATCTCTGGAGAAAGGAAAAGGGACAGCTGGATCAGGTGGAACCATTCCCCATTGGAGAGATGGCATCTTCAGCAAGTTCTACTTTTCAAAGACATGGATAAGGATCAGGAAAAGGCCACGGCTCTTGGGGCTGCCACAGGGCCCTCCCTTCTCCAAACAGGTGCCACTCCTGATCTACCCGGAGACCGGGAAATTGCAGGGGATTGCAGGCCCGTGGTGCAGTTTGGGCTCCCTGCCAGCTGGTACCAAATGCCTTCCTGCAGAGGCTGGGGAGAAGCTGCAGCCAGGCCAGGCTGGGAAACAGCCCTGCAGGGCAGGAAAGCAGCAGCGGGGCAGCCAGGCTGCCATGGATCCCTTCCCTCTGTGCTGGGCACGGCGTGTCCAGATGTGCAGGGAAAGCCCCCGGCTGCTGAGTCCCAGGGGAAGGCTGAGGGAAATGCACCCACCACGGCGTCTCTCCAGATCACTCAGCATCTGGTCCAGGTCTTTGGATGCCTCCAGGGACTTCATGTGTTTAGTAGATCTGTTCCTCCCTCTCGGCGGACCTTAAGAGAATGCATGTCCATTTCCCCCGGAATGGATCCCACAAAAGCAGGGCTCAGCCTGTGGGGTCAGCAGGGACACACAACTCACCCCTGCGATGGGAGCCGGGCTTGTGCGCAGCAACCAGGAAAGGAGCCTGAAAAGACCTCCCTGCAGACACACCTGTAACTCAACAGGCACAGGAGCTTCTGTCACCTGCTTCCTGCCAGGTTGTCAGTGATTATTCACTGAGGGGAAGTTGGGAAGTTACCTGCAGAATCTCCCAAGGGTTCCAAACCATCTTCCATCCCAGCTGCTGGAGAAGCCTTGCTAGCATGCTCATCTAGAAGGGATCAGAGATCAGAACCATTTCCTGGTCTGCTGGGATCCCCCCGTGCCTTTGGGAACTGGGCACTGCAAGGGGGTCGGGTAAGGCTGTGGGGGCCAAATTTCCATGGCCATGGCCAAAGCTGCCCAGGGGCCTGGGGAGCTCTGGGCTGGCTCCTGGCCACTCTCCACACTCTTTGCAGGCCCTGTGCAACATCCCTGGAGGGCAGGTACTGCCACACAGCAGAGATGGCAGCTCAAGCCTCAGCAATTACCTCCTGTGACTGTGCCTGGCATCGCCTCACTTCCTGCAGCAGGGGCTGCCAATGGGCCACTGCTTCCTCCAGGAAATGCTGCCTTCAGCACAGCCTTTCGCTTCATCTCTGGAGACAGGAAGAGGCACAGCTGCATTAGATGGAGCCGTTCCCCTTCTGGGAGATGGCATCTTCAAGAGGCAATACTGGACAAACTCATGGTTCAGGAAATCATCAAAACTTTTGGGATTGGCCAGGCCACTCCCTTCTACAAACAGGTGCCATTCCTGATCTACCCGGAGACCAGGAAATTGCAGGCATCTCGGGCCCATGGTGCAGGTTGGGCTGATGCCAAATGCCTTCCTGCAGAGGCTGGGGAGAAGCTGCAGCCAGGCCAGGCTGGAAAACAGCCCTGCAGGGCAGGAAAGCAGCAGCGGGGCAGCCAGGCTGCCATGGATCCCCTCCCTCTGTGCTGGGCACGGCGTGTCCAGATGTGCAGGGAAAGCCCCCGGCTGCTGAGGCCCAGGGGAAGGCTGAGGGAATGCACCCACCACGGCGTTTCTCCAGATCACTCAGCATCTGGTCCAGGTGTCTGGCTGCCTCCAGGGATTTCTTGTCTCCTGTGTCTGTGTTCTTTGACGGAGGAGGACCTTAAGAGAAAGTTGTTCCATGTCCCCTTCAGGCCAGAGTGGCAGTGAGTGCCCCTGGGTGATTGGTGCCCTCCAAAGCACTCCCTCAGCTCTGCCTTCCACTCAGGAGCAGGGCCAGGGGGACCACGTGCCTGCGGTGGCCCCACACTGGCATGGAAGGAGCCCCTTGCAGGGCCGTCCACGGGGGAGAAAGGATTCCCTGGAGCTGCCAGCAGCTCTAAACCCAGCCCCAGGCAGGGCCAGGGCTTGGCAGCAGCAGCAGGAGCAGCTCAGGCACCCCGGGGCCGGCAAAGGAGCTGCAAAAGGCACAGCCCCGGGGCACAGCCCTGGGCCCGGCCCCTTCCCTCTCTGCTCTTCTCCGTGGCTGCACAGAGCACATGGAAGCGCACACTGGAATTGCACACGGAAGGAAGATGGACAGCTAAATGCTCCTTCCTGCCACTGACAGCCATTCTGTGGGATCCCTCAGGGATCCAGAATGGAGCCGGGCAAGTTTTCCAGAATCTTTCAACCCTGTGATGCTGCTAAGGGAAATGGCTCATGAGGCACTGATTATTCTCTCAGGAAAGGCACACAGAAAACTTGCCTCCAGCATTCTCCAAGAGAATCTCTCCAAGAGAATTCTCCAAGCTGTCATCCAATAGGGCATCCCGATAAGCCATGTCACCATCCCAAGCTAGAAGGGAGCAGAGATCAGAACCATTTCCTGGTCTGCTGGGATCCCCCTGTGCCTTTGGGAACTGGGCACTGCAAGGGGGTTGGGTAAGGCGTTGGGGGCCAGATGAGAATGGCCATGGCCAAAGCTGCCCAGGGGCCTGGGGAGCTCTGGGCTGGCTCCTGGCCACTCTTCACACGATTTCCTTGCCTTGTGCAACATCCCTGGGAGGGTGGCTGGAGCAGCCCAGGGCCCATGGGCGCTCTCTCCCTCCCACAGAGGAAACCCTCCCTAAAGCCCAGGGGAAAAACCATCCCCCAGCACTTCCCAGGGAGCAGGGAGCGCTGTCCCGGGAAAGGGGAGCCAGGCTGCCGGCTCACCTGCTCCCCGCGCTTGCAGCGGAGCAGCCTGGGCAGCCCTGGCAGGCAGGGCCACGGCCAGGAGGAGCGGGAGGAAGAGGCGCAGAGCAAGGGCCATGGTGCCTTGCCCTCTGCCAGTCCCCAGCTCTTGCTGCCACCACTGTCCTGACACCGCTGTCCCAATGTCAGCACCACTGCTGCCACCGCCGCTGCTGCCGCAACAGTTGTGCTCAAGGACTGACTGCTGGCTCCTTGTGGTGCTGTGCAACCACGGGGCTCTGGCACCTCTGTGACCTCAGAGCCTGCTGTGACCTCAGCCTGCTGTGACCCCAGAGCCTGCTGTGAGCTCATGGCCTTAGCTGTCCCCCCAGAGCGTCCCCCCATCTGCACAAATGGACTGCCCTGAACTGTAAATGTTTTGCTTGATCCAAGGTCATTCCTCAGCAACACCTTTCTTTTGCCTGCTGACATTGACTGGGGTCCAGCCAACAAAAGAACATTAGCTGCAGGCCACCCCTACAGCTTTTCCTATGAATGAGCACAAAGCCTTTATTTTTGCAAACAGAGGGATGTTGGGGGGATTTTTGCCCCATCAGGCCGAGGCACAAGTCTCTGCATCCTCCCAGGGAACAGAGCCAGCCCCCTTGAGAGCCAGAAGGCGCGGCCTCACTTGTAGCCCCGGTGCCTCCTGTGGCCCAGGGCACGGCCCTGGCTGGAAATGTCTTGGGCTGCAGCACAGGGCCAGGGCGGAGCTCAGCAGCCTCATCAGAGCCCAGGGCCGCGGCCCTTCCCTGCCGGGGCCCTGGCCTGGCCCGGCCCGGCCCGGCCCGGCCTGAGCAGCCCGGCCTGGCCCCAGGGGATGGGCTCCGCCCGGCCGCTGTGCCCACAGCCTTTTGGGCCCCAGGCTTTGCAAGAGGCTTTCTCCCAGCCTTGCAAAACCTTGGCCAAGTGTCCCTGTGCTGTGCTGTGAAGAGTGAAAAACCCCCTGACATTTACCCTGGTGCACAGCTCATGAGGGATCCCTGCACAGCTTAGGAGAGGCCAGAAATACTCCTGTGTGCCTCATGAGGGATCCCTGCACAGCTCAGCAGAGAGCCCAAAACATCCCTGTGTGCCTCATGAGGGATCCCTGCACAGCTCAGCAGAGAGCCCAAAACATCCCTGTGTGCCTCATGAAGTGCAGGCCCAGATGATGCCACTGGAGGAAATGTGCCCTCAGCCCAGGGACGCTCAGCATGGGCTCCCCCAGCCCCTCGGGGCCCCGCTGCTGCTCACAGCGGCCCCTGCCTTGCTCCTGCCTGCCCTCACCGTGGGCATCCACGGCTGCTCCTGGGCACGGAGCTCAGCCAGCGCTGGTGCCAGCTGGGCTTTGCTGCTGCTACCACCTGGACATATCTCTGACAACTCTATTTCTTTATTTGAACAGAAAATGAGGGCCAAGCCCTGCCCTGGCAGACAGCGCCTGCCCACCTTCAGTCGTGGTTGGGGAACAGGACCAGGGGGCTCAGGGGCTGAGGGTCTCGTTGTGGAGGGGTGAGTTTGGGGATGGGCTCAAGACGGTGCTGCAGCTGCGGCAGGGCAGATGGGGACAGAAGTGAAGAGCTGGGAAGACGGGTCAAGTTCTCTCTGCCTGCGTTGTTAGGCTCGTCTTCTGAAGATGGGCAGGAGCACCTTTGGAGAGAGGAGTGGCTGAGGCCCCCAGCTGCCAGTGGCACACTGGGACCCTCCTGCACAGCAGGGCCCAGAGCTGGCAAGGCTCCCCAGCACGGCTGGAGCTGCTGGCACAGCTTGGTCCAGCTGGACAGCTGCCCCTCAAGGCCCCGGCGAGCAGGGGACGGCTCTGGGCAGGCTCCCTGGCCAGGAGCGGGCCCCAGAGTGCGTCTGCCTTTCAAGGGCAATCTCGTCCCCGCTCTTTCTCCTCCCCACCTTGCTTTACCTGTGCCCTGTGCCCCTGGGGCTGCTCTTGGCCAGGCAGCCTCAGTGGGAGCCAGCACTGGCTGCAGCCCCAGCGGGCCCCTGCTCAGAGATTGTTCTGAGCTGTTTTGCCCCCGCTTCAGGACAAGCATCCTGATAAAAGAACTTAATTGTGTTTATATCTATCACAGAACCACATTTATCTAAAATCAATTTTAGTATGGAAATCACCTGTGGATGGTGGACTCATCAGACGCTGCTGGGACGTTGCACATAGCTCAGGGAAGAGTGTGATTGTTATTAAATTGTGTCCTGTTCTACTGTGGTCTGATGGCCATGAAGAGAAACTTTCTGTGCCTCTGACTCTCACCAGTTCCTGACCCCCAAAGGACACAAACCTGATGAGTTGTGGTTCCCACTCCAGTGCTGGCACTTGAACCTCCCTCCATAGCCTGAGCAGAGCTCCCTTGTCCCAAAATGTCCCTGGTAATGCAGGGATGAAGGAAACAGGACGGGCTGTGGGGATCAGGGGCAGGGCATGGCCACGGATTTGGAGTGGTTGTGAGCCCCGGGCAGGACCCGGCCCTTGGCCTTGGTGAACCTCATCCCATTGTCCTGGGCCCACGGCTCCAGCCTGTCCAGATCCCTCTGCAGAGCTTCCTGCCCTCCAGCACAGCCACACTACCACCCAGCTTGGGCTCACCTGGGAACTGCCTGAGGGTGCCCTCGATGGCCTCGTCCAGATCAGCACTAAAGAGATTTCACTGACCTGGCCCCAATCCTGAGCCCTGGGGACACCCCTGGATGTGACTCCATTCCTCAGCTGTTCTGAGTGCCAGGGGCTGGATGAGGGAAATCGTGGGGATGTGTTTCAGGAATGCAAAAGGGCCAAGGGCTGAGCCCCAGCCCCTGGCAAGGCAGATCCTGTCCCTCCCTGGTTGCTCAGGGCTCTTCCCGGGATGGGCCCTGGGATGTGGGGCTGTGCAATGCCAAGGGCAGGACCCTGGGGCAGCCCCTGCCAGGCTGCTGAGCAGGGACAAAGAGGCAGTGAGGCCCCAGGGCTGCAAGGGTCACTTGTCCCCTGGTGGCCTCAGGCCCAGGGCCAGCAGCCACGGCCAAAGTGCTGCACAGGTTGGCTCTGTCAGGGCCTTGCAGCTGCTGCACATGCCTGTGCCCTCTGCAGCCCAGGCTGTCCTACGGTGTCCCTGCCCTGCGCCTCTGTCCCTGCCGGCTGTCCTCATCCCCCGGCTGCCCCACCTCGCTGGCCCCTTCCTTTGCTGACAGCTCTGCCTCCTGCCTGCCTCTGCCTGGCCACACAAAGCCTTGGCCTTGATACCAAAAGGGTTCATTCCATTTTTACCGTGCCTGTGAACTTTTAGCATAGGAAAAAGGCATGCAGGTCCTGCTGTCCCAGCAAGGATGGCTGGCAGAGAAGAAGAAGATATCTGGCTCAAGAATGCAGTGATGGAGAAAACAAGGGCTGGATCTGGGAACTTGGGGTGGGTTTTATGGAAATGGGGAAATTGTAATACACATTTAGCAACTGTGTATAAGCAACACACTGGTCGAATTCCATGTCCACATAAGGTTAGGAGTTATCCCTCACTGGACCTCAGGCCTCAATAAATGATCCCCTCTTAAATAGCAAATTAGTGTTAAGGAGCCTTATTCTGATAGTTTGTGTTTCAGAAACACGTGGCTTTTGCTCCTCTCTTCCACCTGAGAGCTTCCTGGGCAGGGGCAATTCTTCCAATTGCACCAGCGAGGCCATGGCTCGAAAGGGCAGCGAGCAGACGGATTTAGCTTCTCCTGCCAGCCCCTGAAATGCCAGTTGTCATTTGTGTGCGCTGAGGATTCCACTTCAGACTCGGAACTCGCGCAGCTGCTCCTGGGGCGCCGCTCGCACGCTGGCACAGCGGTGCTGCAGCAGCTGTCCCGCACACAGGGAGGGCTCTGGAGCCTCCCCAGGGCCACCAAGGAGCAGAGGAGGGAACGTGCCCGGGATCTGCTGCAGGACCGGGGGATTGCGGGGGATCCTTCGCTCTCTTGGATGGGGGAGGGAGCGGGGAAATGGAATCAAGATGAGACAGGGATCAGCCAGCCCCACGCCAGGCAGCGTTTTCTCCTCTGAGTTGAGCGAGCTGCTGAAGCCTGCGGAGCAAATGAGAGCCGGGACTGAGGGAAAGGTTGGCTGGGAAGGAGTCAGATAAACCCGTGTGGGCATTTCCCTTTCCAAGGGGCTCCTTGGGAGACAAAGGAGACAAGAAGGATTCCCCACCTCACGACATCTCCTTTTTCCCTTCAGTAGCCCTATTGCAGCCACTGCATACAAGAGTTTACTTGATCCCCTCAAAGTCAGGGAGCACCAAGAACTTGAACCTTGCTGGAGTCCAGCCCTGCCTGCCTGTCACCGAGCAGAGGGGAAAGATGCAGAACCTGGGCAGGGGTTGAGCCAAATTGGCATTTTGCCACTTGTGATTTCCTCCCAGCTTTTGCAGCAGGGTGACAACCCCATTGCTGCAAACCACTCCCTTTGGCAAGGCACACGTGGACCTCGCTGGAAGCTCAGGGCTCTTGAAGGGGCTGCTGCAGTTGGCAACAGGAGCTGTTGTTGAACTTTTCACATTGCTTAACCTCCCCTGCCAAATGCCATCAAGTGGCTGAGGAAGGACACAAAAAGATTACCCTGGAGGAAGGGAGGCCAAAAGCTTGGAAAAGGATGAAAGAAATGCTCTGATCATGACGATGACAAAAAAATAGAACGATTTATTTCTGACAGCAAATGAACACCCGCCGCCCTCCAGCCCTCCCAGCCTGGCAGGCCGAGCGGAGCCGTTTCCATGGCATGAGGTGCTGGCAGCCTGTGGAGAGAAACCAGAGAGCCACGGTCAGTCACAGAAGGCTCCTGTGCCCTGTCCTGCCATGGCCTGTGCCCGGGCCAGGCTGCTGGCTGTGCTCAGAGCCCAAACCTCCCGAGCCATTCTCTGTTTCGAGAGAAGGGCAGCGTGGCAGGCCATGTTCCACCTCCTCTGCTTCAGCACAGCACAGCAGCCTCCTCAGCAGCTGCAAGGGCGGGATGCTCGTGTGCCCGCTGCCCTCTGCCCGAAGCCCTTCTGCCAGCCCAGCTGTGGAGCCAGGTACCCACCTCTGCAGACCTGCTGCCAGGAGAGGAGCTAATCCTGCACAAGGTCCTCGTCCTTCTTGAAGGGGATGTCCCTGCAGACCGTGGCCCCTGGGGTAGCGCTGGCACTGGATGTGCTCCACGGACGGTGCAGGCGCTTCCCCGTCCAGTCCGGGCACCAGGTGTAATCTTCCTGGGAAAATAAAGAACAATTGCATGAAAGTCAATTCAAAATAAGACCTGGAAACAAGAAAAACCTACACAGCCTGTCACCGTTTCACGGGCCTGAGGAGGGTCTGACCACTCCATGCGAGAATGAAACCTGTCCATGGGTGGGGAAAAACCCCACCTTTCCCACCCGTAAACGCACCCCTTCCTCGAGGGCCTGCAAAGCAGACCAGCTGGGGCACGGCTTCGGAACCCGTCCCCCTCTGCTGCCCCCATCCACATGGATGGATGCTTTGTCAGGCTGGCTGCCCCCGCCCCAGCCCGTGCCAGGCTGGCTGGCAGAAGCTGTCAGCAAGGCCAGGAGCCGGCTCCCCTTCCACAACATCCGTCCCCTGTCCCACCAAAAAGCAGCTCGGCAGCCGGGGGAAAAAATTAATATTCCCCAGCGCCGCCGAGCGGGGAACCTGCGGCGCGTGGCCAGGCCGAGCCCTGCCATGCCTGGAAGCACGAGCATCCCCCCGCCCCTGCGCCGGCTGGGGACTCATCTTGATTTCATCGGGGCGCAGAGCGTGTCCTCCAGGAAGGGGCCGCAGCCAAAGCCGCTCGGCTTTGCCCCGCCAGCGGCCAGCTCCAGGATGGTGTTCCCAGCTCCACGTGGTGCTCCAGAAGAACACGCCAGCTGTGCCTCGGCTTGCGGGGACATCCCGATGCCATTGAGCTGCAGGGGGATGTTTCCCCTGTTCCAGTCCGTGGCACCTTCACCGCACTGCCACCACTTCTCCAGTGGCACGGGGAGCACTGAGCCGCTCCCTCCACAACTCGCCGGGGACCAGCGGAAGCATCTCCTCGGCTGCGCTCTCTCCTCCGTGCCGCGGCCGCAGGGAAACGCTCCGGGGTTTTCTTGGAGTGCCACCAGACGCGTGCAGCTGGTACTTGCTGGGCTCCTGGATCCTACTGAGCAGAGGGATGGATCTCTGCTGTCTCCTGGGCCAGGCAGGGCTCCTGCAGCCAAGAATGCTCAAAAAGGTCTTCCAGTGATGGCCTGTCTGCGGGGTCCATGGATAAACACCACCTGATGAGGTGCTGGCACTCTGCAGAGAGAAACCAGAAACCGCCGCTCAGCGGGACAAGGCTCCTGTCCATGCTCTGCCACATTCCACGGTGCCCAGGCCACACTAGGAGTGCTCAGAGCTGCAGCCAAAAGCTTCCCATGGATCCTCCCTTCTGGAGGAGAGCAGCACAGAGGCACACGTGCCACCTCCTCCAGCTAAGCCCAGGAGATCAACCGCCTCACTAGCTGCCAGAGCAGGACGCTGATGTGCCAGCTGCCCCCTCCCAGCCCCGTTCCTCCTCCCGAGCCCTGAAGGCGCAGCCCCACCTTGAGACACCCGGGCGGGAAGAAGAGCTGGCCCCAGACAATGTCCTCGTTTGTGTGGAAAGGAAGGTGCCCGCAGACCAGGTGATAGAGCAGGATGCCCAGGGACCAGATGGTGGCTGGCTGGCCATGGTAGCAGCCAAAGAGGATCCACTCCGGTGGGCTGTACTCCGGCATCAGCCGGCCTGGGAGAGGCGGGACACGGACGGGATGGGACGGGAGTAGAGTGAGTGTGAGAGGGAGAAGGCGATGGGGAGCGAGTCGAAAACCGATTGAGAGAATCGCTGCTGCTGCTGCTGCTGCTGCTGCTGCTGCTGCTGCTGCTGCTGCTGCTGCTGCTGCTGCTGCTGCTGCGGAACCGCCGCAGCTCGCGAACGTTCCTCCGTTGCCTCCGCGAACCCAACGGAGGAGCCGCCGCGCGCCCCGCGGAACGAAAGAAAGAAACAAACAAATAAAACCCCAAAGGAATTCCTATTAGAGAAGTAACCAAATCAAACAATGTAGCAATAAAGAAGAGTCTTGGCTTGTGGCTTCTTTCTTCTTTGGCTGAGGTGTAGCATTTCATGGGGAAGAATTGCCTCTTCTGACAATTTCTGACAGTTTTTGGACAGGAGTGGAGCATTTAATTTTCATGTAGAAAAGGGAAATCGTGTCATTAAATTCATCTCTTTTCATCCTCTGTTGAGACAGTTGCAGGCTGCCAAAGGACAGGGTCTGCAATGTGGAACTTGGGGCCAAGTTTGTTTTTCTGCCAGAGGATGAGGAGGGGAAGTATCCCAGAATCATGGAGTCGTGGCATGGTTTGGCTTGGAAGGGATCTGAAAAATCACACGGCTGCAACCCCCCTGCTGTGGCTGGGCACCCCTTGCACTAGCCCGGCTTGTCTAGAGCTCCGTGCAGCCTGGCCTTGAGCACTGTCAGGGACGGGACAGACACACCTTCTCTGGGCAACCTGTTCCAGGAGTCTTTTTTCTGAATCCCTCACCTAAACCAACTCTCTTTCCATTTGGATCCATTCTCCCTTGTCCTGTCCTTGCCTGCCCTCCTACAAAGCCCCTGTCCAGCTTTCTTGTAGGTTGCCCTCAGGTCCTGGAAGGCCACAGTTGGATCAAGTCTCAGTCTCTTGCCCTGGCTGAGGAAGCCGAGCTGTCTCAGCCTTTCCTTGCAGGAAAGGAGTGTTATCAATACATATTATAATATTGGCTTTTGCAAATATTAAAATGAATTTTATATGTGTGATGTTCAAGTAACTTTGTTCCAAAGATACAGTTTCTAATTTTGTTGTTAATTAAGCTTAGACATAGTAGTGCAATAGCTGATAGAAGTCTGCTTGTGTTAAAATGCCTGCTTGGATGGGATAACATCCAATGAACACAGGATGAGGACACCTGCTACAGATCTGCCAAGGATCAGCACTCACCGTCTGAAGGCAGTGTGGACCAAGGCCCGAACTGGAAGTGATAAAGAGAAGGAGCCAAACCCCAGCCAGGAAACACGCATGTTCTGAAAAGGGGGACCCAAGGAGGGGCCATGTAAAATAGTTCCTGGAAAATGTAAACTAGGTTATGGATATGCATAAGGGGCTGTGAATATGCAACAGGCTGATGTCAGGGAAAAGGTATTTAAGGGGGATCCCCGAAGGTAACAGGGTGCTCTTGGCTGAGTGCCAAGATGCACCCACCCATAAATAACCTTTGCTCTGTGATCCTTGTCTCCCATTGTCCTTTATTAAACTTTTTAGATTTTCTCAGGGGAGTGAACATGTTTTTCACATGGGCTACACATGCTTATACACAATTCTTGAAAGACTAGTATTTTTTTACTAAAATGATTGGGTTAATCATCACATAAACAAACTTATCCATTTTGCAATATGTTTTGCTCATAGAAGTTGATTCAATCTTCTTTCTTGATTCAGTCTTCTTGCAGTCTTCAAAGCTCTGTTTCTTCTTGCCAAGGCATTCTGACTATCAAATCTTTTATGCTAATCAGGTCCAAAGTTCATCAGCTCACTTCTGTCCTGGCAGCATGGCTGTGTCTATGCAAGCAGGGAAACACTAATCGAGAGAATTCCACTAAGGTGAAGGCAGCCTCAGCCTCCCGTGACCGAGCTGCCGGGTATGATCTGTCAGATCCCCTTGAAGGAGCCTCTAGTATGTATGCCCAGGGAAGAAATGGGAACCAGGGCTAGAGGGGCCCTGCCTCGAGCCAGGGAGAGGCACGGGAAAACCGGATCTCTGGTCAGTGTGGATCCGATGGCCTGGCACATCAGAGCCACAGAAATATGAAACCTTAGCTGATACTGGTGCGCAGTGTGCCCTGATACCATGGGGACATGTGGGGGCAGAACCTGTTTCCATTGCCGGGCTGACGGGGGGATCGATCACAGCAATTGACCCTGTTGGGAGCCGAGGTGAGCCTGACTGGGAAGGAGTGGCAGAAACATCCCATTGTGACCGGCCCAGAGGCCCCGTGTATTCTGGGCATAGACTTCCTCCAGAATGGCTACTACAAAGACCCAAAGGGACTCAGGTGGGCTTTTGGCATAGCTGCTGGAGAGGCAGAGGACATGAAGCAGTTGAACACCTTGCCTGGACTATCAGAGCACCCATCTGCAGTAGGACTCCTGTGGGTGGAAGAGCAACGAGTGCCAATTTATGCCTCGACAGTGCACCGCCGGCAGTATTGAACGAATCGGGATGCCGTGATCCCATCCACAGAATGATCCGTGAGCTGGAGAGCCAAGGGGTGATCAGCAAAACCCACTCATCCTTCAACAGCCCCTCTTGGCCTGTGCACAAGTTGACAGAGAATGGAGATTGGCTGTGGACTATCGTGCCTTGAATGAAGTGACTCCACCGCTGAGCGCTGCTGTGCCCGACATGCTAGAGCTCCAGTACGAGCTGGAGTCCAAGGCAGCAAAGTGGTACGCCACTGCTGACATTGCTAACGCGTTTTTCTCCATTCCTCTGGCAGCAGAATGCAGGCCTCAGTTTGCTTTCACCTGGAGGGGCGTGCAGTACACCTGGAACCGACTGCCCCAGGGGTGGAAGCACAGCCCCACCAGCTGCCATGGACTGATCCAGGCTGCACTGGCAAAGGGTGAAGCTCCAGAACACCTGCAGTACATCGATGGCATCATTGTGTGGGGGAACTCAGCAATGGAAGTATTTGAGAAAGGAGAGAGGATTGTCCAGATTCTGCTGGAAGCCAGCTTTCTCATCCAGAGCAGCAAGGGAGCTGCCTGAGAGATCCAGTTCCTGGGGGTAAAGTGGAAAGGTGGACGGCGTCAGATTCTAACTGAGGTCATCAACAAGATCACAGCGATATCTCCACCCACCAACTAGAAGGAAACACGAGCTTTCCTAGGCACCATAGGTTTTTGGAGAATGCACATTCCTGAGTAAAACCATATTTCGAGCCCTCTCTACCTGGTCACCCACAAAAAGAATGATTTCCACTGGGGCCCTGAACAGCAACAAGCCTTTGCCCAGATCAAGCAGGAGATCGCTCATGCAGTCGCCCTTGGCCCAGTCAGGACGGGACCAGAGGTGAGGAATGTGCTCTACTCTGCAGCCAGGAACAATGGCTTGTCCTGGAGCCTTTGGCAGAAGGTGCCTGGGGAGACTCGAGGCCGACCACTGGGATTCTGGATCCAAAGCTACAGAGGGTCTGAAGCCAAGTACACTCCCACAGAGAAGGGAATCTTGGCCGCCTATGAAGGAGTTCAAGCTGCCTTGGGGGTGATTGGCACAGAAGCACAACTCCTCCTGGCACCCCGACTGCCGGTGCTGGGGTGGATGTTTCAAGGAAAGGTTCCCACATCCTGCCATACCACCGACGCCACACAGCGCACCTGTATTTGGAACCAGAACTAGGATTTTGGAAATACAAACTAGCCAGAAGGTGAAAAGTTTGGTCTCAGTGACAAAAAGGAGCAAGAAGAAGTGACACGGGCTGAAGAAGCTCCACCATACAACCATCTACCAGCAGAGGAAACACGCTACGCTCTTTTTACGGACGGTTCCTGTCGCATCGTAGGGATGAACCAGAAGTGGAAAGCAGCCGTATGGAGCCCCACACGACAGGATGCACAAGCTACTGAGGAGAAGGTGGATCAAGTCAACTTGCTGAACTCAAGGCCGTTCAGCTGGCCCTGGACATTGCTGAAAGAGAGAAGTGACCAAAGCTCTGCCTTTATACCAATTCATGGATGGTAGCCAATGCTCTGTGGGGCTGCCTGGAAAGGAGGAAAAAGGCCAACTGGCAGCTTAGAGGAAAACCAGTCTGGAATGCTGATGAGTGGAAAGACATTGCCTCTCGGGTGGAGAAGGTACCTGTGGAAGTCTGCCATGTAGATGCCAATGTCCGCAAGAGTCGGGCTAATGAGGAGCACCGAAAAAACGAGCAGGTAGATCAGGCTGCAAAGACAGAGGTGTCAAAGATAGACTTGGATTGGCATCACAAGGGGCAGTTGTTCTGAGCTCGATGGGCTCATGATGCCTCAGGTCATCAGGGCAGAGATGCCACCTATAAGTGGGCACGAGACCGAGGGGTGGATCTAAGCATGGACAGTATTTCTCAGGTTATCCATGACTGTGAGACGTGTGCTGTGATCAAGGAGGCCAAGCGGGTGAAGCCCCTGTGCTATGGTGGGCGGGGGTCCAAGTACAAGTATGGGGAGGCCTGGCAGATTGACCACGTCACACTGCCCCAGACACGCCAAGGCAAGCGCTACGTGCTCACCATGGTAGAAGCCACCACGAGATGCTTGGAGACCTCCCCTGTGCCTCACAGCACTGCCCCAACACCATCCTGGGCCTGGAAAAGCAAGTCCTGGGGAGGCATGGCACCCCTGAGAGGACTGAGTCAGACAAGGGGACTCATTTCAAGAGCGGCATTGCCAACACCTGGGCTAGAGAACATGGCATCGAGTGGGTGCACTGAGACCCGCACTGGGGGTGCTCTGGGACCGAGACTGAGACCGAGGTCGGCATCGGGACCAGGATTGCTCCAAGACCGGTGCTGGGATCTGTACCTGGATTGCTCTGGGATCTCTGAGTTCACTCTGGGGAGCTTTGGCTGCACCCCAGAGCAGCACTGGGACTGGGAGGGACTGGGACTGACTGGGAGTGACTGGGAGGGAGCCCTGGGCAGCGTGGGACCGCCTCCGTTCACAACGTTCAGTGCAGTCATCCCGGTCCAAATGATCCCAGTTTGTATGATCCCAGTCTGGATGGTCCTGATCCACATGGTCCCAGTCTGTGCACCCCCAGTCTGTAGGATCCCAGTCCCCATGATCCCAGTCCATATGATCCCAGTCCGCATGATCCCAGTCTCTATGGTCCTGCACGGCACACACTCCAAGGGTCTGGAATTCCAGTTCCCAGTAGGGAAACATGTTCCTGCCCTTGAAGGCAAAGCTCTTAAGAAGGGGCCAAAAGCCAAGTGCAGCAAGATCCTACAGTGACATTTCACTGCCAGCCTTCAGTTAAGATCAAGTCAGCTTAAGATCAGAGATTAGAAGCAGGCCGCGCATCAGGCTGTCCCATGCTGGGTCCATGTCAGGTCTTTGCCAAGTCCTTGCCAACTCCTTGCCAAGTTCTTGCCAGCCCTTGTTCGGAACAGCCAGCGTGACGGTTCAGTGGTTGCACCTGCGCTGTGTCCTGTTCTAAGCCGGAACTGCAGTGGGGGAAGGGATTCTTTCTCGTGGCAATCGGAAGGCAGAATGGAAAATGAGGGGCTTCAGACGGGCTCTTACACCACCCCGTGACTGACGATTGCCCTCGAAAGATCTTCATCAGCAGGGTTCCATGGTGTCGTCGTGGAGTCTTCAGGACTCGTCAAGTGTTGGCAGCAATCCCAGGGAAAAGAGAAGAGAAAAAGGAAAGGAAAGAGAAAACAGAAAAACTAAAACAATTAGTAAGCAAATTATAATTAAATAATAAGCAGAATACAATAAGTATTAATTAAACCAGTAATAGTTAAACAATAAATTGTTTAGATAATAATCAATATTCATCAATTGAACAATAGATTGATCAAATAATAAACCAGTATAATCAATATTAAACAATAAAATAATAAACCTGGTATAATCAATATTACTCAGTACAATTTTCTAATCAATAAACAAAAATAATTAAAACAGTGATTAAAACAAATCATAAGAGAAAATTATGTAAAACATATCTTCTAACCTTATAATCTCCTTGTGTCTACAGTCCTGGGAACATCTATAGTGTAAAGGATGTCGGCCAAGTGGTGTGCATTAATTATAGATGTCAATTTTGTTAATCGTTTCATCATTCTCCAATTCACAATAAGCAAGATTACTGATAAAACAAAACCAATCATAACTAAAATCAAAAGAACAACAACGGGATGGCACAATTTGTTCAGGACACCGGTGGCAGTAAGCGACCACCCGAAAAGGGTATCCCACCACCTGTGCTCGGCATCACTTTTCACCCTTTCTACAACACGATGTATTTCTTGCACATCATGATGAACAGTTACCAGAGTTTTCTGTCCATTCTTCTTGATTTTTCCTAGGATCTCTATTAGATCTTGATGAAGTAATAGTTGCTTTACCAAAGTAAGGTTCATCCCAATGGGAGTAGGCAATAGCTTGTGAATCAACGTGAGATTGGATTCTAAAAGTTCATGTAAGGTAACTGGAGCTACAAAAGAAAAATCACATCCTGCAATTTTAGTAAAGTTGCAAGCACAAAAATTTGAATGATTTTTAGTATCTACTACTGTACTTTCTATAAACACAGTATCACAAGTGGTTCCAAAGCAGGCACACCCATTGCCTGTATGTACAAGGACTGTTTCAGAAGTCTCGTTAGGATGAATGTCAAAATGACAGATATTTTGTTCTGTGTCTAAACAGATATCTTGAGCTATAATTGCATTACCTTCACAGATAAACCCTAGTTGTTCTCGGATAGTACAGGACTCTAAATTGACAGTTTGCCATTTGTCATCAATTTGACGGGCCCATTCTCTATGTTCAGAAGGATAGAAAGTGGCTCCGTCATGATTTAATCCTAGTGCAATGATAGGGAATATCAAATGCACCGAGGCATTACTTATGGTCAACACAAATGCTGTGGCTGTGTTTGTGTTAGGGTCATAGGTAAAATTCACTAAATTCCACCAGGATTGGAAATCTCTTTCAAAGTCAGTGGCACTGTCCCAGACTATTTTCCTAATTTCAGTAGGAAAAGTGCCTTCTTCACCTTCTCTTATAATTGAGGCAGCAACTGACTGCATCCATAATTGAGCCTGGATACAGCTAAGAGCTAAGGAAACGTTGCTTTGTGTGGCATTAAGTGCATCAATTATCAATTTGCTATCATTTACATTTATCTTTTCCCAATTTGGTAGAATGTTTGATAGCAACCACTGATGTGTTCCCAAGGCCGATAAGGACGATTGCAGTGGCTGCTGTATTTTGGTTAAATCTTTAGTCGTGGAGGCCAATTTATTCATTAATACTTCTGAATCAATACTATTTAGGATTCCCAGTCCCGTTCCCACGACACCAGTTATGTCTCTTTGCACCCGGTTTTTAGGAGGGTTCCACTGTCACAGCCAGGTTGTCCAACCCTGAAAAGAGGTTTGCAAAAAGGGTGAACAAGCTGGTTGTATTTCTGAGACATTGTTTTGCATCAGCAATTTGACTTGTTTAAGAGACCATGCCGGATTAAATAATATCTGTTGTTGGCCAGTTTTCCTGATTATATATGGTCCAACTTCAAAAATTTTCGGGGTAAGCATAACTGGTGGCTGGGCTCGAGTGGTGGTAGTGGTGGTGGTATAAACCGTAGTAGATTGGGCTACAGCATTTATTATAAACTTAAAAGAAAGCCCTTCGGTGTTTTTTCCCCATAAGCAAACCACTTCTGCAGTCTGTGTTAGTGTAAAATTGTGCCAACAATCCTGTACGCTTGGGTGCGTGCAGACTCTCTCCTGCTTGTCTGTTTGACCTATTTGAACACTGATTGAGGTTGCCTTACTATAAGCAGTTTTGTTAACCATCCGGCATCCTATGCTAATTTTCTCCCCCATTACCCCTTGAAGTTGCCAGGTTTTGTATTCTTTCCATTCTTGCCTGATGTATATCTGATTATTATGCATGACAATAGTTATTAGGTTTAAATCTTTTACATTTCCCATGTATCCGGAAAAATAAACAAAAGCTTGGGACCAAGGTCCTTCGGTGAAGGGGCTTTCCGTCCACTGGGATATGACTATTGTGTTATTATTGGTTGTAGCATTAATCTTAAATTTGTAAACCAGGCCTTGGAAACTAAATGGGTTGGTCAAGTTCTTTTGCCAGCTACATGTCACATAAGTGGTTTTAGTTAAAGTAAAGCTATACCAGCAATCAACAGATTCATTTTTACAGTCTTTTGTAATTGCAATATTGTTAGTTCGGCGAACTGCGGTATAATTACCATTATATTCTTGACGGCAGCATAGGGTAAGGGGAAATATTTTGGCACACTCCCATTTCTTAGTAGGGCATAATTTTGCTGAAGGGATTTTAAAATAATTTTCTCTTCCTGGTTCCATAAAATTTCCAGCAATTGTGATAGAGGAAGCTTTCTCATGTAGAGATCCTTCCACTTTTCTGCATGCTACCACAATAGTCTCACCAATCGTTCCAGTTTGGGTTCTGGTCCATTCCTTCTGATCCCATCCCCACTCACTTGGACGATATACCTTGGAGTTATGTAGCACAATAGTTGCCAGATTCCCGTGATGACCTTTAGGATATGATCCTAGGACATTAGTGTGCTCGATGGTAGCTTCAGACCACGGCCACTCAGCAGGGTTCTGGCCAGAGAGTTGTGGTAAGATGCAGAAAAGTATCACCAATTTTATCATGGCTCAGATGATGTCGTCCCTCGAGGTTCTTCTGTAAAGGTAAACACAACAGAAAAGTTCTGCCACTGTATGGCAGAAAAGGTTAGAATGATGGAATTATCCAGCGTGTATTTATCCTGTGCTCCTTTCCCAGAGCATCAGAAGCTATCCATGCATATTTATTCAGAGGAGTTTTCAACACAAGTGGTACCTCCCCTACTGTAGGGAGGTCTACTAAAACAGGTTGTCCAGGATAATGAGCAGGGTTTGTGGAATCGTCAGGTCCTTTCAGCGCAGGAATGATGCTTGGAGCTGTTGGGCAAAAAGCAGTGATCTTGGGACACCCATTTACTCCCCATCTGTCATTTACACCTTTGACAGCTTCCCATAATCGGAGGACCCAATTTCCTTCCTGTGGTTTTAACAGTCGCTTTAAAAGACCGTTAGTCCTTTCTACAATCCCGTTAGCTTGAGGATAGTAAGGGGTGTGAAAAATCCATTTGATTCCTTCACCTTTTGCCCAGTCCTGTACAACTCTGGCAGTGAAATGAGACCCGTTATCAGATTGAATTTCCTGTGGCTTCGGGAAAGTTCCAAACCACCCTTGCAAAGCCTTGACAGTATTGTCCCCAGTAGCTCTTTTAAAAGCATCAGCTTGAACTAACCCAGACACAATCTCTACTCCTACCAACAGAAAATGTTTTCCTCCTGATTTCTTAAAGGGACCAATATAATCTACCTGCCATGCGTCCCACAAGCCTTTGCCTTTCCTTAAATGCAAAGGGTCATCTTCTAAAGGGTGTCTTTCCAGTCGCTTGCGACACTGCTCACAGGCTGATATGCATGTTTTACACATTTCCCTAGTAACGGGCCAACCCCGGGCATGAGCTTCCTGGTATAAATCTTTTGCACCTGTGTGCTGTCTTTTTACATGCAGCCATTCTAACAATTGATTCCATTCCTCTGTAATTTGCTCCTTTTTCAGGGGGATAAGCCTTGCTAGCTCATCAGCTTTATTATTCCATTCTCCTGCTGGATTCCCATCTGTTTGATGAGAGGCCACCCAGCCTACTGCAAAATTCCCCTGACTTGCAATATTTAATATTTCTTGCCATTTCTCCTTTTGCCATACTGGAATTCTGTTGACTTCCCAATCGTTTTGCTGCCAAAAAGGAAGCCATTCAGTACAACCTTTGTATACAGCATAAGAGTCAGTGTAAATGCAGACCAGGGAGGAATTCTGTGCTTCTCGTTGGAAAACACTCCAAACAGCTACCAGCTCCCCAGCCTGTGCACTACCATCTCCTTCTGTAATTATTTGCTCACCAGAGGAAATGTGAAGGGCTGCTGCTTTATACTTCCACATTTTACCTTCCCTTTTAGCAGAAGCATCAGTAAACCAAGAATTTGCTAATTGTTCAGGAGAGAAAGTAGGGGCAACTTTAATTACAGAGGCTGGTTTATCTTGGCCACTATCCAACCCCTCAGTTTCTTGGATTGCTAAATTCTTTACAGCTTCTTCTGTTATTGTAAAAATATTACAGTAATGTTCGATTTGAGCATACCACTTTCTCACTGAGGCCCTCTGAGCCACCCCGTCAGGAGGGGGAGTTCCACTAGTGACTGTTTTAATAACCTTGAAGGGCCCCCTTAGCACAATAGGTTGTTGACGTGCTCTTTTTTCCACTTCAATGAGAGCCAGACTAACCACAAACAGCCCCTTTTCCCAGGTAGTGTATCTTTTCTCAGCGTCTCTGAAACCATGAGAATAGAAACCCACAGGCCTTGTTGGACCCTCAGGTCCCCCCTGCCATATGTGTACTGACAGCCCTGAGGCAGCAAATCCCCATTCTACCTGAAAGGGATCTGTAGGATGGATGGGACCCAATGCTTGGTGAGCTGTCGCCTCAAAAATCAGTAATTGTAATGCTTCTTCCTGGGAAGGAGTCCAATCCCATTTTACCCCTTTCCTCAACAAGTCATAAAGGGGCCTTGCAATTATTGAAAAATCTGGAATGTGTTGTCTCCAGAACACTAATAGTCCCAGAGCCTGTTGGAGATCCTTCCTAGTGTGAGGCATTTTGATCTGATCTAAAGAAGTCAAGGTGTCTGGTGGAATACACGTCATGCCCCCTTTCCACCAAATTCCCAAGAACTTTACTTCTTGGGAGGGCTTTTGAATTTTTTCTGGGGGAATCTGTAAATCGAGACTCTCTAAATGGGAGATTATTTTCTGTTGAGTCTCTCCTACTGCTTCAATTTCATCTCCTCCCACCAAAATGTCATCAATGTATTGATAAACATCTACATCATCAGGTTTGGATATCTTTTCTATTTCTTTAGCTAGTGCATGGTGGGCTAGAGTGGGGGAATGCTTGTATCCTTGGGGAAGCCTAGTGAAAGTGTATTGCTGTCCTTCCCACGTAAAGGCGAAACGGTCCCTGTCTTCTGGCTGTATAGGTATCATAAAAAACATGTCCTTGACATCTATAGTTGCCATAATTGGATGAGCTTTTTCTTGAATAGATATTATCAACTCAGCTAAATTCGGGACTGCTGCCGTGAGAGGGTCAGTGTTGGCATTAAGCCTGCGGAAATCAACTGTTAGCCTCCATTTCCCATTGGATTTACGCACTGGCCAGACAGGTGAGTTGAAAGCAGAATGTGTGTTAATTATTACTCCCTGGTCTCGCAAATCCTGTATAACTGGTTTGATACCTTCTCTGGCACCTGAAGGTAGAGGGTATTGTTTTACATTTGTTATTTTACTATACGGTAGAGAAGGTGCAGTTTGAAGCAGCTTAATATTTAAAGGTGTAGTGCCAAAACACCACAAAGATCCTTCTGAGTCCTCCCATTGTCTCCCTAGTAAATTGTTTGGAATGTTCCCAATTACCATTTTGACAACTAATTGATTCTCATCTCCAGGAAGTGTGAGTTTAACCAAGGCTACATTCATAGATTCTGAGTTTCCTAGGGCATTTAGAACACAGTATTGTCTCTTAGTTGGAACAACTCCACTCCTCTGAACATCCTTTTCTGTTAATGCAGAAATTTGTGCCCCAGTGTCAATCAAAAATGTTACAAGAGCACGTTTGGGACCTGTAATAGCTGTAACTAAAATATCTCCTAATTTATTTTTAGTGAGCATTCCCAAATATACCCATGCTCCGTCCCTTCGCTCACCTGTAAAGGACGGAGAAATTAGTTTCCCTGAAACTGTGTCAGCTCACTTCCCAAATTTTGGGGAGAAGGTTGAGAGAGAAATACCCGCTGACTGGATTTTGAGAGAGGAGTTGGGAAAAAGGTTACTGTTTCTGTGTTTCGGAGGAGATGCTGAGGGAGGGTTGGTTCCTTGCCCGTGTTCTGAGGAGGGAGGGGAAGGAGAGGCGGAGGAAGAGTTGGCTCCTTGCCCATATTTTGAGGAGGTTTGGGTGCAGGGGGTTGGATTGACGGATTTGATTTTCGATGGCGCCAATTAGTTATTAATTTCTGTAATTTATCAAGGGGCAAACCATCCATTACATCTCTGGGGACTCCTTTTTGGACCCCCAATGACCACCAATGCTGGTGGTTAGGGTTTTGTTTTCCCTTTTCTGAATTTTTACCATGAGGAATCTCAATGGACCGAACTCCTTTTGTTTCTTCTGGTTTTTCTTCTAGGGTTTTTACTGGTCCATATTTTCTACAGTAATTGATCAAATCTTCTGCAACTTCACCCCATGCCCAGACTTCACGGCTACTGGCAGGCGAGCTGCATTTGGAAGCTGCGGCTTGTAAGGATGAATGGAATGGAGTAAAGTTGGGATCAGTAGATTCCGTGCGATCAGTGGGATTACCCAGGAATCTGTCCAGTCTTTCCACAGGGCTTAGTGTCATAATAGTTTTTTGTAAGGTAATAGCAGTAGGTTTAAGTGTTTCTGGAAGCCCACGAATTAAAGGGGTCATTATTTCGGGCTTCACAGGTAATTGCATCGGGGATTCAAAGCCAGGAATTAATTTCTTCTCATGAATCATTTCCAGGCAAGCGGCTTTATGCACACTTTCTAAGAGTTGGTCAGGGGTACTAATTATAGTTATGGGGTCTCCCCTTTCCAAGGGGCTTGTCCCCCGGCCCAAAAAGCCGCACGCTGTGTCAGGGACCATGTGTCACATTTATCTCCCGTTGTTAGGAAGACACCATGTCCCCAGTACCCACTGGCTTCTTGTTCAGATAATTTAATTTGATCACCACCAGTGAGGGACATCCGGAAAACATATTCTGTTTCTGATTCGTGTGGAAGGCGTCCGTATTCCCTTTTAAGTTTAGCTAACTCAGTGGCAGTGTATGGTATGTGTTTGGTTGTGATGTGAGGTTTGAGATCATCATCACTAAGATAATTATACTCTGTTTTAATTAGGGGTCTCAAGTGATGGCAGCAATGTTCCCCACAATTACTTGCTGCTTCTAGTTCCTTTTGGGGGTAAATTTGTTTAATGTGAGGAGTTTCCTTCTCCTCTGTTTCTGTAGGGGAATCAGCACTGTGTGATTTGTTAACATGTTCTTCTGTTAAGGCAGCTCACAATGCATAAGTTACATTTCTTGCTTCATATAACTGTTTTTGTAAAATTTCTACTAAATTTTGAAGGGAGTCTATTATTATTTCTTGCTCACTTCTTTGCTGTGAGCGAGTTTCTACGGCTGCCGTAAGACAAGCTCCCAAAACTGAGCATAAGATAGTTTTATTCTTGCCCAGTTTGAACTTTGTATCATGTTGTAAAGAACACACTCTATCAACCACAATTATCCAAATTAAACCAATTATTTTGTGCCCATTCCTCTCCTCCCGGAGAAGGTTTGGCATTGTATTTAGCTAGTAGAGCATAAAGCCCAACTTTAGCTTTATCATTAAGGTTATCACTCATTTTGTGAAGGGACCAAAACCACGACAGGGAGGTACAACTTAAGTTCCACAAAACTACACAGCCCTCGCTGTGTCGCCCTTCACTTCCCTGGGTGGGTGAAAGGACAATAATCTGCCTGGGAGGCTCTGCTTAGTTGCTTCAAGTTGTCCCTTCCTTCCCAGACCAGATACACACAACAACAGTGTCCCGCCTTTTGCACTAGGGGATCCTTTGTGAATTCCCAAAGACAGTGTGGGTGCCTTTTCACCTGCAACCCTTCTGTCTAGACAGAAATCCTGTCCGTGACGCCAATTTTAATGTCACGATCCGCTTATTGCGGGGTGTCGTGATGGTTCTTTTCACCGATCCCAAAAGTGCAAAAAGGCAAACAACAAGGGACTATCAGTTAATCACAACAAATGCACCTTTATTAGGGGCCAAAACAGTAAATGTGATAGTGGGGTTAAGAAAGGAGTTAAAAGGATAGAGAGAGAGAGAGAAGAGGGGTATGGGAATAGCTACCAACACAGGCGAGATCCTCAGTGGTCCGGACGATGGGGATCCGTCTGTCGTGTCGGGGAAGTCTCCGAAGTTCTGGTCGACTTGGGGGTCCAGTTATAGTCCACAGAGGAAAGAGGGGGGAACAAGTGTAACAATGAAAGTCCATTGTAATCGCCACGAGGGAACAGGTGAGTCCACAGAAACCACCAAAGCAAGACGAATCCAATGAAGAATAAGTCCATTAAAATTACTGAAGGGAAACAGGTCATGTCATTAGTGGTCAGACCACCAATTTCCCCTCCTCCCTGTAGTAGGGGTCTCAGTCTCAGTCCTTGGGAGGAGGGTTCTCATTCTTTGTCTGTCACAGTGGTAACGAGGCAGATGAGGGGTCTTCAATGAAGGACCACGGGAGTCACCCCAAAAGTTCATTTGGCTTAAGAACGGAGATTAGAAGCAGGCTGCGCATCAGGCTGTCCCGTGCTGGGTCCATGTCAGGTCCTTGCCAAGTCCTTGCCAACTCCTTGCCAAGTTCTTGCCAGCCCTTGTTCGGAATAGCCAGCGTGACGGTTCAGTGGTTGCACCTGCGCTGTGTCCTGTTCTAAGCCGGAACTGCAGTGGAGGAAGGGATTCTTTCTCGCGGCAATCGGAAGGCAGAATGGAAAATGAGGGGCTTCAGACGGGCTCTTACACATGGGAGACACGTCCCGAAACCTGGGAGTGGCTGCACGGGGTGCCCATGGTGGGGAGAGGGCAGAGATGGAGAGCAAGGCTCCCGTGTGTCCTGACAGGGCCTGACTCTGTCCCCTGGGGTTGGGGGAGCTGTCACAGGGCAGGGAGGGCCAGGGCTGGCAGGGGCTGCTCAGGGATGGGTTTGGCCCGTGTCCCTCGAAGCAGCGACTGCCCAAGCAGCTGCGCTGGCCCCGGGCTCTCCTCCCGGCCTGCTGGGCTTTGTTGGGTGGCACAGCCTGTGCCAAGGGGCGGCAAGGGGCCTGCAGGCCCCAGCTCTGGGGGAAACAGAGAACGTCCTGGCCGTATCCACTGTGCTGCCAGCTCGGCAGTGCAGCACAGCACGGGCTCACGCTCCCCATTGCTCCCACAGACGTTATCACTGAAACAGGAATATTTGCCCCGGATCCAGTGCGCCTCCCAAGAATTGTCTGCCCCCAGGATGTGCGCAGGTCCTGCATGATAGGCACGGTGGTGACACTGTTCACCGTGCCCCTCGTGCTGATCAGCTGCTATCTTGGCATTCGGAAGCTGTACCAGAGCAGACGGTCAGTTGTTGATTTTTCTCCACAGCTTTCTTGTAACTCTGCTCATAGCATTGGTAGCCTGACTCGTAGTCATGCTGCACTGGAGCTGTGGCCAGTCCGTGGTTGTCCAAAGAACTCTGCTGAGGGCTCTGCTGCTGCCCAGTGCTTTCATTGGCCTCTTCATTGCTGGGCCTTGTCCTGGGGGGCCCGCTGGGGCTGCAGCCAGTGCTGGCTCCCACTGAGGCTGCCAGGCCAAGAGCAGCCCCGGGGGCACAGGGCAGAGGCAGAGCAAGTTCTCAACAGTATTTGGGCCACACAGCTCAGGACAGGACAGTGCTTATTTAGTAGCTCATGTAAAGTTTCATGGTGACAGTGATGTTACCAGACAAGCAAATCTGCTCCAGTTCAGTGTTCAAACAAATCCAACCTGATGAAGGTTTGGCTTTGGCCTTGAGGCTTTGCTCTTTGTGTGAGCCCTGTTCTGGATTGATTCCCACTCAGTCTTGGAGCCTGTTTTGGGTGAAGGCTCATCCCGGCCCTGACCCTTGGCAGTTCTGGGCTCAAAGGCACCGCCGAGGCCGCACTGCACGTGACTGGGCTTCAGGGCTCCATTAGCAAAGGGCTTTGAGAAGTTTAAATTACTGTATTTATACTCTTTGGTTTTCTTTATGCAATTCCTTCCCTTTTTTTTAAACTTAATTTTAAAAAAACAAATTCTTTTCCAGTGCTTTTTCCAGTTATTTGAGATAGTGAATGATGGCTGGACCATCGAGGATCTCGTCTCGACGGTGGTAGCTCTATTCCCCTTCCTCTCTTTTCTCTCTATTTCCCTTTTCTGTCCCTTCTATCGCATTTGCTGTTGGTACCTAAATAAAGATGCATTTGTTGTGATTCAAGTGATGGTCCCTTGCCATTTGCAGTTTTGCACTTTTGGGATCGGTTAACAAACCATCACAAACACCCCGCAAGAGTGGATCGTGACCGGTTGTGGGGGATCCTTCGCTCTCTTGGATGGGGGAGGGAGCGGGGAAATGGAATCAAGATGAGACAGGGATCAGCCAGCCCCACGCCAGGCAGCATTTTCTCCTCTGAGAGCTCCTCTGAGCTGAGCGAGCTGGTGAAGCCTGCGGAGCAAATGAGAGCTGGGAGTGAGGGAAAGGCTGGCTGGGAAGGAGTCAGATAAACCCGTGTGGGCATTTCCCTTTCCAAGGGGCTCCTGGGGAGACAAAGGAGACAAGAAGGATTCCCCACCTCACGACATCTCCTTTTTCCCTTCAGTAGCCCTATTGCAGCCATTGCATACAAGAGTTTACTTGATCCCCTTGATGCCAGGGAGCACCAAGAACTTGAACCTTGCTGGAGTCCAGCCCTGCCTGCCTGTCACCGAGCACAGGGGAAAGATGCAGAACCTGGGCAGGGGTTGAGCCAAATTGGCATTTTGCCACTTGTGATTTCCTCCCAGCTTTTGCAGCAGGGCGACAACCCCATTGCTGCAAACCACTCCCTTTTGCAAGACACACGTGGACCTCGCTGGAAGCTCAGGGCTCTTGAAGGGGCTGCTGCAGTTGGCAACAGGAGCTGTTGTTGAACTTTTCACATTGCTTAACCCCCCCTGCCAAATGCCATCAAGTGGCTGAGGAAGGACACAAAAAGATTACCCTGGAGGAAGGGAGGCCAAAAGCTTGGAAAAGGATGAAAGAAATGCTCTGATCATGACGATGACAAAAAAATAGAACGATTTCTTTTTGACAGCAAATGAACACCCGCCGCCCTCCAGCCCTCCCAGCCTGGCAGGCCGAGCGGAGCCGTTTCCATGGCATGAGGTGCTGGCAGCCTGCGGAGAGAAACCAGAGAGCCACGGTCAGTCACAGAAGGCTCCTGTGCCCTGTCCTGCCATGGCCTGTGCCCGGGCCAGGCTGCTGGCTGTGCTCAGAGCCCAAACCTCCCGAGCCATTCTCTGTTTCGAGAGAAGGGCAGCGTGGCAGGCCACGTTCCACCTCCTCCGCTTCAGCACAGCACAGCAGCCTCCTCAGCAGCTGCAAGGGTGGGATGCCCGTGTGCCCGCTGCCCTCTGCCCGCAGCCCTTCTGCCAGCCCAGCTGTGGAGCCGGGTACCCACCTCTGCAGACCTGCTGCCAGGAGAGGAGCTGATCCCGCACGAGGTCCTCGTCCTTCTTGAAGGGGATGTCCCCGCAGGCCGTGGCCCCTGGGGTAGCGCTGGCACTGGATGAGCTCCACGGATGGTGCAGGCGCTTCCCCATGCGGTCCGGGCACCAGGTGTAATCTTCCTGGGAAAAACAAAGAACCATTGCATGGAAGTCAATTCAAAACAAGACCTGGAAACAAGAAAAACCTACACAGCCTGTCACCGTTTCACGGGCCTGAGGAGGGTCTGACCACTCCATGCGAGAATGAAACCTGTCCACGGGTGGGGAAAAACCCCACCTTTCCCGCCTGTAAATGCACCCCTTCCTCGAGGGCCTGCAAAGCAGACCAGCTGGGGCACGGCCTCGGAACCCGTCCCCCTCTGCTGCCCCCATCCACATGGATGGATGTTTTGTCAGGCTGGCTGCCCCCGCCCCAGCCCGTGCCAGGCTGGCTGGCAGAAGCTGTCAGCAAGGCCAGGAGCCGGCTCCCCTTCCACAACATCCGTCCCCTGTCCCACCAAAAAGCAGCTCGGCAGCCATGGGAAAAAATTAATATTCCCCAGCGCCGCCGAGCGGGGAACCTGCGGCGCGTGGCCAGGCCAAGCCCTGCCATGCCTGGAAGCACGAGCATCCCCCCGCCCCTGCACTGGCTGGGGACTCATCTTGATTTCATCGGGGCGCAGAGCGTGTCCTCCAGGAAGGGGCCGCAGCCAAAGCCGGTCGGCTTTGCCCCGCCAGCGGCCAGCTCCAGGATGGTGTTCCCAGCTCCACGTGGTGCTCCAGAAGAACACGCCAGCTGTGCCTCGGCTTGCGGGGACATCCCGATGCCATTGAGCTGCAGGGGGATGTTTCCCCTGTTCCAGTCCGTGGCACCTTCACCGCACTGCCACCACTTCTCCAATGGCACGGGGAGCACTGAGCCGCTCCCTCCACAACTCGCCGGGGACCAGCGGAAGCATCTCCTCGGCTGCGCTCTCTCCTCCGTGCTGCAGCCGCAGGAAACGCTCCGGGGTTTTCTTGGAGTGCCACCAGACGGGTGCAGCTGGTACTTGCTGGGCTCCTGGATCCTACTGAGCACAGGGATGGATCTCTGCTGTCTCCTGGGCCAGGCAGGGTTCCTGCAGCCAAGAATGATCAAAAAGGTCTTCCAGTGATGACCTGTCTGTGGGGTCCATGGATAAACACCACCTGATGAGGTGCTGGCACTCTGCCGAGAGAAACCAGAAACCGCCGCTCAGCGGGACAAGGCTCCTGTCCATGCTCTCCCACATTCCACGGTGCCCAGGCCACACTAGGAGTGCTCAGAGCTGCAGCCAAAAGCTTCCCATGGATCCTACCTTCCGGAGGAGAGCAGCATAGAGGCACACGTGCCACCTCCTCCAGCTAAGCCCAGGAGATCAACCGCCTCACTAGCTGCAAGAGCAGGACGCTGATGTGCCAGCTGCCCCCTCCCAGCCCCGTTCCTCCTCCCGAGCCCTGAAGGCGCAGCCCCACCTTGAGACACCCGGGGCGGGAAGAAGAGCTGGCCCTGGACGATGTCCTCGTTTGTGTGGAAAGGAAGGTGCCCACAGACCAGGTGATAGAGCAGGATGCCCAGGGACCAGATGGTGGCTGGCTGGCCATGGTAGTAGCCAAAGAGGATCCACTCTGGTGGGCTGTACTCCAGCATCAGCCGGCCTGGGAGAGGCGGGACACGGACGGGATGGGACGGGAGTAGAGTGAGTGTGAGAGGGAGAAGGGGATGGGGAGCGAGTGGAAAGTCGAGCGGAAAACCGATCGAGAGAAGCGCTGCTGCTGCTGCTGCTGCTGCTGCTGCTGCTGCTGCTGCTGCTGCTGCTGCTGCGGAACCGCCGCAGCTCGCGAACGTTCCTCCGTTGCCGCCGCGAACCCAACAGAGGAGCCACCGCGCGCCCTGCGGAACGAAAGAGAGAAACAAACAAATAAAACCCCAAAGGAATTCCTATTAGAGAAGTAACCAAATCAAACAATGTAGCAATAAAGAAGAGTCTTGGCTTGTGGCTTCTTTCTTCTTTGGCTGAGGTGTAGCATTTCATGGGGAAGAATTGCCTCTTCTGACAATTTCTGACAGAAGTTTTTGGACAGGAGTGCAGCATTTAATTTTCAAGTAGAATAGGGAAATTGTCTCAGTAAAGTCATCTCTTTTCATCCTCTGTTGAGACAGTTGCAGGCTGCCAAAGGACATGGTCTGCAATGTGGAACTTGGGGCCAAGTTTGTTTTTCTGACAGAGGATGAGGAGGGGAAGTATCCCGGAATCATGGAGTCGTGGCATGGTTTGGCTTGGAAGGGATCTGAAAAATCACACGGCTGCAACCCCCCTGCTGTGGCTGGGCACCCCTTGCACTAGCCCGGCTTGTCTAGAGCTCCATGCAGCCTGGCCTTGAGCACTGTCAGGGACGGGACAGCCACACCTTCTCTGGGCAACCTGTTCCAGGAGAGTCTTTTTTCTGAATCCCTCACCTAAACCGACTCTCTTTCCATTTGGATCCATTCTCCCTTGTCCTGTCCTTGCCTGCCCTCCTACAAAGCCCCTGTCCAGCTTTCTTGTAGGTTGCCCTCAGGTACTGGAAGGCCACAGTTGGATCAAGTCTCAGTCTCTTGCCCAGGTTGAGGAAGCCTTGCCGGAGAGGAGTGTTATCAATAAATATTATAATATTGGCTTTTGACAAATATTAAAATGAATTTTATATGTGTAATGTTAAAGTAACTTTGTTCCAAAGATATAGTTTCTAATTTTGTTGTTAATTAAGCTTAGACATAGTAGTGCAATAGTTGAAAAAAGTCTGCTTGTGTTAAAATGCCTGCTTGGATGGGATAACATCCAATGAACACAGGATGAGGACACCTGCTACAGATCTGCCAACGATCAGCACTCACCGTCTGAAGGCAGTGTGGACCAAGGCCCGAACTGGAAGTGATAAAGAGAAGGAGCCAAACCCCAGCCAGGAAACACGCATGCTCTGAAAAGGTGGACCCAAGGAGGGGCCATGTAAAATAGTTCCTGGAAAAAGTAAACTAGGTTATGGATATGGAGAAGGGGCTGTGATTATGCAACAGGTGCATGTGAGGGGAAAAGGTATTTAAGGGGGATCCCCGAAGGTAACAGGGTGCTCTTGGCTGAGTGCCAAGATGCACCTGGCCATAAATAACCTTTGCTCCATGGTCCTTGTCTCCCATTGTCCTTTATTAAACTTTTTACTTTTTCACAGGAGAGTGAACGTGTTTTTCACATGGGCTACACATGCTTATACACAATTCTTGGAAGACTAGTAATTTTTTACTACAATGATTGGGTGAATCAACACATAAACAAACTTATCCATTTTGTAACATCTCTTGCTCATAGAAGTAGATTCAATCTTCTTGATTCAGTCTTCTTGCAGTCTTCAAAGCTCTGTTTGTTCTTGCCAAGGCATTCTGACTAGCAAATCTTTTATGCTAATCAGGTCCAAAGTTCATCAACTCACTTCTGTCCTGGCAGCATGGCTGTGTCTACGCAAGCAGGGAAACACTAATCGAGAGAATTCCACTAAGGTGAAGGTAGCCTCAGCCTCCCGTGACCGAGCTGCCGGATCCCCTTGAAGGAGCCTCTAGTATGTATGCCCAGGGAAGAAATGGGAACCAGGGCTAGAGGGGCCCTGCCTCGAGCCAGGGAGAGGCACGGGAAAACCGGATCTCTGGTCAGTGTGGATCCGATGGCCTGGCACATCAGAGCCACAGAAATATGAAACCTTAGCTGATACTGGTGCGCAGTGTGCCCTGATACCACGGGGACATGTGGGGGCAGAACCTGTTTCCATTGCCGGGCTGACGGGGGGATCGATCACAGCAATTGACCCTGTTGGGAGCCGAGGTGAGCCTGACTGGGAAGGAGTGGCAGAAACATCCCATTGTGACCGGCCCAGAGGCCCCGTGTATTCTGGGCATAGACTTCCTCCAGAATGGCTACTACAAAGACCCAAAGGGACTCAGGTGGGCTTTTGGCATAGCTGCTGGAGAGGCAGAGGACATGAAGCAGTTGAACACCTTGCCTGGACTATCAGACTGTCTGGAACCGACTGCCCCAGGGGTGGAAGCACAGCCCCACCAGCTGCCATGGACTGATCCAGGCTGCACTGGCAAAGGGTGAAGCTCCAGAACACCTGCAGTACATCGATGGCATCATTGTGTGGGGGAACTCAGCAATGGAAGTATTTGAGAAAGGAGAGAGGATCGTCGAGATTCTGCTGGAAGCCGGTTTTTGGAGATTTCACATTCCTGAGTAAAACCAGATTTTGAGCCCTCTCTACCTGGTCACCCACAAAAAGATCGATTTCCACTGGAGCCCTGAACAGCAACAAGCCTTTGCCCAGATCAAGCAGGAGATCGCTCATGCAGTCGCCCTTGGCCCAGTCAGGACGGGACCAGAGGTCAAGAATGTGCTCTACTCTGCAGCCGGGAACAATGGCTTGTCCTGGAGCCTTTGGCAGAAGGTGCCTGCGGAGACTCGAGGCCGACCACTGGGATTCTGGATCCAAAGCTACAGAGGGTCTGAAGCCAAGTACACTCCCACAGAGAAGGGAATCTTGGCCGCCTGTGAAGGAGTTCAAGTTGCCTTGGGGGTGATTGGCACAGAAGCACAACTCCTCCTGGCACCCCAACTGCCGGTGCTGGGGTGGATGTTTCAAGGAGAGGTTCCCACATCCTGCCACGCCACCGACGCCACACAGAGCAAGTGGATTGCCCTCATCACACAGCACACCCGTATTTGGAACCAGAACTAGGATTTTGGAAATACAAACTGGCCAGAAGGTGAAAAGTTTGGTCTTGCTGATGAAGAGAAGCAGGAACAATTGGCATGGACTGAAGAAGCTCCACCATACAACCATCTACCAGCAGAGGAAACACGCTACGCTCTTTTCACGGATGGTTCCTGTCGCATCGTAGGGATGAACCAGAAGTGGAAAGCAGCCGTATGGAGCCCCACACGACAGGCTGCACAAGCTACTGAGGAGAAGGTGGATCAAGTCAACTTGCTGAACTCAAGGCCGTTCAGCTGGCCCTGGACATTGCTGAGAGAGAGAAGTGACCAAAGCTCTGCCTTTATACCAATTCATGGATGGCAGCCAATGCTCTGTGGGGCTGCCTGGAAAGGAGGAAAAAGGCCAACTGGCAGCTTAGAGGAAAACCAGTCTGGAATGCTGATGAGTGGAAAGACATTGCCTCTCGGATGGAGAAGGTACCTGTGGAAGTCTGCCATGTAGATGCCAATGTCTGCAAGAGTCGGGCTAATGAGGAGCACCGAAACAACGAGCAGGTAGATCAGGCTGCAAACACAGAGGTGTCAAAGATAGACTTGGATTGGCATCACAAGGGGGAGTTGTTCTGAGCTCGATGGGCTCATGATGCCTCAGGTCATCAGGGCAGAGATGCCACCTATAAGTGGGCACGAGACCGAGGGGTGGATCTAAGCATGGACAGTATTTCTCAGGTTATCCATGACTGTGAGACGTGTGCTGTGATCAAGGAGGCCAAGCGGGTGAAGCCCCTGTGCTATGGTGGGCGGGGGTCCAAGTACAAGTATGGGGAGGCCTGGCAGATTGACCACGTCACACTGCCCCAGACATGCCAAGGCAAGTGCTACGTGCTCACCATGGTAGAAGCCACCACGGGATGCTTGGAGACCTCCCCTGTGCCTCACAGCACTGCCCCAACACCATCCTGGGCCTGGAAAAGCAAGTCCTGGGGAGGCGTGGCATCCCTGAGAGGATTGAGTCAGACAAGGGGACTCATTTCAAGAGCGGCATTGCCAACACCTGGGCTAGAGAACATGGCATCGAGTGGGTGCACTGAGACCCGCACTGAGACCCCCCCCAAAAAACCCCAAACCCAGGCACCCCCCGGGATATTTGGGCCGAGCTCCCCCTCCCCGGGCACCTGCGGGATGGGGGGCGATGCTCCCGGGGCTGCGGCGACTTCAGGCAGCGCCAGGGCCACGCGATTCCTTCTCTGCTCTTCTCCGGCTGCTCCCTGCTGCCGCTGCGCCTCTTCCTCCCTCCCTCCTCCTCCTGCCCCGTTCCCGAAGGCCGAGCCGTGAGGGGAAAGGGGGCGAGGAAAGGGCGGGAACCGTGAGGGGAAAGGGGCGAGGAAAGGGCGGGAACCGTGAGGGGAAAGGGGCGGGGCCAAGGGGACCGGGAGGGACCAGGGAGGGCTCGGGGCGTTTGGGGCTTTTTTGGGCTTTGGGGGATTGTGTTGGGACTTATGGGGGAGCTGTTGGTGTTTTTGGGGAGAATTATTGGGCTTGAGGGGGGAGTTGGGGAATTTTGAGAAGTTTTGTGGATTTTGGGGGATTTGGATTTTGGGGGGATTTATTGGCACTTTGGGAGGGGGGTGTTCTTCTGGGTGTGTTTGGGGGTTTATTGAAATTTTTTATTTTTTATTTAGAACTTTGGTAGGTTTTACTGGGATTTGGTGGGGATTTTGTGGGATTCTCTTCAATTTTCGGGGCTTTTCTTGGAACTTTTGGCGGATTTTGGAGGGTTTTCTTGGAATTTTGGGGGTATTAACCACCCAAAACCCAATAATTCCCTCTAAACTCCCAAGAAAATCCCCCAAAAGCCCAAAAAAAACCCCAAATAATCCCCACAAACCCCCTCAAAACCCAAAAAGCCCCCCCAATCTCCTCAAAGTCCCCCAGAAATGCCCCAAAATCCCCCAAATCCCCAAAAAAGCCCCCAACCCCCCCCCCCCCCCCGAAATCACCCAAATCCCCCCAGAACCCCCCAGACTCCCTGGGGGCCGTCCTGGATCCGGGGGCACCGGCCGGTGGAACAGGAGCCACTTCAGGGGCCCTCGGAGCTTTCTGGGGAGGGGGCAC
This sequence comes from Vidua chalybeata, assembly GCF_026979565.1. Classification (NCBI taxonomy): domain Eukaryota; kingdom Metazoa; phylum Chordata; class Aves; order Passeriformes; family Viduidae; genus Vidua; species Vidua chalybeata. The sequence goes on from NW_026530345.1 coordinate 779,470, forward strand.
CATGGGAGACACCCCAAAAACGGGGTAGGGGGAACCCCTGTTGTGCCCCCTCCCCCCGAAACCCCCAGACCCCGGTTCAGGGTGGGCCTGGGACCCCCCGGGATCCCCAAATCTCCCCCAGGGCCCCTCCAGGAACCCCAAACCCCCCTGAGCCCCCCAAGGTTGGCCCAGGACCCCCTGGGAGCCCCCAGACCCCAATCGGGCCCAGCCAAGGATGTCCCCTGGGACCCCCCAGGCCCTTCCCAAGACCCCACCCAGGACCCTTCAGACCCCTCCCCAAACCAACCCGGGACCCCCCAGCCCCTCCCCAGATCCCCCCAGGGCCTTTCCCCAAAACCCCCCCAGACCCTCTCCCAGAACCCCTCCAGCCCCCCCAAAGCCCCTCCCAAAAACCTCCAAACCCTCCCAGGACGCCCCCAGGACCCCCCAAACCGCTCCCCAAACTCCCCGCAGAGCCTCCCACGCCCCCCAGGACCCCCTGTGCGGACCCCCCTCCCCCAGCTGTCCCGGCCCCTCAGCAGCTCCCGGAGCCTCCGTCCTCTCCCAGCGCCTCCCCCGCTCTCTCCAGCGCCTCCCGCAGGACCCGCCCGAGCCCGGGGCGGGCCCGGGGCCGCCGGGGGAGGGGCCGCCGCTTCCGCCCGCCTCTGATTGGCCGGAGCGGGCGGGGGGGCGGGCGTTGCTGAGGGGAGCCGCGCGGTGATTGGTTGGTTGGGCACGGGGCGCGGCGCTATTGGCTGGAGGAGCCGGCGCGCGCGGCGGAGGCGGGAGATTGTGAGGGGAGAGCGGCTGAGGAGGGAGCTGAGGTGGGGCCGGGGGAAAGTGGGGGGGTCTGAGGTGGGTCTGGGGAGGTGTGAGGAGAAATTGGGGATTTTGGGGGGGATTGACGGGAAATAGGGGGGTGTGCGGTGGGTTTGGGGGGAATGAGGGGGTCTGAGGGAGCTTTGGTGGGTCTGCGGGGGCTTTAGGGAGCTTTGGGTGGAGCTTAAGAGGGTCTGGAGCGTTCTCAGGTGTGTTTAGGAGGATCTAAAGGAAATTGGGGGGTCTGAGGGGATTTTGAGGGAGTTGTGAGAGGAACTGGGGGATCTGGGGGTTCTGAGTTGGGTCTGAAGAGAATTTGGGGGAGTCTGAAGGGATTTCATAGGGTTTAGGTAGGGTTTGGGGGTCTGAGGGGGATTTAGGAGAGTCTTGTGGGATCTGGGGGGTCTCAGGTGGGTCTGAGGTCAATTCTGGGGGCACTTGGGCTGTATGAGGGTAATTGGGGGGGTTAGGTGGGTCTGGGGTGGATTTGGGGCTCTGGGGGCACCTGAAGGGGGGATGCCAGGGGCTGAAGGGGTCGCAGCCCCCCCAGATGCCCCCAAAGCCCCCCTGTCCCCACAGAGGGGTCCCAGCCATGGCGGTGCAGGACCCCCGGCCCAAGCCCAGCATCTCCATCAACAACCTGAACGAGGAGATCAAGAAGGACGGTGGGGGGGGCTGGGGGGTCCTGGGGGGTCTGAGAGTGTCCCTGGGTGTCCCCAGGGGCTCGGGCTGTCCCCTGGGTGTCCCCAGAGCTGGAGCGCTCTCTGTCCCCATTGTCACCTGTCCCTGTGCCAAGTGTCCCTCTGTCCCCTGTGTCCCCAGAGCTGGAGCAGTGTCTGTCTCTGTTGTCACCTGTCCTTGTCCCCAGAGCTGGAGCAGTGTCTGTCTCTGTTGTCACCTGTCCTTGTCCCCAGAGCTGGAGCAGTGTCTGTCTGTGTTGTCACCTGTCCTTGTCCCCAGAGCTGGAGCAGTGTCTGTCTCTGTTGTCACCTGTCCTTGTCCCCAGAGCTGGAGCAGTGTCTGTCCCCTCGCTCTGTCCCCTGTGTGTCCCCAGAGCTGGAGCTGTCCCTGTGCCCGTTGTCCCCATTGTTGCCAGAGCTGAAGGAGTTCCTGTCCCTGCTGTCCCTGTCCTTGTCCCCATTGTCACGGTGTCCCCAGAGCTGGAGAAGTCCCTCTGCGCCATTTTCTCGCGCTTTGGGCAGATTTTGGACGTTTTGGTGTGGCGCAGTCTCCGCGTGCGGGGCCAGGCCTTCGTCACCTCCAAGGAGATGAGCAGCGGCACCAACGCCCTGCGCTCCATGCAGGGCTTCCCCTTCTACGGCCAACCCGTGGTGAGACAGAGACTGGGGCAATTCTGACATTGGGGGAAAGAACTGGAATTCTGGGGGAAAACTGCCAAACTCTGGCCTCAAATATCCCCAAATCCAACTTGGAATCCCTCCAAATTCACCCTGAACAGCCCAAAGCTTCCCCTGCTATGACAAGCCCATGGTGAGACAGAAATGCTGAGGGAAAATCCTGGAATTCTGGGAAAAGAAACAAAAACCCTGAGGAAAAGAACCAAATCCAACCAGGAACCCCCCAAAGCTTCCCCTTCTATGACAAGCCCATGGTGAGACCCAAATCCCTGGGAAAATCCTGACAATTTGGAACAAAATCCTGAAATTCTGGGAAAAATCCTGAATTTCTGGGGGAAAAAAAGCCAAAGTGCAGCTTCAAATACCCCCAAAATCCAACCACTCCACAGCTTCCCCTTCTATGACAAGCCCAAGATAAGAAAGAAATCAGAGCAGAAGTCCTGGGATTTTGGGAACAACCCTGAAATTCTGGGAAAAACTCCAAAATCCTTGGGGAAAAAACCCAAATCCGGCCCCAGATATCCTTAAAGTCCACCCTACAACCCCCCAAAGCTTCCCCTTCTGGAACAAATCCATGGTGAGAGCAGAATCTTCAGGAAAATACCCAAATTTTGGGGAAAATCCTGAAACTGGGGAAAAAAGTCCAAAATTAATTTGGGAACCCACCCAAAATCCTGTGGAAAATACCCAAATGCAGCCAGGAACCCCCCAGAATTCACCCTGAATCTCCCAAACCTTCCCCTTCTGCCCCATGGTGAGACCCAAATCCAGGGGAAAATCCACAGATTCTTGAAAAAACAGGAAATTTTGGAGAAAAGCCCGAAATCTGTGGAAGAAAGGGAAATCCAGCCAGAAATCCATCCCCAATCCCCTGGGAATGACCCCAAGTCCCTGTTGGAACCTCCCCAGTTGCTCTGAATTCTCCCAAAATCCTTCTGAAATTCCCCAAATTCCTTCTAGGACTTCCCAAAATCCCTCAAAAACGTCCCTGATTGCTCTTGGAACTGCCCCAAATCCTGTCTGGAGCCTCCCCAAATCCCTCTGAATTCCCCCAAAGCCCTCAGAAAGCCCCAAATCCCCTCTGGGATCTCGCCCAGATCCCCCCAAAATCCTCGGGAACGACCCCAAAACCCCCTGAGCCGTCCCCAAATCCCCCTGGACTGATCCCAAATCCCAAATCTTTGTGGGGATTTTGGGGTGGGTTCCGTGAGGTTTTGTTGGGGCTTGGTGGGATTTTGAGGAAAGTTTTTGTGGGGAGTTTTTGGGTGGATTTCCTTGGACTTTGAATGGGATGTGAAGGGACTTGGGGGGCATTTTTGGGGGGATTGAGAGGGGTTTGGTGGGATTTTGGTGCAGATTTTTGGAGTGGATTTTGTGGGTTTTGGAGGGTTTTTGGGAAAATTTTTCTGGTATATTTTGGGTGATTTTGAGAGATTTCTTGTGTGGATTTTGTGTGATTTGGGGATTTTTAGGGGGATTTTTGTGCATATTTTTCTGTGTGAGATCTCCTTCGCCAAAAAGTGACCCAAAACACCCCAAACCCCACGAAAACACCCCCAAACCCCAAAAAAATGGGCCTGAAATACCCCAAAATCCTGAAAAACGTCCTTACACCCCCCCCAAATACCCCAAAATCCCATAGAAACACCCTGAAATCCCTTCAAGCCACCCAAAATCCCATAGAAACACCCTGAAATCTCTCCAAACCACCCCAAAATCCCATAGAAACACCCTGGAATCCCTCCAAACCACCCCAAAATCCCATAGAAACACCCTGAAATCCCTCCAAACCACCCCAAAATCCCATAGAAACACCCTGAAATCCCTCCAAACCACCCAAAATCCCATAGAAATACCTGAATTGCCATAAAACTGCTCCTAAATCCTATAGAAACACTCAAAAATCCCTCAACACCACCCCAAAACAGCCTACATCCCATAAAACTGCACCCAAATCCCATAGATCTGCCCCCAATTCCCATAGAAATTCTCCAAAATCCCAGAAAACTGCCCCAAAAATGGTCCTGACCCTTCCCCACGCACCACCACTCCCCCAGGTAAGTTCAGCTCAGCCCAAATCCTCTCTTTTTAAACCCAAATTTTCCTTTTTTTAATCTCAAATCCTCCTTTTTTCAACCCCAAAATCTCATCCCGAATGTCCTTTTTTTTTCCCATCCCAAAATCTCCATTTTCCACCCCAGTTCCCCACCCCAAATCCTTCCCTGTCCACCCTAAATCCCCTTTTCCCACCCAGAATCTTTCCCCATCCTGAATCCCCCAATTGCCACCCCAATCCCTCTTTTTTTTCCCAGTGTTGGACCCAGGGTCTCTCTGCAGACATCGCACCTGGAGCTGCCCCAAATAAACCCAAGTAACCCCAAACAAACCCAAATAACCCAAAACAAACCCCAAATAAATCTTAAATAACCCCAAACAAACCCAAATAACCCCAAACAAACCCCAAATAAACCTCAAATAACCCCAAACAAACCCCAAATAAACCTCAAATAACCCCACATAAACCCAAATAACCCCAAACAAACCCCAAATAATCCTCAAATAACCCCAAACAAACCCCAAATAATCCTCAAATAACCCCAAACAAACCCAAATAACCCCAAACAAACCCCAAATAATCCTCAAATAACCCCAAACAAACCCCAAATAAACCTCAAATAACCCCAAACAAACCCAAATAACACCAAACAAACCCCAAATAACCCCAAATAAACCTCAAATAACCCCAAACAAACCCCACTGTGCCCCCCAGGGCTGGAATGGGTTTAGGGGTGGGTTGGGGATTGTGGGGGTTTGATCCTAAAATTTGGGATTTGGGGGTTTGTGACCCCAGGATTTGGGGTTTGGGAGTTTTGTCCCCAGGATTTGGAGCTCAGGGGGTTTGACCCCCAAACTTTGGGATCAGGGCGGTTGGATGCCCCAGGTGTTTCAAATGCCAGGATATGAGGTCAGGGGATTTTGACCCCAAAGATTGGGAATTGGGGGGATTGACCCCAGAATTTGGGGGTATTTAACCCCAAAAATGGGGGGGATTTGGGGGGATCGGGAGTTTTTGTCCCCAGAATTTGGGATTTCGGGGGTTTTGATCCCAAACTTTGGGATTTGGGGGTTTTGTCCCCAGGGTTTGGGGATCAGGGGGTTTGACCTCAAATTTTGGGATTTGGCGATTTTTGACACCTCAGGATTTGGGGTTTTGGGGGTTTTGGCCCCAGAATTTGGGAACTGGGGGTGTTCGACAATCCCAGGGTTTAGGGGGTTATGTCCCCAAAATTTGGGATTTTGGGAGTTTGACCCCAAACTGTGGAGGTTAAGGGTGTTTGGCACCTCGGGATTTGGGATTTGCAGGTGTTTCACCCCACAATTTGGCAATTGGGGGTGTTTGACAATCCCAGAGTTTGGGATTTGGGAGTTTTTTACCCCGGGAGTTGGGGATTGGGGGTTTAAAGCCCAAACTTTGGGGGCTGGGGGTTTTTGACACCTCAGGACTTGGGATTTGGGGGTATTTGACCCCAGGCTTTGGGAACTGGGGGTGTTACAAACCCCAAATGTTTCAAACCCCAGGATTTGGGGTCAGGGGGATTTAACCCCAACCTTTGGGAACTGGGGAGTGTTTGACACCCCAGGATCTGGGATTTGAGGGCTTTGATCCTAAAATTTCGGGTTTGGGGCGGGGGGGGAGAGATTGACATCCCAGAGTTTGTGTTTGGGGGTGTTTGAACCCGCAGGATTTGGGATCGGGGGGAGGTGACCCCAGGATTTGGGGTGACCCCTAGGATGTTTGACCCCCCCGGGTTTGGGATCGATGTTGGGATCGGAGCCATTCCCTGGAAAGAGCGGCGGGATCGAGAATGGGAACGGGAACGGGATCGGGGAGAGACCCTGACCCAATCCCGGACCCCAATCCCAGGGAGAGAGCCCGCCCCAGTCCCGGGATGGACCCATGCCCACAGTCCCGGACCCCTCCCCAATCCCAGCCCCTCCCCAGTCCCAGACCCCCCCCCAGCCGCTGAACGGACCCTCCCTCAATCCCAGCCCGCCCCGATCCGGACCGGAGCCATCCCCGGAGCCTCGCCCATTCCCGGACCGGACCCTTCAATCCCTTTTTGGGGCGGCTCCTGCCGCTTCCAGCCCGTTTTTGGGGGTTCCGAAGGGCTCCGGGGACCCTCCCCATTTTGGGGGTGTCGGGGTGGCCCCAGGGCCGCCCCGAGGGCCGAGGGGGGATGGAAACCCCCAAAGCCGAGGGGCTCCTGGGGGTGCCCAGTTCCTCCCGTCCCCACCCCAAAACAGATCCTGGCCAATCAGAGCGCGCGGCGCTGATGACGATCCAGCTGCCGGGCAGAAACTCAGCGTACTGGCCCCGCCCGGCGATTTCCAGCCAATCAGCGCCCGGGGCGGCTCTGACTCATCAGTTGCCAGGCAGAGCCCAGCGCCTCTCACAGCTCCAGCCAATCAGAGACCGCGCGGGGCCATTTCCAGCCAATCGGAGCGTTTGCCGCTGATGACTCCTCAGTTGCCAGGCGGGCCCGCAGCGCCCAGCGCTCCCCGGGAGCGGAATTTGGGGAGGGGGGAGGTGACCCTGGGGATGGGGATGGGGCGTGCGGGGGCAGCTGGGGCCGCACTGGTGGCACTGGTGGTGCTGGGAGCCCCCCCGGCCGCGGGGGGAGCGGGGGGCGCGGTGAGAAGGGGGCGGGGACCCCAAATTAAACCAAAGAGGGATCGGGACCCCCACACGGAGCAGGAGGGGCCTGGAACCCCCAAAACCAAACACGGGGGAGGGGAGTGGGGATTGGGGGAACGATGGGGAAGGGGCGGGAGAGCGGGGAAAGAGGGGGATGGGACCCCCAAACAGGATCAAGCCAACTTGTGGTGGCCACCTCTATACGTGGATGGTAGCCAAAGGTAGCCAGTGGTAGCCAATGCTTTTTCCCAGTCCATGTGATCCCAGGCTGTGCAATCCCAGCCCATCTGGTCCCACTCCATATAATCCCAACCCAGTTTATCCCAGTCTGTATCGTCCTGATCTGTATGGTCCCATTCCAAATGATCCCAGCCCATATTTGATCCCAGTCCAGGTGATCCCAGTCTGTGCAATCCCAGCCCATATTGGATCCCAGCCCATATTGGATCCCAGTCCAGGTGATCCCAGTCTGTGCAATCCCAGCCCATATTTGATCCCAGTCCAGGTGATCCCAGTCTGTGCAATCCCAGCCCATATTTGATCCCAGACCATATTGGATCCCGGTCTGTGTGGTCCTGCACACACTCCCAGGGTCTGGAATTCCAGTTCCCAGCCAGGAAAAAATGTTCCTGCCCTTCAACTTCCTTCCTATCCTCTCAACAAATTATAATAAAATTATAAATAATAAATTATAATTCAAATTAAATAAATTGCAATAAAAATGAAATGTAATCATTTCAACTCTTACTTACAGTACTCCAATAATGATTCGACCCAAAACAACAATAACTATTACTATGACATTACCAATGATTATAAATAAACACATTATATACCAAGAAATACCTTTTGAAAGTTTGAACTCAGTAACTCATAGACTTTAGATAAAAATTATCTAAAAAAACTAACATACAATCTAACACACCTTATAAAACAATTCATATTACAAATATACTAAACACAAAACCAAACACCACTATAATTTCTCATACATTTTAACCAAACAATTAAGCATTAAAAACACCCTTAAGTACTCTAATGAAATTAAAATTATTTTTAAAAAAATTAATTGCAGATGAGTGGTTGTATTTGGATATTGGCTTTTGGGTTGTTTGGGTTAGATGATTTTTAAAAGGGGATTTTTATAGGAACTTAATCAGCTGAGAAGGTGGCACTGCAAACAGAACTGACTGAAAATGAAGGAGACAAAAATCATTAACTCTGAAAGTTTTATTTGCCATCCAATACATCCCACCCAGCCAGCCCCACACAATCCCCATCCCACCGCCCCAAATTGGGATCCCACTTCTCCCAATCTCCTCCCAACCCCATCTCACCCTGGCAGCTGTGGAATCGAGTGAGCTTTGTGTGGGATTGAGTTTTTTCAGGTGGGAACGAGCAATTTGAGGTGGGATTGAGCCTTTATGGGTTAAAATTCAGTTGTTTCAGTGGGATTGAGTGGTTTTGAGGTGACAGATCCACCCCTCTTGGCTTCTGAAATGCAAAGAGATGGAGAACACTGCCCAAAATCCCCCCAGAACACACAAATCCTCCAGAACTGTTGCAGCTGAGTTCATGGTGTCCAGGGAGGTGCAGCTGCCGCTGCCAGGAACAAATGAGACGGGTCTTGGTTTCACAAAGCTCCAGAATCCATTTCTTACCCCAAAGAGACAGGGCAAAGGCAGGGCCGTGGGGTTTGTACAGGGTATCCCGGGGTGGAGTTAGGGTTTGGGGCAAGGGAGGAGTTATCAGCAACACAAGAAGGGTGAGATCAAACTCCTGCCTCTTAGCAACAGGGGCACTCCACACAGAATGTGTCCCCAAATCCTAAATTCCCCCTCAAACACCGGTGAAATGGTGGGACTTCAGATATTTTTCATCAATTTCTTTCATTTAACCCTGTTTTAGATATTTTTAAGGGATGAAGATGAATCAGAAGAAGATTAAGTCCAAAACAAAAGGAGATCCAGCCAGGTGTGTTCCCAACATGGATGACAGGGAATGTGGGTCACCAGGGCTGTGCCCAACCTGGGTCCTGCAGTGGGGGATGGAGCTGGAGCAGCGCACGAAGCTCTTCCCGCACACGGGGCACTCACAGGGCTTCCCTTACCGGTGCCTCTGTTGGTGTTGGGTCAAGTTAGAGCGCTGTGAGAAGCTCTTCCCACACTGGGGACACTCGTAGGGCCTCTCCCCGGTGTGGATGCGCCGGTGGCTGATGAGATGGGAGTTGTGCTTGAATCCCTTCCCACAGTCAGGGCAGCAGAAGGGCCTCTCCTCTGAGTGACTCCGATAGTGCCGGAGGAGATAGGAGGTCATCAGAAACCCCTTCCCACACTGGGAACACTCGTAGGGCCTCTCCCCAGTGTGGATCTTCTGGTGGACAATCAGGTCAGAACGCAGCCTGAAGCTCTTCCCACAGTCCCCACACTTGTATGGCCTTTGTCCACTGTGGATGTTCTGGTGCCTGATCAGGCTGGAGCTCTGCCTGAAGCTCTTCCCACATTCCCCACACTCATGGGGCCGTTCCCCGGTGTGGATCATCTCGTGCCTGATCAGGTGGGAGCTCCGGCTGAAGCTCATCCCACATTCCCCACACTTGTGGGGCCTCTCCCCAGTGTGGGTCCTCTGGTGCTTGATCACATCAGAGCTCCATCGGAATCTCTTCCCACACTCCCCACACTCGTAGGGCCTCTCCCCAGTGTGGATCCTCCGGTGCACGATCAGCTGGGAGCTCCACCTGAAGCTCTTCCCACACTCTGAGCACTTGTGGGGCTTCTCCCCATCCTGGAGCTGCTCATGGACCACCAGCTCCGAGCTCTGGCTCCATCTCCGGCCGCCTCCCCAGCCCAGGGTGGGTCTTTCCTCCTCAGATCCCTGTGATCTGCGTTTGCAGCCCCTCCTCGTGCGGCATCTCCGGGGCTTTTCCTCCCCGCTGGGTTCCTGCACCGTGGAGCCGCTCAAAACGGCCTCTTCCACGAGGTTCTGCCGCGGGGATTTGTCCTCCCTGCTCTCCATCCTCAGCTCCTGCTCTGGGGGAGGAAGGACAAGGAGAGGATGGGATTTGCCTCCGTGCCACAGGGAAGGGCAAGGAGATCCTCCCAGTGCGTCCCCGGCAGGACGGCACCGGCAGCGGGGCTGTCCTGCAGCCGGGGGCCGTGCTGGGCTGGGAGATGGAGCAGGAGAGAGGGGGAAAGGGGCACTGACTTCCTCCTCACCTGCCTGGCTGTACCGGGGCATCTTCCTCTTCCTCGCAGCCTCCCAGGGGCTGGGAATGGGAAATCCTGGTTTGGGAAAAAGAAGGGATGAGGACATGGAGTTTGAAGGTCCCTCTGCCCGAGTACATCTCTAGAAGTCCCCGGCCACCTGGGCTCCATAAAAACCTCCCAAACACCAAGATTCAGCCCTGAAAAAGCCTCCTAGGAGTTCCCCGTCCCTGCCCCTCCTCTTTGCTGTTCGCGGTTCCCCCCTGTCCCAGCTGCTGGGGGTCACGCTTGGATTGGGGGTCCCCCTTCTCCTCGGTGCCCGCCCTCCCCAGGCTGCTGGGAGTCCCAGCAATCCCAAAAGCTCCCCCCTCTTGGCTCTCCCCATTTAGGGCTCCCGGGCTCCCTTCTCCCTTTCTTCTCTGCTTTGGGCTGCAGCGGCTCCAAGGAGTCCCCCCTGCCCCTCTCCAGGCTCTTGAGGGTGCCGCCCATGGCGGCGCTCCCCCCTCTCTGGGCTCCCCACTTTGGGCTCCTGGGGGACACAGGGCTCTGCTCCTCCAGGCTGCCTCTGCCGGCAGCCGCCACCGGCACCCCCCAATGTCCCCCCAAGGGGCCTTTTCCGCTCAGCTTTGCAGTTCTTCATTCTCCAAACATCCCCCCAAAAAACCCAACCCAGGCACCCCCCAGGATATCTGGCCCGAGCTCCCCCTCCCCGCTCACCTGCGGGATGGGGAGCGATGATCCCACACGTGGGGGCTGCGAATTCAGGGAGGGCTCGACTGCGTGAATCCTTCTGCTGTCCTTGACCCGCCTTTGTCCCTCCTCTTCCTGCCGCTCCTCCTCTTCCATCCCCCCTCTTCCTCCTCCCTAACCCCACCTCCTTCCCATCTTCCATCCATCCCCTTCCATCCCTCCTCCTCAATCCCCCCTCCTCCTTGTCCATTACCCCACCTCCTTCTCCTATTTCCATCCCCCCTTTCCATCCTCTATAAGCCTCCATCCTCTCCTCCTCCATCCCTGCCCTTCCCTCCCTCCTCCTCCTCCCCCAGGAGCAGCGACACCCTCGGTGTCCCGTTCCCGCAGCCCTCGCAGCCCGCGGCAGGAGCGGGGATGGAGCCGGGCCAGGTCGGGATGGGCAGCGCGGGGCTCTCGGCTGCTCCCACCCGCTGTTCCAGGGGGGAACCCGGCCCGGGCAAAAGGAGAGGCAAACTGGGAAAACTGGGGGCTGCACATCCCAACTGGGCCTTGCTGGGGACCCTGCCTGGGCACTGCCAGCCCTTGGGGCTCCTCTCGGGACAGCCGGGAGGGGGGAACGCACAGAGGGCTGGGGGATGCCAGGAGTGGCAGCACTGGGAGGGACTGGGACTGTGCTGGCTTTGTACTCACACCAGACTGGGATCACACTGCCGTGCCAGGGCAGACTGGGATCGCACTGATGGAGACTGGGCTCATACTGGGAACATACTGGGAACATACTGGGAGTGAGTAGGAGCCTGCAGGGGGCAACTGAGACCATGCTACGGGCAAATGGGATACACTGGGAGTGACTGGGATTATGCTGAGGGTTACTGGGAGCAGCTGTGAGCAACTGGGATCATGGTAGGAGCAACTGGGAGCAACTGGGTGGAACTGGGAGTGACTGGCTGCATGCTGGGGGTGATTGGAAACACCTGGGTTTATAGTGGGATGAACTGGGATCATGCTGGAGGTGACTGGGATCACACTGGCAGTGAGTGCAACTACACTGAGGCTGACTGGGAGTGGTTGTCAGCAAATGGGATCATACTGGAAGGAACTGATTGTGAACTGGGGTATACTGGGAGACACTGGGAGTGACAGGAATGAAAGTGAGGGTGAAAGAGAGCAACTGGAACCATGTGGAGCACAACTGGTTCATACTGGCAGTGACTGGGAGCACACTGGGCTCATATTTGGATTATACTGGGAGTGACTGGACTCATACTGGCAGTATCTGAGAGCAACTAGGAACACACCCTGCACATCATCCCCCATACTGGGGGTGACTGGGAGCAACTGGGAGCATACTGGGACTGACTGGATTGATCTAGGAAGCAACTGGAACCATGCTGAAGGCAGCTGGGACCATACTGGGAATGACTGAAAGTAACTGGGATTATACTGGGACCATGCTGGGAGTAACTAGGATGATGCCAGGGGTAACTGGGAGAACTGAGAACACACTGGATGAAAGTGGGAGGAACTGGGAGCAAACGGGATCTTGCTGGAAGGAAACTGCATCACCATAGGGAATGACTGGGAGGGACTGAGCTCATACTGGCAGTGACTGGGCTCATACTGGGAGCAGCCACTCCCGGCCCCGGGACCCCCGATGTCCCCCCGAGGGCCATCTGCGGCTCAGCTTTGGAGCCCTGCCAGCTCCAAACATCCCCCCAAAAAACCCCAAACCCAGGCACCCCCCGGGATATTTGGGCCGAGCTCCCCCTCCCCGGGCACCTGCGGGATGGGGGGCGATGCTCCCGGGGCTGCGGCGACTTCAGGCAGCGCCAGGGCCCCGCGATTCCTTCTCTGCTCTTCGGCTGCTCCCTGCTGCCGCTGCGCCTCTTCCCCCCTCCCTCCTCCTCCTGCCCCGTTCCCGAAATCCGAACCGTGAGGGGAAAGGGGGCGAGGAAAGGGCGGGAACCGTGAGGGGAAAGGGGGCGAGGAAAGGGCGGGAACCGTGAGGGGAAAGGGGCGAGGAAAGGGCGGGAACCGTGAGGGGAAAGGGGGCGAGGAAAGGGCGGGAACCGTGAGGGGAAAGGGGCGAGGAAAGGGCGGGAACCGTGAGGGGAAAGGGGCGAGGAAAGGGCGGGAACCGTGAGGGGAAAGGGGCGGGGCCAGGCCAAAGCCAGGAACTGTGAGGGGACGCTCTGTGAGGCGGCGCTCTGCAGACAGAACTGCCACGGACTGAAAATGAACGGCAAAGAAATCAGTAAGTCTGAAGGTTTTATTTGCTATCAAATAGATCCCAGCCACGCAGGCCCACAGAATCCCCATCCCACCGCTCCAAATTGAGATCCCACTTCTCCCAGCTCCTCCCAACCCCATCTCACTCTGGAGGCTCTGGAATCGAGAGAGTTTGGCAAGGGATTGAGGTTTTTGAGGTGGGAACAAACAATTTGAGGTGGGATTGTGTTTTATGGCTTAAAATACAGTTGTTTTCAGTAGCATGTGAGTGGTTTTGAGGTGAAAGATGGATCCCTCTTGGCTTTTGGAGTGCAGAGGGATGGAGAAGAGAAAAAAATTAAGGTGAACACAAAAGGAAAAGCAGCCAGCTGTGTTCCCAACATGGATGACAGGGAATGTGGGTGACCAGGGCTGTGCCCAGTGTGGGTCCTGTAGTGGGGGATGGAGTTTTGCTCTTCTCACACTCGGGGCACTCGCAGGGCTTCCCTTACCGGTGCCTCCGTTGGTGTTGGGCCCAGGTAGAGCTCTGTGAGAAGCTCTTCCCACACTGGGGACACTCGTAGGGCCTCTCCCCGGAGAGGAGAGCAGGTGATGAGGTGGGAGTTCCTCCTGAATCCCTTCCCGCAGTCAGGGCAGCAGAAGGGCCTCTCCTCTGTGTGAACCCAATAGTGCTTGAGGAGATCGGAGCTGGTCTGAAACCTCTTCCCACACTTGGAACACTTGTAGGGCCTCTCCCCAGTGTGGATCCTCTGGTGGCTGACAAGGTTGGAGCTCTGGCTGAAGCTTGTCCCACACTCCCCACACTTGCAGGGCCTCTCCTCATTGTGGATCCTCTGGTGCCTGCTCAGCTGGGAGCTGTACCTGAAGCTCTTCCCACACTCTGAGCACTTGTGGGGCTTCTCCCCATCCTGGAGCTGCTCAGGGACCACCAGCTCCGAGCTCTGGCTCCATCTCCGGCCGCCTCCCCAGCCCAGGCTGGGTCTTTCCTCCTCAGATCCCCGTGATCTGTGTTTGCAGCCCCTCCTCGTGCAGCATCTCCAGGGCTTTTCCCCCCCGTTGGGTTCCTGCACCGTGGATCTGCTCAAAACGGCCTCTTCCACGAGGTTCTGCCACGGGGATTTGTCCTCCCTGCTCTCCATCCTGTGCTCCTGTTCTGGGCTGCTCAGGGATGGGTTTGGCCCGTGTCCCTCGAAGCAGCGACTGCCCAAGCAGCTGCGCTGGCCCCGGGCTCTCCTCCCGGCCTGCTGGGCTTTGTTGGGTGGCACAGCCTGTGCCAAGGGGCGGCAAGAGCCCCAGCTCTGGGGGAAACTGAGAACGTCCTGGCCGTATCCACCGTGCTGCCAGCTCGGCAGTGCAGCACAGCACAGGCTCATGCTCCCCGCTGCTCCCACGAATGCAGCTGACCCTACAACACGTGTTCCTGATACCCAGAAAAACATCAGAACGGGTTGCTTTGGGGAACACCTGGTTTGCCTGTGATAAGAGCAAGTTTGGCCTTCTATTTCTGCCAGGAAATGATTTGGAAGTGCTCAACTAAACCTCAACTGAGAGCTTCCCAAATCAGCTCTTCTGTTGCAATAAAGAGATGGAGCCGTCACCCCAGTGTCCAGGTGGTAGCAGCAGCAAAGCCCAGCTGGCACCAGCGCTGGCTGAGCTCCATGCCCAGGAGCAGCCGTGGATGCCCACGGTGAGGGCAGGCAGGAGCCAGGCAGGGGCCGCTGTGAGCAGCAGCGGGGCCCCGAGGGGCTGGGGGAGCCCATGCTGAGCGTCCCTGGGCTGAGGGCACATTTCCTCCAGTGGCATCATCTGGGCCTGCACTTCATGAGGCACACAGGGATGTTTTGGGCTCTCTGCTGAGCTGTGCAGGGATCCCTCATGAGGCACACAGGGATGTTTTGGGCTCTGCTGAGCTGTGCAGGGATCCCTCATGAGGCACACAGGGATGTTTTGGGCTCTCTGCTGAGCTGTGCAGGGATCCCTCATGAGGCACACAGGGATGTTTTGGGCTCTCTGCTGAGCTGTGCAGGGATCCCTCATGAGGCACACAGGGATGTTTTGGGCTCTCTGCTGAGCTGTGCAGGGATCCCTCATGAGGCACACAGGGATGTTTTGGGCTCTCTGCTGAGCTGTGCAGGGATCCCTCATGAGGCACACAGGAGTATTTCTGGCCTCTCCTAAGCTGTGCAGGGATCCCTCATGAGCTGTGCACCAGGGTAAATGTCAGGGGGTTTTTCACTCTTCGCAGCACAGCAAAGGGACACTTGGCCAAGGTTTTGCAAGGCGGGGAGAAAGCCTCTTGCAAAGCCTGGGGCCCAAAAGGCTGTGGGCACAGCGGCCGGGCGGAGCCCATCCCCTGGGGCCAGGCCGGGCTGCTCAGGCCGGGCCGGGCCGGGCCAGGCCAGGGCCCCGGCAGGGAAGGGCCGCGGCCCTGGGCTCTGATGAGGCTGCTGAGCTCCGCCCTGGCCCTGTGCTGCAGCCCAAGACATTTCCAGCCAGGGCCGTGCCCTGGGCCACAGGAGGCACCGGGGCTACAAGTGAGGCCGCGCCTTCTGGCTCTCAAGGGGGCTGGCTCTGTTCCCTGGGAGGATGCAGAGCCTTGTTCCTCGGCCTGATGGGGCAAAAATGCCCCCAACATCCCTCTGTTTGCAAAAATAAAGGCTTTGCGCTCATTATGAGGAAAAGCTGTAGGGGTGGCCTGCACCTAATGTTCTTTTGTTGGCTGGACCCCATTCCGTGCTCAGGTCTCAATGACTGACCCAGCCCCAAGCTGCTCTTAAGACTGATTTGATCAAAGGCACTGAAGTTCTTTTGACTACAAATTCTCCAGGAAAACAAGCACAGGAATTGGCTAATGTTGGTGGCAAAAACAGAGTGCAGAGTTGAACCTTTGAGGCCACCTCATTGCCACCTTCCCCCACCCTTTTATTTTAAATTGATTTAATATTCTGAATGCCAGTTCTTGCATGAAATGGGCCCTCAGCAAGGAGCTGCTGGGCCTCCTTGTGATAAACAGGCAAAATGAAATTAAAAGGAGGCTGATGACTTTTATAAAAAATGTGCCTGTTCATTAAAACTTAGAACAACAGAGGCCGAGGCCTCAGGGTAAGCCTAGGGCCTGCGCCACAAGCCAGAGGTAGCTCTAACAGCGCTGTGTGACAAGGTGTTCCTGCGGGCACGAGGTGCCCTCGAAAGAGCCCGGCTGCTCCGCACCCAGGGATTTTTTAAAGTTTCTTGGGGGTGCTCGATTGGTGCCCTTTGGATCCTCTTGCCCACCGGTCCTTTTCTTGGTGGCTGATTGCTCTGTAAGATGGTGCAGTCCTGACCAATCATTTTGGAAAACAGCAAACTTACTGGGTGGCTCGTTTCCCAATCGTAGTTCCAGTTGCTGTCATCGCCCTATGATGTCACTTTTCTAGAAGATTCTTACCTTATTACCACCCCCCTTTCTCTGTTTAGTAGCCATACACATACACTTCAACAACTGTACATTCCACTCAACAACTCATCACATGAATTATATAACAACTCATTATATTCATTAACAATCCACAATAACTTATTGTAATAATTAACCATTAAGAACTCCACCTTTGAAAGTGAATTTATTTATAACATCCTGGGTGTCGCCCAAGGGAAGCTGTTTCTGTCTTGCATCACAGAACTGGCAGGTTTTTTGCAAAGACAGCCCTTTACAAAGGACTTGTTGCGTGCATTAACATCCGAGGGGCTGCTTTCAAAGACAGACAAAAAACCCATGAACAGCCAGCAAACCAACCAAACCACATATTAAAAATGAGTACTTTATTTTTAGCTCTTGCTTTTAATATTTTACCAGCCGTCCTCCTTTTCCACTGCAGTATTTTTCTTCGCACAGATAAAAACCCTTGCCAGATGATGTGACTTAACAAGGAAAACACAACTCACACACAATGGATATATTAAAGCTAAACATGCAGACTCCCATTATCACAATCGTCATCATTTCTTTTCTGTTCATTTTTATGTCAGATTGTTTTCAGAAGGGTGAGAACACTATCTCACATGCCTTGGCTAGTTTGATGCCATAGCCACTTCTTATCTCTCCTTTCTTATGAGCTGTCCTTCCTGTAGTTTCTCTGCCCATTTGTTGCTCTTGGAGCTCTGCCTCCTTCACCTGATTTTTATCTTTTTCTGGATTTGTGGGGATGTTTCTGTTGGTTTTCTTGTTTTCTTGGTGGTTGTTGTGTTTGCCTGTTTGATTTGGTCACGGTTTTACTTTTGCTTTTTGGGTTTTTTTTCATCCACTTAACAGCAGAAATCAACTTGTGATTTGTATTGTGAAGTTTTGATACACAGGTGTTGCACATAAAGGTTGTTTTTGTATTTAAAGTCATCTCAGACACAGACCTGCAAGCCCCTGTGACTTTGAGAACAGAGTGCTCTCAGACAGCAAATTGTGCATGGATAGGAAACTTGTAGTTCCTATCTCCATTACACACGGGAAAATGTCAAGGGGTTGGAATGGTACCAATTGTAGCCTTTCTTTTGCCTTCTTTTGCTGCCATGCCATAAAACCGTGTCAGATTCATCAATGACCTCGGTTCTTCCAGGATGGGGCGTGCAGGGATGATCCCTCAGCTCATGTGTGCACCTGGTGGGCACCAGGCCAGACACGTGACTGTCATCCACAGCCAGCCTCTGTCTGCAGAGAGAGCAGGGAGCTGCAGCTCTGAGGAACTCAGGGCTTAGGGAGCAAACAGACCAAATCCCTAATTTATATCAGTTACTTCACTCGAGTATTTTCTGCTGATAGATTTTTATTTTCCGGCCAAGAGCTGGAAAAAAGAACGCTGGCAGTTTGCTTTACCTATGAAATGAAGAGACTCTTCTCAACAGGTTCCAGCTCAGCTGCTTTTTGGAATTAAAAGCAAAGCAAAACTCTTCTGTAGGTCACATCAAACCAACATAAGTTTCATGAGTCTGTGAAAGACATAAGAGTGTAAAAATTATTCCATTTTATAGTACTTACTGTTTTCTAATTCAGCCATGGGGAAATTATGCCATCATTCACTATATCAAATAACTGGAAAAACCACTGGAAAATAATCTTTTTTTAAAACTAAGTTTTTTAAACTAAGTTTAAAAAAAGGGAAGGAATTCCATAAAGAAAACCAAAGAGTAAGAATACAGTAATTTAAACTTCTCAAAGCCCTTTGCTAATGGAGCCCTGAAGCCCAGTCACGTGCAGTGCGGCCTCAGCGGTCCCTTTGAGCCCAGAACTGCCAAGGGTCAGGGCCGGGATGAGCCTTCACCCAAAACAGGCTCCAAGACTGAGTGGGAATCAATCCAGAACAGGGCTCACACAAAGAGCAAAGCCTCAAGGCCAAAGCCAAACCTTCATCAGGTTGGATTTGTTTGAACACTGAACTGGAGCAGATTTGCTTGTCTGGTAACATCAGTGTCACCATGAAACTTTACATGAGCTACTAAATAAGCACTGTCCTGTCCTGAGCTGTGTGGCCCAAATACTGTTGAGAACTTGCTCTGCCTCTGCCCTGTGCCCCCGGGGCTGCTCTTGGCCTGGCAGCCTCAGTGGGAGCCAGCACTGGCTGCAGCCCCAGCGGGCCCCCCAGGACAAGGGCCAGCAATGAAGAGGCCAATGAAAGCACTGGGCAGCAGCAGAGCCCTCAGCAGAGTTCTTTGGACAACCACGGACTGGCCACAGCTCCAGTGCAGCATGACTACGAGTCAGGCTACCAATGCTATGAGCAGAGTTACAAGAAAGCTGTGGAGAAAAATCAACAAGTGACCGTCTGCTCTGGTACAGCTTCCGAATGCCAAGATAGCAGCCGATCAGCACGAGGGGCACGGTGAACAGTGTCACCACCATGCCTATTATGCAGGACCTGCGCACATCCTGGGGGCAGACAATTCTTGGGAGGCGCACTGGATCCGGGGCAAATATTCCTGTTTCAGTGATAACGTCTGTGGGAGCAGTGGGGAGCGTGAGCCCGTGCTGTGCTGCACTGCCGAGCTGGCAGCACGGTGGATACGGCCAGGACGTTCTCAGTTTCCCCCAGAGCTGGGGCCTGCAGGCCCCTTGCCGCCCCTTGGCACAGGCTGTGCCACCCAACAAAGCCCAGCAGGCCGGGAGGAGAGCCCGGGGCCAGCGCAGCTGCTTGGGCAGTCGCTGCTTCGAGGGACACGGGCCAAACCCATCCCTGAGCAGCCCCTGCCAGCCCTGGCCCTCCCTGCCCTGTGACAGCTCCCCCAGCCCCAGGGGACAGAGTCAGGCCCTGTCAGGACACACGGGAGCCTTGCTCTCCCTCTCTGCCCTTTCCCCACCATGGGCACCCCGTGCAGCCACTCCCAGGTTTTGGGACGTGTCTCCCATGTGTAAGAGCCCGTCTGAAGCCCCTCATTTTCCATTCTGCCTTCCGATTGCCACGAGGAAGAATCCCTTCCTCCACTGCAGTTCCGGCTTAGAACAGGACACAGTGCAGGTGCAACCACTGAACCGTCACGCTGGCTGTTCCGAACAAGGCCTGGCAAGAACTTGGCAAGAACTTGGCAAGGAGTTGGCAAAGACCTGACATGGACCCAGCATGGGACAGCCTGATGCGCAGCCTGCTTCTAATCTCCGTTCTTAAGCCAAATGAACTTTTGTGGTGACTCCCGTGGTCCTTCATTGAAGACCCCTCATCTGCCTCATTACCACTGTGACAAAGAATGAGAACCCTCTTTCCAAGGACTGAGACTGAGACCCCTACTACAGGGAGGAGGGGAAATTGGTGGTCTGACCACCAACATGACCTGTTTCCCTTCAGTAATTTTAATGGACTTATTCTTCATTGTATTTGTCTTGCTTTGGTGGTTTCTGTGGACTCACCTGTTCCCTCGGGGCGATTACAATGGACTTTCATTGTTACACTTGTTCCCCCCTCTTTCCTCTGTGGACTATAACTGGACCCCCGAGTGGACCAGAACTTCGGAGACTTCCCCGACACGACAGACGGATCCCCATCGTCCGGACCACTGAGGATCTCGCCTGTGTTGGTAGCTATTCCCATACCCCTCTTCTTTCTCTCTATCCTTTATCTCCTTTCCGATCCCCACTATCGCATTTGCTGTTTTGGCCCCTAATAAAGGTGCATTTGTTGTGATTAACTGATAGTCCCTTGTTGTTTGCCTTTTTGCACTTTTGGGATTGGTGAAAAGAACCATCACGACACCCCGCAATAAGCGGATCGTGACATTAAAATTGGCATCACGGACAGGATTTCTGTCTAGACAGAAGGGTTGCAGGTGAAAAGGCACTCACACTGTCTTTGGGAATTCACAAAGGATCCCCTAGTGCAAAAGGCGGGACTCTGTTGTTTTGTTGTTGTTGTGTGTATCTGGTCTGGGAAGGAAGGGACAACTTGAAGCAACTAAGCAGAGCCTCCCAGGCAGATTATTGTCCTTTCACCCACCGCGGGAAGCGAAGGGCGACACAGAGAGGGCTGTGTAGTTTTGTGGAACTTAAGTTTGTACCTCCCTGTCGTGGTTTTGGTCCCTTCACAAAATGAGTGACAATCTTAGCCTTGAAATTAAAGCTGAATTTTATGCACTACTAGCCAAACACAATGCCAAACCTTCTACGGAAGGAGAAAAATGGGCACAGAGTAATTGGTTTAACTTAGAAAGTGTTATTGATAGAGTGTGTTCATTACAACATGAAACAAAATTCAAACTGGGCAAAAATAAAACTATCTTATGCTCAGTTTTGGGAGCTTGTCTTATGGCAGCTATAGAAAATCGCTTCGAGCAAAGAAGTGATGAACATGCTATAATAGACTCCCTTCAAAATCTAGTTGAAATTTTGCAAAAACAATTATATGAAGCAAAAAATGTGATCTATGCATTGCGAGCTGCCTTAACAGAGGAACATATTAACAAATCACATAATGCTGATTCCTCTACAGAGCTTGAGGAGAAGGAAACTCCTCACATGAAACAAATCTATCCTCATCAAGAACTTGAAGCAGCAAGTAATTGTGGGGAACATTGCTGCCATCACTTGAGACCCTTGATTAAAACAGAGTATAACTATCTCAGTGATGATGATCTCCAACCTCACATCACAACCAAACACATACCATCACAACTAAACACTGCCACCGAGCTAGCTAAGCTTAAAAGGGAATACGGACACCCTCCACATGAATCAGAAACAGAATATGTTTTCCGGGTGTCCCTCACTTGTGGTGATCAAATTCAATTAACTGAACAGGAAGCCAGTGGGTATTGGGGACATGGTGTCTTCTTAACAACAGGAGAGAAAGGTGACACATGGTCCCTGACACAGCGTGCAGCTTTTTGGGCCGGGGGAACAAGCCCCTTGGAAAGGGGAGATCCCATAGCTAGAATTAGTACCCCCGACCAACTCTTGGAAAATGTGCACAAAGCTGCTTGCCTGCAAATGACTCACAAAAAGAAATTAATTCCTGACTTTGAATCCCTGATGCAATTACCTGTGAAGCCCGAGATAATGACCCCTTTAATTTGTGGGCTTCCAGAATCACTCAAACCTACAGCAATTCTCCTTCAAAAAACTATAGTAGCTGTATCTCCTGTAGAAAGACCAGACAGATTTCCTAGTAACTGGAACGACCCATTTGTTCCCCTTTATGACTTGTTGAGGAAAGGGGTGAAATGGGATTGGAGTCTTTCTCAGGAGTCAGCATTGCAATTGCTGCTTTTTGAAGCAACAGCTCATCAAGCAGTGACCCCTATCCATCCTACAGATCCTTTCCAGGTGGAATGGGGATTTGCCTCCTCAGGGCTGTCAGTACACATATGGCAGCGGGGTCCTGAGGCTCTGACAAGACCTGTTGGTTTTTACTCACGCGGTTCCAAAGATGCTGAGAAAAGATACACTACCTGGGAAAAAGGATTGTTGATGGTTATCTTAGCTTTCATAGAAGTAGAAAAAATTGCATGAAAACAACCAATTGTATTGAGAGGCCCCTTCAAGGTTATTAAGACAGTCACTAGTGGGACTCCCCCTCCTGACGGGGTGGCCCAGAGGGCCTCAGTGAGAAAGTGGTATGCTCAGGTTGAACATTACTGCAACTTCTTCTCAATGGCAGAAAGACCTGTAAAAACTTTAGCAATCCAAGAAACTGACAGCTTGGACAAACCTGCCTCTGTAATCAAAGTAACCCCTCCTTTCTGCCCCAAACAATCAGCAAACTCTTGGTTTACTGATGCTTCTGCTAAAGGGAAAGGAAAAGTATGGAAATATAGGGCAGAAGCCCTCCACTTTTCCTCTGGTGAGCAAATTATTACAGAGGGAGAAGGTAGTGTACATGTTGGGGAGCTGATAGCTGTCTGGAGTATTTTTCAACGAGAAGCACAGAATTCCTCTTTGGTCTGCATCTACAGTGACTCCTATGCTCTGTACCAAATGATCCTAATAATCCAGCTCATTACCCTGGCCAACCTGTTCTGGTGGACCTCTCTTACTATAGGACTAGTAGCACTTGTGCTAAAACCCCCTCTGAATAAATATGCATGGGAAGCCTCTGGTGCTCTAGGGAAAGAGCATTGGACAAATACATGCTGGATAATTCCATCATTCTAACTTTTCTGCCTCTCGGCGGCAGAATTCTGTTGTGTTTACTTTTTCAGAAGAACTCCGAGGGACATGAAGACCACCTAATCCATGATAAAACTGGTAATATTTTTCTGCATCCTACCACAACCCCATGGCCAGAAACCAGCTGAGTGGCCGTGGTCTGAACTAATTGTGGTAGCATGCAGAAAAAGTGAAAGGATCTCTTTAAGCACAAAAAGGTTTGTACGCACCCAAGCATACAGGATTGTTGGCACAATTTTACACTAACACAGACTGCAGAAGTGGTTTGCTTATGGGAAAAAACACCGAAGGGCTTTCTTTTAAGTTTATAATAAATGCTGTAGCCCAATCTACTACGGTTTATACCACCACCACTACGACCACTTGAGCCCAGCCACCAGTTATGCTTACCCCGAAAATTTTTGAAGTTGGACCATATATAATCAGGAAAACTGGCCAACAACAGATATTATTTAATCCAGCATGGTCTCTTAAACAAGTCAAATTGTTGATGCAAAACAATGTCTCAGAAATACAACCAGCTTGTTCACCCTTTTTGCAAACCTCTTTTCAGGGTTGGACAACCTGGCTGCGACAGTGGAACCCTCCTAAAAACCGGGTGCAAAGAGACATAACTGGTGTAGTGGGAACGGGACTGGGAATCCTAAATAGTATTGATTCAGAAGTATTAATGAATAAATTGGCCTCCACGACTAAAGATTTAACCAAAATACAGCAGCCACTGCAATCGTCCTTATCGGCCTTGGGAACACATCAGTGGTTGCTATCAAACATTCTACCAAATTGGGAAAAGATAAATGTAAATGATAGCAAATTGATAATTAATGCACTTAATGCCACACAAAGCAACGTTTCCTTAGCTCTTAGCTGTATCCAGGCTCAATTATGGATGCAGTCAGTTGCTGCCTCAATTATAAGAGAAGGTGAAGAAGGCACTTTTCCTACTGAAATTAGGAAAATAGTCTGGGACAGTGCCACTGACTTTGAAAGAGATTTCCAATCCTGGTGGAATTTAGTGAATTTTACCTATGACCCTAACACAAACACAGCCACAGCATTTGTGTTGACCATAAGTAATGCCTCGGTGCATTTGATATTCCCTATCATTGCACTAGGATTAAATCATGACGGAGCCACTTTCTATCCTTCTGAACATAGAGAATGGGCCCGTCAAATTAATGACAAATGGCAAACTGTCAATTTAGAGTCCTGTACTATCCGAGAACAACTAGGGTTTATCTGTGAAGGTAATGCAATTATAGCTCAAGATATCTGTTTAGACACAGAACAAAATATCTGTCATTTTGACATTCATCCTAACGAGACTTCTGAAACAGTCCTTGTACATACAGGCAATGGGTGTGCCTGCTTTAGAACCACTTGTGATACTGTGTTTATAGAAAGTACAGTAGTAGATACTAAAAATCATTCAAATTTTTGTGCTTGCAACTTTACTAAAATTGCAGGATGTGATTTTTCTTTTGTAGCTCCAGTTACCTTACATGAACTTTTAGAATCCAATCTCACGTTGATTCACAAGCTATTGCCTACTCCCATTGGGATGAACCTTACTTTGGTAAAGCAACTATTACTTCATCAAGATCTAATAGAGATCCTAGGAAAAATCAAGGAGAATGGACAGAAAACTCTGGTAACTGTTCATCATGATGTGCAAGAAATACATCGTGTTGTAGAAAGGGTGAAAAGTGATGCCGTGCACAGGTGGTGGGATACCCTTTTCGGGTGGTCGCTTACTGCCACCGGTGTCCTGAACAAATTGTGTCATCCCATTGTTCTTCTTCTGATTTTAGTTATGATTGGTTTTGTTTTATCAGTAATCTTGCTTATTGTGAATTGGAGAATGATGAAACGATGAACAAAATTGACATCTATAATTAATGCACACCACTTGGCCGACATCCTTTACACTATAGATGTTCCCAGGACTGTAGACACAAGGAGATTATAAGGTTAGAAGATATGTTTTACATAATTTTCTCTTATGATTTGTTTTAATCACTGTTTTAATTATTTTTGTTTATTGATTAGAAAATTGTACTGAGTAATATTGATTGTACTAGGTTTATTATTTTATTGTTTAATATTGATTATACTGGTTTATTATTTGATCAATCTATTGTTCAATTGATGAATATTGATTATTATCTAAACAATTTATTGTTTAACTATTACTGGTTTAATTAATACTTATTGTATTCTGCTTATTATTTAATTATAATTTGCTTACTAATTGTTTTAGTTTTTCTGTTTTCTCTTTCCTTTCCTTTTTCTCTTCTCTTTTCCCTGGGATTGCTGCCAACACTTGACGAGTCCTGAAGACTCCACGACGACACCATGGAACCCTGCTGATGAAGATCTTTCGAGGGCAATCGTCAGTCACGGGGTGGTGTAAGAGCCCGTCTGAAGCCCCTCATTTTCCATTCTGCCTTCCGATTGCCACGAGAAAGAATCCCTTCCCCCACTGCAGTTCCGGCTTAGAACAGGACACAGCGCAGGTGCAACCACTGAACCGTCACGCTGGCTGTTCCGAACAAGGCCTGGCAAGAACTTGGCAAGGAGTTGGCAAGGACTTGGCAAAGACCTGACATGGACCCAGCTCGGGACAGCCTGATGCGCGGCCTGCTTCTAATCTCTGATCTTAAGCCACTGAAGGCTGGCAGTGAAATGTCACTGTAGGATCTTGCTGCACTTGGCTTTTGGCCCCTTCTTAAGAGCTTTGCCTTCAAGGGCAGGAACATGTTTCCCTACTGGGAACTGGAATTCCAGACCCTTGGAGTGTGTGCCATGCAGGACCATAGAGACTGAGATCATGCGGACTGGGATAATATGGACTGGGATCATGGGGACTGGGATCCTACAGACTGGGGGTGCACAGACTGGGACTATGTGGATCAGGACCATCCAGACTGGGATCATACAAACTGGGATCATTTGGACCGGGATGACTGCACTGAACGTTGTGAACGGAGGTGGTCCCACGCTGCCCAGGGCTCCCTCCCAGTCACTCCCAGTCAGTCCCAGTCCCAGTGCTGCTCTGGGGTGCAGCCAAAGCTCCCCAGAGTGAACTCAGAGGTCCCAGAGCAATCCAGGTACAGGTCCCAGCACCGGTCTTGGAGCAATCCTGGTCCCGATGCCGACCTCGGTCTCAGTCTCGGTCCCAGAGCACCCCCAGTGCGGGTCTCAGTGCACCCACTCGATGCCATGTTCTCTAGCCCAGGTGTTGGCAATGCCGCTCTTGAAATGAGTCCCCTTGTCTGACTCAGTCCTCTCAGGGGTGCCATGCCTCCCCAGGACTTGCTTTTCCAGGCCCAGGATGGTGTTGGGGCAGTGCTGTGAGGCACAGGGGAGGTCTCCAAGCATCCCGTGGTGGCTTCTACCATGGTGAGCACGTAGCGCTTGCCTTGGCGTGTCTGGGGCAGTGTGACGTGGTCAATCTGCCAGGCCTCCCCATACTTGTACTTGGACCCCCGCCCACCATAGCACAGGGGCTTCACCCGCTTGGCCTCCTTGATCACAGCACACGTCTCACAGTCATGGATAACCTGAGAAATACTGTCCATGCTTAGATCCACCCCTCGGTCTCGTGCCCACTTATAGGTGGCATCTCTGCCCTGATGACCTGAGGCATCATGAGCCCATCGAGCTCAGAACAACTCCCCCTTGTGATGCCAATCCAAGTCTATCTTTGACACCTCTGTGTTTGCAGCCTGATCTACCTGCTCGTTGTTTAAGTGCTCCTCATTAGCCCGACTCTTGAGGACATTGGCATCTACATGGCAGACTTCCACAGGCACCTCTCCACCCGAGAGGCAATGTCTTTCCGCTCATCAGCATTCCAGACTGGTTTTCCTCTAAGCTGCCAGTTGGCCTTTTTCCTCCTTTCCAGGCAGCCCCACAGAGCATTGGCTGCCATCCATGAATTGGTATAAAGGCAGAGCTTTGGTCACTTCTCTCTCTCAGCAATGCCCAGGGCCAGCGGAACGGCCTTGAGTTCAGCAAGTTGACTTGATCCACCTTCTCCTCAGTAGCTTGTGCAGCCTGTCGTGTGGGGCTCCATACGGCTGCTTTCCACTTCTGGTTTCATCCCTACGATGCGACAGGAACCGTCCGTGAAAAGAGCGTAGCGTGTTTCCTCTGCTGGTAGGTGTTTGTATGGTGGAGTTTCTTCAGTCCATGCCAATTGTTCCTGCTCCTCTTCATCAGCAAGACCAAATTTTCACCTTCTGGCCAGTTTGTATTTCCAAAATCCTAGTTCTGTTTCCAAATACGGGTGTGCTGTGTGATGAGGGCAATCCACTTGCTCTGTGTGGTGTCGGTGGCGTGGCAGGATGTGGGAACCTTTCCTTGAAACATCCACCCCAGCACCGGCAGTCGGGGTGCCAGGAGGAGTTGTGCTTCTGTGCCAATCACCCCCAAGGCAACTTGAACTCCTTCACAGGCGGCCAAGATTCCCTTCTCTGTGGGAGTGTACTTGGCTTCAGACCCTCTGTAGCTTTGGATCCAGAATCCCAGTGGTCGGCCTCGAGTCTCCACAGGCACCTTCTGCCAAAGGCTCCAGGACAAGCCATTGTTCCTGGCTGCAGAGTAGAGCACATTCCTCACCTCTGGTCCCGTCCTGACTGGGCCAAGGGCAACTGCATGAGCGATCTCCTGCTTGATCTGGGCAAAGGCTTGTTGCTGTTCAGGGCTCCAGTGGAAATCGTTCTTTTTGTGGGTGACCAGGTAGAAAGGGCCCTAAATCTGGTTTTACTCAGGAATGTGCATTCTCAAAAAACCGGCTTCCAGCAGAATCTGGACGATCCTCTCTCCTTTCTCAAATACTTCCATTGCTGTGTTCCCCCACACAATGATGCCATCGATGTACTGCAGGTGTTCTGGAGCTTCACCCTTTGCCAGTGCAGCCTGGATCAGTCCATGGCAGCTGGTGGGGCTGTGCTTCCACCCCTGGGGCAGTCGGTTCCAGACAGTCTGATAGTCCAGGCAAGGTGTTCAACTGCTTCATGTCCTCTGCCTCTCCAGCAGCTATGCCAAAAGCCCACCTGAGTCCTTTTGGGTCTTTGTAGTAGCCATTCTGGAGGAAGTCTATGCCCAGAATACACGGGGCCTCTGGGCCGGTCACAATGGGATGTTTCTGCCACTCCTTCCCAGTCAGGCTCACCTCGGCTCCCAACAGGGTCAATTGCTGTGATCGATCCCCCCGTCAGCCCGGCAATGGAAACAGGTTCTGCCCCCACATGTCCCCATGGTATCAGGGCACACTGCGCACCAGTATCAGCTAAGGTTTCATATTTCTGTGGCTCTGATGTGCCAGGCCATCGGATCCACACTGACCAGAGATCCGGTTTTCCCGTGCCTCTCCCTGGCTCGAGGCAGGGCCCCTCTAGCCCTGGTTCCCATTTCTTCCCTGGGCATACATACTAGAGGCTCCTTCATGGGATCTGACAGATCATACCCGGCAGCTCGGTCACGGGAGGCTGAGGCTGCCTTCACCTTAGTGGAATTCTCTCGATTAGTGTTTCCCTGCTTGCGTAGACACAGCCATGCTGCCAGGACAGAAGTGAGTTGATGAACTTTGGACCTGATTAGCATAAAAGACTTGATAATCAGAGTGCCTTGGCAAGAGCAAACAGAGCTTTGAAGACTGCAAGAAGACTGAATCAAGAAAGAAGATTGAATCAACTTCTATGAGCAAAACATTGCAAAATGGATAAGTTTGTTTATGTGATGATTAACCCAATCATTGTAGTAAAAAATTACTAGTCTTCCTAGAATTGTGTATAAGCATGTGTAGCCCATGTAAAAAACATGTTCACTCTCCTGTGAAAATGTAAAAAGTTTAATAAAGGACAATGGGAGACAAGGACCACAGAGCAAAGGTTATTTATGGGTGGATGCATCATGGCACTCAGCCAAGAGCACCCTGTTACCTTCGGGGATCCCCCTTAAATACCTTTTCCCTCACATCAGCCTGTTGCATATTCACAGCCCCTTATGCATATCCATAACCTAGTTTACATTTTCCAGGAACTATTTTACATGGCCCCTCCTTGGGTCCCCCTTTTCAGAGCATGCGTGTTTCCTGGCTGGGGTTTGGCTCCTTCTCTTTATCACTTCCAGTTCGGGCCTTGGTCCACACTGCCTTCAGACGGTGAGTGCTGATCGTTGGCAGATCTGTAGCAGGTGTCCTCATCCTGTGTTCATTGGATGTTATCCCATCCAAGCAGGCATTTTAACACAAGCAGACTTCTGTCAGCTATTGCACTACTATGTCTAAGCTTAATTAACAACAAAATTAGAAACTATATCTTTATAACAAAGTTACTTGAACATCACACATATAAAATCCACATTGATATTTGAAAAAGCCAATATTATAATATGTATCTATAACACTCCTCTCCTGCAAGGAAAGGCTGACACAGCTCGGCTTCTTCAGCCTGGGCAAGAGACTGAGACTTGATCCAACTGTGGCCTTCCAGGACCTGAGGGCAACCTACAAGAAACCTGGACAGGGGCTTTGTGTGAGGGCAGGCAAGGACAGGACAAGGGAGAATGGATCGAAATGGAAAGAGAGTCGGTTTAGGTGAGGGATTCAGAAAAAAGACTCTCCTGGAACAGGTTGCCCAGAGAAGGTGTGGCTGTCCCGTCCCTGACAGTGCTCAAGGCCAGGCTGCACGGAGCTCTAGACAAGCCGGGTTAGTGCAAGGGGTGCCCAGCCACAGCAGGGGGGTTGCAGCCGTGTGATTTTTCAGATCCCTTCCAAGCCAAACCATGCCACGACTCCATGATTCTGGGATACTTCCCCTCTTCATCCTCTGGCAGAAAAACAAACTTGGCCCCAAGTTCCACATTGCAGACCATGTCTTTTGGCAGCCTGCAACTGTCTCAACAGAGGATGAAAAGAGATTACTTTACTGAGACAATTTCCCTATTCTACTTGAAAATTAAATGCTGCACTCCTGTCCAAAAACTTCTGTCAGAAATTGTCAGAAGAGGCAATTCTTCCCCATGAAATGGTACTCCTCAGCCAAAAAAAGAAAGAAGCCACAAGCCAACACTCTTCTTTATTGCTGCGTTGTTTGATTTGGTTACTTCTCTAATAGGAATTCCTTTGGGGTTTTATTTGTTTGTTTCTCTCTTTCGTTCCGCGGGGCGCGCGGCGGCTCCTCCGTTGGGTTCGCGGAGGCAACGGAGGAACGTTCGCGAGCTGCGGCGGTTCCACAGCAGCAGCAGCAGCAGCAGCAGCAGCAGCAGCAGCAGCAGCAGCAGCAGCAGCAGCAGCAGCAGCAGCAGCAGCAGCAGCGCTTCTCTCGACCGGTTTTCCGCTCGACTTTCCACTCGCTCCCATCCCCTTCTCCCTCTCACACTCACTCCACTCCCGTCCCGTCCCGTCCGTGTCCCGCCTCTCCCAGCCCGGCTGATGTCGCGTCCCGCAAGGCGCCCCTCGGCGGGGCCGCCCCGTGCCCGCCCCTGCCCGTCCCGCCGCGGAGCCGCCTCCGCCGGGCTCTCTCCGTACTGGCTGTGGCGCCGCTGGAAGTGCCGCTCGCTCTGGTGCTGGCGGAGCAGCGCGGTCTTTTGGCTCCGCCTGGCGCGGGCTCTGGCCCGGCCCCGGCCGAGGCCCCGGCCCCGAACGAAGCCCCTGCCGCGGTTCCGCCCGCAGCCGCCCCGCTGCCGCCCCGCGCCCGCCCCGTCGCCGACAGCGTCGCCGGCGGCTTCCCCGCTCCGAGCTCCGCCGCTCGTCAGCTCGGCCGCCGGCCCCGAGCCGCCGCAGCCCGGGGCGGCTCGGCAAGCAGCAGCGCGCCGGGCGCTCGGCTTGCCGGGGCAGAAGAGCGGGAGCGCGGTGCCGCCCGCACGGGCGGAGAAGCCTCCCCTGGAGCAGCTCTACCGGGAGGGCCCGCTGCTGGGGAGCGGCGGCTGCGGCAGCGTTTACTCCGGGACCCGGCTCGCCGACGGCGCCCCGGTAAGAGACGGGGCCGGAGCGGAGGGGGCGGCGGGCGGCGGGCAGCGAGCTCAGCCCGGCGCTCGCCTTGGCTTGCAGGTGGCCATCAAGCGAGTGTGCCGCGATCGCATCCCGGAGTGGGCGCGGCTGGTGAGTGAGCGGGGCCAGCGGGAGAAGGCGGCGGGGCGTGCCGGGCGGGGCTAAGGCGAGGCCCGGCAGGGTGGCAGCCGGAAGGCTGCGAGGGGAGCGAGCGGGGAGTGAGCGGGGCCCGCGCAGCGTCCCGGGCCGGGCAATGGCGAGCGGCGGCGGGGCCGGGCAGGGGGTGGCCGCGGCGCGGCGCAGCATCGGCCCCGCTGAGGGCATCGCGGTCCCCCCGCAGCACAACGGCGCCCTGGTGCCCCTGGAGCTGGCGCTGCTGTGGATGGTGTCGTGCCCTGGCTTCCGCGGCGTCGTGCGGCTCCTGGACTGGTTCGAGCTGCCCGACGGCTTCGCGCTGGTCATGGAGCGTCCGCAGCGCTGTCAGGACCTCTGGGACTTCCTGCACGAGCGGGGGTTCCTGACGGAGCCCGTGGCGCGGGGGCTGTTCCGCCAGGTGCTGGAGGCCGTGCGGCACTGCACCAGCCGCGGCGTCCTGCACCGCGACATCAAGGCCGAGAACGTCCTCGTCGACCTGGCCACGGGCGAGGCGAAGCTCATCGACTTCGGCTGCGGCACGATCCTCCAGGACACGTTCTACACCCGGATGTCAGGTGAGCCCAAAGCCGGGGCCCAGCCGGGCAGCGGAGGTTCCCCCCTTGGCTGGCAGAGGGGGAAGAGGGAGAGAGGGAGGGGAGGGATGGGGAATCCTCCTTCAGCCGGCTGCAGCCAAGTTGCTTTTCGGCGGGGCAGGGGCTGGCTGTTGTGGAACGGGGGCTGGCTGGGAGGGAGGGAGGGAAGGAGCAGCATCGGCCTGATGAGCTGTGCCTGTGACCCATAGGAACGCCAGAGTACAGCCCACCTGAGTGGATCCTCTTTGGCTGCTACCATGGCCAGCCAGCCACCATCTGGTCCCTGGGCATCCTGCTCTATCACCTGGTCT
This sequence comes from Vidua chalybeata, assembly GCF_026979565.1. NCBI lineage: Eukaryota > Metazoa > Chordata > Aves > Passeriformes > Viduidae > Vidua > Vidua chalybeata. Next base: position 811,104 of record NW_026530345.1, read on the forward strand.
GTGGGCACCTTCCTTTCCACACAAACGAGGACATCGTCCGGGGCCAGCTCTTCTTCCCGCCCCGGGTGTCTCAAGGTGGGGCTGCGCCTTCAGGGCTCGGGAGGAGGAACGGGGCTGGGAGGGGGCAGCTGGCACATCAGCGTCCTGCTCTTGCAGCTAGTGAGGCGGTTGATCTCCTGGGCTTAGCTGGAGGAGGTGGCACGTGTGCCTCTGTGCTGCTCTCCTCCGGAAGGGAGGATCGATGGGAAGCTTTTGGCTGCAGCTCTGAGCACTCCTAGTGTGGCCTGGGCACCGTGGAATGTGGGAGAGCATGGACAGGAGCCTTGTCCCGCTGAGCGGCGGTTTCTGGTTTCTCTCTGCAGAGTGCCAGCACCTCATCAGGTGGTGTTTATCCATGGACCCCACAGACAGGCCATCACTGGAAGACCTTTTTGAGCATTCTTGGCTGCAGGAGCCCTGCCTGGCCCAGGAGACAGCAGAGATCCATCCCTGTGCTCAGTAGGATCCAGGAGCCCAGCAAGTACCAGCTGCACGCGTCTGGTGGCACTCCAAGAAAACCCCGGAGCGTTTCCCTGCGGCTGCGGCACAGAGGAGAGAGCGCAGCCGAGGAGATGCTTCCGCTGGTCCCCGGCGAGTTGTGGAGGGAGCGGCTCAGTGCTCCCCGTGCCACTGGAGAAGTGGTGGCAGTGCGGTGAAGGTGCCACGGACTGGAACAGGGGAAACATCCCCCTGCAGCTCAATGGCATCGGGATGTCCCCGCAAGCCGAGGCACAGCTGGCGTGTTCTTCTGGAGCACCACGTGGAGCTGGGAACACCATCCTGGAGCTGGCCGCTGGCGGGGCAAAGCTGACCGGCTTTGGCTGCGGCCCCTTCCTGGAGGACACGCTCTGCGCCCCGATGAAATCAAGATGAGTCCCCAGCCGGCGCAGGGGCGGGGGGATGCTCGTGCTTCCAGGCATGGCAGGGCTCGGCCTGGCCACGCGCCGCAGGTTCCCCGCTCGGCGGCGCTGGGGAATATTAATTTTTTCCCCCGGCTGCCAAGATGCTTTTTGGTGGGACAGGGGACAGACGTTGTGGAAGGGGAGCCGGCTCCTGGCCTTGCTGACAGCTTCTGCCAGCCAGCCTGGCACGGGCTGGGGCGGGGGCAGCCAGCCTGACAAAGCATCCATCCATGTGGATGGGGGCAGCAGAGGGGGACGGGTTCCGAAGCCGTGCCCCAGCTGGTCTGCTTTGCAGGCCCTCGAGGAAGGGATGCGTTTACAGGCGGGAAAGGTGGGGTTTTTCCCCACCCATGGACAGGTTTCATTCTCGCATGGAGTGGTCAGACCCTCCTCAGCCTGTGAAACGGTGACAGGCTGTGTAGGTTTTTCTTGTTTCCAGGTCTTGTTTTGAATTGACTTTCATGCAATTGTTCTTTGTTTTTCCCAGGAAGATTACACCTGGTGCCCGGACCGGACGGGGAAGCGCCTGCACCGTCCGTGGAGCACATCCAGTGCCAGCGCTACCCCAGGGGCCACGGTCTGCAGGGACATCCCCTTCAAGAAGGACGAGGACCTCGTGTGGGATCAGCTCCTCTCCTGGCAGCAGGTCTGCAGAGGTGGGTACCCGGCTCCACAGCTGGGCTGGCAGAAGGGCTTCGGGCAGAGGGCAGCGGGCACACGGGCATCCCGCCCTTGCAGCTGCTGAGGAGGCTGCTGTGCTGTGCTGAAGCGGAGGAGGTGGAACGTGGCCTGCCACGCTGCCCTTCTCTCGAAACAGAGAATGGCTCGGGAGGTTTGGGCTCTGAGCACAGCCAGCAGCCTGGCCCGGGCACAGGCCATGGCAGGACAGGGCACAGGAGCCTTCTGTGACTGACCGTGGCTCTCTGGTTTCTCTCTGCAGGCTGCCAGCACCTCATGCCATGGAAACGGCTCCGCTCGGCCTGCCAGGCTGGGAGGGCTGGAGGGCGGCGGGTGTTCATTTGCTGTCAGAAAGAAATCGTTCTATTTTTTTGTCATCGTCATGATCAGAGCATTTCTTTCATCCTTTTCCAAGCTTTTGGCCTCCCTTCCTCCAGGGTAATCTTTTTGTGTCCTTCCTCAGCCACTTGATGGCATTTGGCAGGGGGGGTTAAGCAATGTGAAAAGTTCAACAACAGCTCCTGTTGCCAACTGCAGCAGCCCCTTCAAGAGCCCTGAGCTTCCAGCGAGGTCCACGTGTGTCTTGCAAAAGGGAGTGGTTTGCAGCGATGGGGTTGTCGCCCTGCTGCAAAAGCTGGGAGGAAATCACAAGTGGCAAAATGCCAATTTGGCTCAACCCCTGCCCAGGTTCTGCATCTTTCCCCTGTGCTCGGTGACAGGCAGGCAGGGCTGGACTCCAGCAAGGTTCAAGTTCTTGGTGCTCACTGGCATCAAGGGGATCAAGTAAAGTCTTGTATGCAGTGACTGCAATAGGGCTACTGAAGGGAAAAAGGAGATGTCGTGAGGTGGGGAATCCTTCTTGTCTCCTTTGTCTCCCCAGGAGCCCCTTGGAAAGGGAAATGCCCACACGGGTTTATCTGACTCCTTCCCAGCCAGCCTTTCCCTCAGTCCTGGCTCTCATTTGCTCCGCAGGCTTCACCAGCTCGCTCAGCTCAGAGGAGCTCTCAGAGGAGAAAACGCTGCCTGGCGTGGGGCTGGCTGATCCCTGTCTCATCTTGATTCCATTTCCCCGCTCCCTCCCCCATCCAAGAGAGCGAAGGATCCCCCGCAATCCCCCGGTCCTGCAGCAGATCCCGGGCACGTTCCCTCCTCCGCTCCTTGGTGGCCCTGGGGAGGCTCCAGAGCCCTCCCTGTGTGCGGGACAGCTGCTGCAGCACCGCTGTGCCAGCGTGCGAGCGGCGCCCCAGGAGCAGCTGCGCGAGTTCCGAGTCTGAAGTGGAATCCTCAGCGCACACAAATGACAACTGGCATTTCAGGGGCTGGCAGGAGAAGCTAAATCCGTCTGCTCGCTGCCCTTTCGAGCCATGGCCTCGCTGGTGCAATTGGAAGAATTGCCCCTGCCCAGGAAGCTCTCAGGTGGAAGAGAGGAGCAAAAGCCACGTGTTTCTGAAACACAAACTATCAGAATAAGGCTCCTTAACACTAATTTGCTATTTAAGAGGGGATCATTTATTGAGGCCTGAGGTCCAGTGAGGGATAACTCCTAACCTTATGTGGACATGGAATTCGACCAGTGTGTTGCTTATACACAGTTGCTAAATGTGTATTACAATTTCCCCATTTCCATAAAACCCACCCCAAGTTCCCAGATCCAGCCCTTGTTTTCTCCATCACTGCATTCTTGAGCCAGATATCTTCTTCTTCTCTGCCAGCCATCCTTGCTGGGACAGCAGGACCTGCATGCCTTTTTCCTATGCTAAAAGTTCACAGGCAGGGTAAAAATGGAATGAACCCTTTTGGTATCAAGGCCAAGGCTTTGTGTGGCCAGGCAGAGGCAGGCAGGAGGCAGAGCTGTCAGCAAAGGAAGGGGCCAGCGAGGTGGGGCAGCCGGGGGATGAGGACAGCCGGCAGGGACAGAGGCGCAGGGCAGGGACACCGTAGGACAGCCTGGGCTGCAGAGGGCACAGGCATGTGCAGCAGCTGCAAGGCCCTGACAGAGCCAACCTGTGCAGCACTTTGGCCGTGGCTGCTGGCCCTGGGCCTGAGGCCACCAGGGGACAAGTGACCCTTGCAGCCCTGGGGCCTCACTGCCTCCTTGTCCCTGCTCAGCAGCCTGGCAGGGGCTGCCCCAGGGTCCTGCCCTTGGCATTGCACAGCCCCACATCCCAGGGCCCATCCCGGGAAGAGCCCTGAGCAACCAGGGAGGGACAGGATCTGCCTTGCCAGGGGCTGGGGCTCAGCCCTTGGCCCTTTTGCATTCCTGAAACACATCCCCACGATTTCCCTCATCCAGCCCCTGGCACTCAGAACAGCTGAGGAATGGAGTCACATCCAGGGGTGTCCCCAGGGCTCAGGACTGGGGCCAGGTCAGTGAAATCTCTTTAGTGCTGATCTGGACGAGGCCATCGAGGGCACCCTCAGGCAGTTCCCAGGTGAGCCCAAGCTGGGTGGTAGTGTGGCTGTGCTGGAGGGCAGGAAGCTCTGCAGAGGGATCTGGACAGGCTGGAGCCGTGGGCCCAGGACAATGGGATGAGGTTCACCAAGGCCAAGGGCCGGGTCCTGCCCTGGGCTCACAACCACTCCAAATCCGTGGCCATGCCCTGCCCCTGATCCCCACAGCCCGTCCTGTTTCCTTCATCCCTGCATTACCAGGGACATTTTGGGACAAGGGAGCTCTGCTCAGGCTATGGAGGGAGGTTCAAGTGCCAGCACTGGAGTGGGAACCACAACTCATCAGGTTTGTGTCCTTTGGGGGTCAGGAACTGGTGAGAGTCAGAGGCACAGAAAGTTTCTCTTCATGGCCATCAGACCACAGTAGAACAGGACACAATTTAATAACAATCACACTCTTCCCTGAGCTATGTGCAACGTCCCAGCAGCGTCTGATGAGTCCACCATCCACAGGTGATTTCCATACTAAAACTGATTTTAGATAAATGTGGTTCTGTGATAGATATAAACACAATTAAGTTCTTTTATCAGGATGCTCGTCCTGAAGCGGGGGCAAAACAGCTCAGAACAATCTCTGAGCAGGGGCCCGCTGGGGCTGCAGCCAGTGCTGGCTCCCACTGAGGCTGCCAGGCCAAGAGCAGCCCCAGGGGCACAGGACACAGGTAAAGCAAGGTGGGGAGGAGAAAGAGCGGGGACGAGATTGCCCTTGAAAGGCAGACGCGCTCTGGGGCCCGCTCCTGGCCAGGGATCCTGCCCAGAGCCGTCCCCTGCTCGCCGGGGCCTTGAGGGGCAGCTGTCCAGCTGGACCAAGCTGTGCCAGCAGCTCCAGCCGTGCTGGGGAGCCTTGCCAGCTCTGGGCCCTGCTGTGCAGGAGGGTCCCAGTGTGCCACTGGCAGCTGGGGGCCTCAGCCACTCCTCTCTCCAAAGGTGCTCCTGCCCATCTTCAGAAGACGAGCCTAACAACGCAGGCAGAGAGAACTTGACCCGTCTTCCCAGCTCTTCACTTCTGTCCCCATCTGCCCTGCCACAGCTGCAGCACCGTCTTGAGCCCATCTCCAAACTCACCCCTCCACAACGAGACCCTCAGCCCCTGAGCCCCCTGGTCCTGTTCCCCAACCACGACTGAAGGTGGGCAGGCACTGACTGCCAGGGCAGGGCTTGGCCCTCATTTTCTGTTCAAATAAAGAAATAGAGTTGTCAGAGATATGTCCAGGTGGTAGCAGCAGCAAAGCCCAGCTGGCACCAGCGCTGGCTGAGCTCCGTGCCCAGGAGCAGCCGTGGATGCCCACGGTGAGGGCAGGCAGGAGCCAGGCAGGGGCCGCTGTGAGCAGCAGCGGGGCCCCGAGGGGCTGGGGGAGCCCATGCTGAGCGTCCCTGGGCTGAGGGCACATTTCCTCTAGTGGCATCATCTGGGCCTGCACTTCATGAGGCACACAGGGATGTTTTGGGCTCTCTGCTGAGCTGTGCAGGGATCCCTCATGAGGCACACAAGGATGTTTTGGGCTCTCTGCTGAGCTGTGCAGGGATCCCTCATGAGGCACACAGGGATGTTTTGGGCTCTCTGCTGAGCTGTGCAGGGATCCCTCATGAGGCACACAGGGATGTTTTGGGCTCTCTGCTGAGCTGTGCAGGGATCCCTCATGAGGCACACAAGGATGTTTTGGGCTCTCTGCTGAGCTGTGCAGGGATCCCTCATGAGGCACACAGGGATGTTTTGGGCTCTCTGCTGAGCTGTGCAGGGATCCCTCATGAGGCACACAGGAGTATTTCTGGCCTCTCCTAAGCTGTGCAGGGATCCCTCATGAGCTGTGCACCAGGGTAAATGTCAGGGGGTTTTTCACTCTTCACAGCACAGCAAAGGGACACTTGGCCAAGGTTTTGCAAGGCTGGGAGAAAGCCTCTTGCAAAGCCTGGGGCCCAAAAGGCTGTGGGCACAGCGGCCGGGCGGAGCCCATCCCCTGGGGCCAGGCCGGGCTGCTCAGGCCGGGCCAGGGCCCCGGCAGGGAAGGGCCGCGGCCCTGGGCTCTGATGAGGCTGCTGAGCTCCGCCCTGGCCCTGTGCTGCAGCCCAAGACATTTCCAGCCAGGGCCGTGCCCTGGGCCACAGGAGGCACCGGGGCTACAAGTGAGGCCGCGCCTTCTGGCTCTCAAGGGGGCTGGCTCTGTTCCCTGGGAGGATGCAGAGCCTTGTGCCTCGGCCTGATGGGGCCAAAATGCCCCCAACATCCCTCTCTTTGCAAAAATAAAGGCTTTGCGCTCATTATGTGGAAAAGCTGTAGGAGTGGCCTGCACCTAATGTTCTTTTGTTGGCTGGACCCCAGTAAATGTCAGCAGGCAAAGGAAAGGTATTGCTGAGGAATGACCTTGGATCAAGCAAAACATTTACAGTTCAGGGCAGTCCATTTGTGCAGATGCGGGGACGCTCTAGGGGACAGCTAAGGCCATGAGGTCACAGCAGGCTCTGGGGTCACAGCAGGCTGAGGTCACAGCAGGCTGTGAGGTCACAGAGGTGCCAGAGCCCCGTGGTTGCACAGCACCACAAGGACCCAGCAGTCAGTCCTTGAGCACAACTGTTGCGGCAGCAGCGGCGGTGGCAGCAGTGGTGCTGACATTGGGACAGCGGTGTCAGGACAGTGGTGGCAGCAAGAGCTGGGGACTGGCAGAGGGCAAGGCACCATGGCCCTTGCTCTGCGCCTCTTCCTCCCGCTCCTCCTGGCCGTGGCCCTGCCTGCCAGGGCTGCCCAGGCTGCTCCGCTGCAAGCGCGGGGAGCAGGTGAGCCGGCAGCCTGGCTCCCCTTTCCCGGGACAGCACTCCCTGCTCCCTGGGAAGTGCTGGGGGATGGTTTTTCCCCTGGGCTTTAGGGAGGGTTTCCTCTGTGGGAGGGAGAAAGCCCCCATGGGCCCTGGGCTGCGCCAGCCACCCTCCCAGGGATGTTGCACAAGGCAAGGAAATCGTGTGGAGAGTGGCCAGGAGCCAGCCCAGAGCTCCCCAGGCCCCTGGGCAGCTTTGGCCATGGCCATGGAAATTTGGCCCCCACAGCCTTACCCGACCCCCTTGCAGTGCCCAGTTCCCAAAGGCACAGGGGGATCCCAGCAGACCAGGAAATGGTTCTGATCTCTGCTCCCTTCTAGCTTGGGATGGCGACATGGCTTCTCCAGATGCCCTATTGGATGACAGCTTGGAGAATTCTCTTGGAGAGATTCTCTTGGAGAATGCTGGAGGCAAGTTTTCTGTGTGCCTTTCCTGAGAGAATAATCAGTGCCTCATGAGCCATTTCCCTTAGCAGCATCACAGGGTTGAAAGATTCTGGAAAACTTGCCCGGCTCCATTCTGGATCCCTGAGGGATCCCACAGAATGGCTGTCAGTGGCAGGAAGGAGCATTTAGCTGTCCATCTTCCTTCCGTGTGCAATTCCAGTGTGCGCTTCCGTGTGCTCTGTGCCGCCACGGAGAAGAGCAGAGAGGGAAGGGGCCGGGCCCAGGGCTGTGCCCCGGGGCTGTGCCTTTTGCAGCTCCTTTGCCGGCCCCGGGGTGCCTGAGCTGCTCCTGCTGCTGCTGCCAAGCCCTGGCCCTGCCTGCGGCTGGGTTTAGAGCTGCTGGCAGCTCCAGGGAATCCTTTCTCCCCCGAGGACGGCCCTGCAAGGGGCTCCTTCCATGCCAGTGTGGGGCCACCGCAGGCACGTGGTCCCCCTGGCCCTGCTCCTGAGTGGAAGGCAGAGCTGAGGGAGTGCTTTGGAGAGCACCAATCACCCAGGGGCACTCACTGCTACTCTGGCCTGAAGGGGACATGGAACATCTTTATGTTAAGGTCCTTCTCCATGGAAGAACTCAGACACTGGAGACAAGAAATCCCTGGAGGCAGCCAGACACCTAGACCAGATGCTGAGTGATCTGGTGGGTGCATTTCCCTCAGCCTTCCCCTGGGACTCAGCAGCCGGGGGCTTTCCCTGCACATCTGGACACGCCGTGCCCGGCACAGAGGGAAGGGATCCATGGCAGCCTGGCTGCCCCGCTGCTGCTTTCCTGCCCTGCAGGGCTGTTTCCCAGCCTGGCCTGGCTGCAGCTTCTCCCCAGCCTCTGCAGGAAGGCATTTGGCATCAGCTGGCAGGGAGCCCAAACTGCACCACGGGCTGCAATCCCCTGCAATTTCCCGGTCTCCGGGTAGATCAGGAGTGGCACCTGTTTGTAGAAGGGAGGGCCCTGTGGCAGCCCCAAGAGCCGTGGCCTTTTCCTGATCCTTATCCATGTCTTTGAAAAGTAGAACTTGCTGAAGATGCCATCTGTCCAATGGGGAATGGTTCCAGCTGATCCAGCTGTCCCTTTTCCTTTCTCCAGAGATGGACCAAAGGGCTTTGCTGAAAGCAGCACTTCCTGAAGGAAGCCGTGGCTCCGTGCCAGCCCCCGATACACCAAGGGAGGAGATGCCAGACAGTGCCACAGAAGGTGATCACTGTGCCAGGCTCAGCCAGGCTGAGCAATCCTGCTGGGGTCCCTCAGTGGGAGACACGTCCCAAAACCTGGGAGTGGCTGCACCGGGTGCCCATGGTGGGAAAGGGCAGAGAGGGAGAGCAAGGCTCCCGTGTGTCCTGACAGGGCCTGACTCTGTCCCCTGGGGCTGGGGGAGCTGTCCCAGGGCAGGGAGGGCCAGGGCTGGCAGGGGCTGCTCAGGGATGGGTTTGGCCCGTGTCCCTCGAAGCAGCGACTGCCCAAGCAGCTGCGCTGGCCCCGGGCTCTCCTCCCGGCCTGCTGGGCTTTGTTGGGTGGCACAGCCTGTGCCAAGGGGCGGCAAGGGGCCTGCAGGCCCCAGCTCTGGGGGAAACAGAGAACGTCCTGGCCGTATCCACCGTGCTGCCAGCTCGGCAGTGCAGCACAGCACGGGCTCACGCTCCCCACTGCTCCCACAGACGTTATCACTGAAACAGGAATATTTGCCCTGGATCTAGTGCGCCTCCCAAGAATTGTCTGCCCCCAGGATGTGTGCAGGTCCTGCATGATAGGCACGGTGGTGACACTGTTCACCGTGCCCCTCGTGCTGATCGGCTGCTATCTTGGCATTCGGAAGCTGTACCAGAGCAGACGGTCAGTTGTTGATTTTTCTCCACAGCTTTCTTGTAACTCTGCTCATAGCATTGGTAGCCTGACTCGTAGTCATGCTGCACTGGAGCTGTGGCCAGTCCGTGGTTGTCCAAAGAACTCTGCTGAGCGCTCTGCTGCTGCCCAGTGCTTTCATTGGCCTCTTCATTGCTGGGCCTTGTCCTGGGGGGCCCGCTGGGGCTGCAGCCAGTGCTGGCTCCCACTGAGGCTGCCAGGCCAAGAGCAGCCCCGGGGGCACAGGGCAGAGGCAGAGCAAGTTCTCAACACTATTTGGGCCACACAGCTCAGGACAGGACAGTGCTTATTTAGTAGCTCATGTAAAGTTTCATGGTGACAGTGATGTTACCAGACAAGCAAATTTGCTCCTGTTCAGTATTCAAACAAATCCAACCTGATGAAGGTTTAGCTTTGGCCTTGAGGCTTTGCTCTTTGTGTGAGCCCTGTTCTGGATTGATTCCCACTCAGTCCTGGAGCCTGTTTTGGGTGAAGGCTCATCCCGGCCCTATCCCTTGGCAGTTCTGGGCTCAAAGGCACCGCCGAGGCCGCACTGCACGTGACTGGGCTTCAGGGCTCCATTAGCAAAGGGCTTTGAGAAGTTTAAATTACTGTATTTATACTCTTTGGTTTTCTTTATGGAATTCCTTCCCTTTTTTTTAAACTTAATTTTAAAAAAACAAATTCTTTTCCAGTGCTTTTTTCAGTTATTTGATATAGTGAATGATGGCTGGACCATCGAGGATCTCATCTCGACGGTGGTAGCTCTATTCCCCTTCCTCTCTTTTCTCTCTATTTCCCTTTTCTGTCCCTTCTATCGCATTTGCTGTTGGTACCTAAATAAAGATGCATTTGTTGTGATTCAAGTGATGGTCCCTTGCCATTTGCAGTTTTGCACTTTTGGGATCGGTTAACAAACCATCACAAACACCCCACAAGAGTGGATTGTGACAGGTTGTGAGGGATCCTTCGCTCTCTTGGATGGGGGAGGGAGCAGGGAAATGGAATCAAGATGAGACAGGGATCAGCCAGCCCCACGCCAGGCAGCGTTTTCTCCTCTGAGAGCTCCTCTGAGCTGAGCGAGCTGGTGAAGCCTGCAGAGTAAATGAGAGCTGGGACTGAGGGAAAGGATGGCTGGGAAGGAGTCAGATAAACCCGTGTGGGCATTTCCCTTTCCAAGGGGCTCCTGGGGAGACAAAGGAGACAAGAAGGATTCCCCACCGCACGACATCTCCTTTTTCCCTTCAGTAGCCCTATTGCAGCCACTGCATACAAGAGTTTACTTGATCCCCTCGATGCCAGGGAGCACCAAGAACTTGAACCTTGCTGGAGTCCAGCCCTGCCTGCCTGTCACCGAGCAAAGGGGAAAGATGCAGAACCTGGGCAGGGGTTGAGTCAAATTGGCATTTTGCCACTTCTGACTTCCTCCCAGCTTTTGCAGCAGGGCGACAACGCCATCGCTGCAAACCACTCCCTTTGGCAAGGCACACGTGGACCTCGCTGGAAGCTCAGGGCTCTTGAAGGGGCTGCTGCAGTTGGCAACAGGAGCTGTTGTTGAACTTTTCACATTGCTTAATCCCCCCTGCCAAATGCCATCAAGTGGCTGAGGAAGGACACAAAAAGATTACCCTGGAGGAAGGGAGGCCAAAAGCTTGGAAAAGGATGAAAGAAATGCTCTGATCATGACGATGACAAAAAAATAGAACGATTTCTTTTTGACAGCAAATGAACACCCGCCGCCCTCCAGCCCTCCCAGCCTGGCAGGCCGAGCGGAGCCGTTTCCATGGCATGAGGTGCTGGCAGCCTGCAGAGAGAAACCAGAGAGCCACGGTCAGTCACAGAAGGCTCCTGTGCCCTGTCCTGCCATGGCCTGTGCCCGGGCCAGGCTGCTGGCTGTGCTCAGAGCCCAAACCTCCCGAGCCATTCTCTGTTTCGAGAGAAGGGCAGCGTGGCAGGCCACGTTCCACCTCCTCCGCTTCAGCACAGCACAGCAGCCTCCTCAGCAGCTGCAAGGGCGGGATGCCCGTGTGCCCGCTGCCCTCTGCCCGAAGCCCTTCTGCCAGCCCAGCTGTGGAGCCGGGTACCCACCTCTGCAGACCTGCTGCCAGGAGAGGAGCTGATCCCACACGAGGTCCTCGTCCTTCTTGAAGGGGATGTCCCTGCAGGCCGTGGCCCTTGGGGTAGCGCTGGCACTGGATGTGCTCCACAGACGGTGCAGGCGCTTCCCCATGCGGTCCGGGCACCAGGTGTAATCTTCCTGGGAAAAACAAAGAACAATTGCATGAAAGTCAATTCAAAACAAGACCTGGAAACAAGAAAAACCTACACAGCCTGTCACCGTTTCACGGGCCTGAGGAGGGTCTGACTACTCCATGCAAGAATGAAACCTGTCCATCGGTGGGGAAAAACGCCACCTTTCCCGCCTGTAAACGCACCCCTTCCTCGAGGGCCTGCAAAGCAGACCAGCTGGGGCACAGCTTCGGAACCCGTCCCCCTCTGCTGCCCCCATCCACATGGATGGATGCTTTGCCAGGCTGGCTGCCCCCGCCCCAGCCCGTGCCAGGCTGGCTGGCAGAAGCTGTCAGCAAGGCCAGGAGCCGGCTCCCCTTCCACAACATCTGTCCCCTATCCCACCAAAAAGCATCTTGGCAGCCGGTGAAAAATTAATATTCCCCAGCGCCGCCGAGCGTGGAACCTGCGGCGCGTGGCAAGGCTGAGCCCTGCCATGCCTGGAAGCACGAGCATCCCCCCGCCCCTGCGCCGGCTGGGGACTCATCTTGATTTCATCGGGGCGCAGAGCGTGTCCTCCAGGAAGGGGCTGCAGCCAAAGCCGGTCGGCTTTGCCCCGCCAGCGGCCAGCTCCAGGATGGTGTTCCCAGCTCCACGTGGTGCTCCAGAAGAACACGCCAGCTGTGCCTCGGCTTGCGGGGACATCCCGATGCCATTGAGCTGCAGGGGGATGTTTCCCCTGTTCCAGTCTGTGGCACCTTCACCGCACTGCCACCACTTCTCCAATGGCACGGGGAGCACTGAGCCGCTCCCTCCACAACTCGCCGGGGACCAGCAGAAGCATCTCCTCGGCTGCGCTCTCTCCTCCGTGCTGCAGCCGCAGGAAAACGCTCCGGGGTTTTCTTGGAGTGCCACCAGACGGGTGCAGCTGGTACTTGCTGGGCTCCTGGATCCTACTGAGCAGAGGGATGGATCTCTGCTGTCTCCTGGGCCAGGCAGGGCTCCTGCAGCCAAGAATGCTCAAAAAGGTCTTCCAGTGATGGCCTGTCTGCGGGGTCCATGGATAAACACCACCTGATGAGGTGCTGGCACTCTGCCGAGAGAAACCAGAAACCGACGCTCAGCGGGACAAGGCTCCTGTCCATGCTCTCCCACATTCCACGGTGCCCAGGCCACACTAGGAGTGCTCAGAGCTGCAGCCAAAAGCTTCCCATGGATCCTCCCTTCTGGAGGAGAGCAGCACAGAGGCACACGTGCCACCTCCTCCAGCTAAGCCCAGGAGATCAACCGCCTCACTAGCTGCAAGAGCAGGACGCTGATGTGCCAGCTGCCCCCTCCCAGCCCCGTTCCTCCTCCCGAGCCCTGAAGGCGCATCCCCACCTTGAGACACCCGGGGCGGGAAGAAGAGCTGGCCCCGGACGATGTCCTCGTTTGTGTGGAAAGGAAGGTGCCCACAGACCAGGTGATAGAGCAGGATGCCCAGGGACCAGATGGTGGCTGGCTGGCCATGGTAGTAGCCAAAGAGGATCCACTCTGGTGGGCTGTACTCCAGCATCAGCCGGCCTGGGAGAGGCGGGACACGGACGGGATGGGACGGGAGTAGAGTGAGTGTGAGAGGGAGAAGGGGATGGGGAGCGAGTGGAAAGTCGAGCGGAAAACCGATCGAGAGAAGCGCTGCTGCTGCTGCTGCTGCTGCTGCTGCTGCTGCTGCTGCTGCTGCTGCTGCTCCTGCGGAACCGCCGCAGCTCACGAACGTTCCTCCGTTGCCGCCGCGAACCCAACAGAGGAGCCACCGCGCGCCCCGCGGAACGAAAGAGAGAAACAAACAAATAAAACCCCAAAGGAATTCCTATTAGAGAAGTAACCAAATCAAACAATGTAGCAATAAAGAAGAGTCTTGGCTTGTGGCTTCTTTCTTCTTTGGCTGAGGTGTAGCATTTCATGGGGAAGAATTGCCTCTTCTGACAATTTCTGACAGAAGTTTTTGGACAGGAGTGCAGAATTTAATTTTCAAGTAGAATAGGGAAATTGTCTCAGTAAAGTCATCTCTTTTCATCCTCTGTTGAGACAGTTGCAGGCTGCCAAAGGACATGGTCTGCAATGTGGAACTTGGGGCCAAGTTTCTTTTTATGCCAGAGGATGAGGAGGGGAAGTATCCCAGAATCATGGAGTCGTGGCATGGTTTGGCTTGGAAGGGATCTGAAAAATCACACGGCTGCAACCCCCCTGCTGTGGCTGGGCACCCCTTGCACTAGCCCGGCTTGTCTAGAGCTCCATGCAGCCTGGCCTTGAGCACTGTCAGGGACGGGACAGCCACACCTTCTCTGGGCAAGCTGTTCCAGGAGAGTCTTTTTTCTGAATCCCTCTCCTAAACCGACTCTCTTTCCATTTGGATCCATTCTCCCTTGTCCTGTCCTTGCCTGCCCTCACACAAAGCCCCTGTCCAGGTTTCTTGTAGGTTGCCCTCAGGTCCTGGAAGGCCACAGTTGGATCAAGTCTCAGTCTCTTGCCCAGGCTGAAGAAGCCGAGCTGTGTCAGCCTTTCCTTGCAGGAGAGCAGTGTTATAGCTACGTATTATAATATTGGCTTTTGCAAATATCAAAGTGGATTTTATATGTGTGATGTTCAAGTAACTTTGTTCCAAAGATAAAGTTTCTAATTTTGTTGTTAATTAAGCTTAGACATAGTAGTGCAATAGCTGACAGAAGTCTGCTTGTGTTAAAATGCCTTCTTGGATGGGATAACATCCAATGAACACAGGATGAGGACACCTGCTACAGATCTGCCAACGATCAGCACTCACCATCTGAAGGCAGTGTGGACCAAGGCCCGAACTGGAAGTGATAAAGAGAAGGAGCCAAACCCCAGCCAGGAAACACGCATGTTCTGAAAAGGGGGACCCAAGGAGGGGCCATGTAAAATAGTTCCTGGAAAATGTAAACTAGGTTATGGATATGCATAAGGGGCTGTGAATATGCAACAGGCTGATGTGAGGGAAAAGGTATTTAAGGGGGATCCCCGAAGGTAACAGGGTGCTCTTGGCTGAGTGCCAAGATGCACCTGGCCATAAATAACCTTTGCTCTGTGGTCCTTTTCTCCCATTGTCCTTTATTAAACTTTTTACATTTTCACAGGAGAGTGAACATGTTTTCCACATGGACTACACATGCTTATACACAATTCTAGGAAGACTAGTAATTTTTTTTTACAATGATTTTGTGAATCAACACATAAACAAACTTATCCAATTTGCAACATCTCTTGCTCATAGAAGTTGATTCAATCTTCTTTCTTGATTCAGTCTTCTTGCAGTCTTCAAAGCTCTGTTTCTTCTTGCCAAGGCATTCTGACTATCAAATCTTTTATGCTAATCAGGTCCAAAGTTCATCAGCTCACTTCTGTCCTGGCAGCATGGCTGTGTCTATGCAAGCAGGGAAACACTAACTGAGAGAATTCCACTAAGGTGAAGGCAGCCTCAGCCTCCCGTGACCGAGCTGCCGGGTATGATCTGTCAGATCCCCTTGAAGGAGCCTCTAGTATGTATGCCCAGGGAAGAAATGGGAACCAGGGCTAGAGGGGCCCTGCCTCGAGCCAGGGAGAGGCACGGGAAAACCGGATCTCTGGTCAGTGTGGATCCGATGGCCTGGCACATCAGAGCCACAGAAATATGAAACCTTAGCTGATACTGGTGCGCAGTGTGCCCTGATACCATGGGGACATGTGGGGGCAGAACCTGTTTCCATTGCCGGGCTGACGGGGGATCGATCACAGCAATTGACCCTGTTGGGAGCCGAGGTGAGCCTGACTGGGAAGGAGTGGCGGAAACATCCCATTGTGACCGGCCCAGAGGCCCCGTGTATTCTGGGCATAGACTTCCTCCAGAATGCCTACTACAAAGACCCAAAGGGACTCAGGTGGGCTTTTGGCATAGCTGCTGGAGAGGCAGAGGACATGAAGCAGTTGAACACCTTGCCTGGACTATCAGAGCACCCATCTGCAGTAGGACTCCTGAGGGTGGAAGAGCAACGAGTGCCAATGAAGTGACTCCACCGCTGAGCGCTGCTGTGCCCGACATGCTGGAGCTCCAGTACGAGCTGGAGTCCAAGGCAGCAAAGTGGTACGCCACTGCTGACATTGCTAACGCGTTTTTCTCCATTCCTCTGGCAGCAGAATGCAGGCCTCAGCTTGCTTTCACCTGGAGGGGCGTGCAGTACACCTGGAACCGACTGCCCCAGGGGTGGAAGCACAGCCCCACCAGCTGCCATGGACTGATCCAGGCTGCACTGGCAAAGGGTGAAGCTCCAGAACACCTGGAGTACATCGATGGCATCATTGTGTGGGGGAACTCAGCAATGGAAGTATTTGAGAAAGGAGAGAGGATCGTCCAGATTCTGCTGGAAGCTGGTTTTTGGGGAATGCACATTCCTGAGTAACACCAGATTTTGAGCCCTCTCTACCTGGTCACCCACAAAAAGAACGATTTCCACTGGGGCCCTGAACAGCAACAAGCCTTTGCCCAGATCAAGCAGGAGATCGCTCATGCAGTCGCCCTTGGCCCAGTCAGGACGGGACCAGAGGTGAGGAATGTGCTCTACTCTGCAGCCAGGAACAATGGCTTGTCCTGGAGCCTTTGGCAGAAGGTGCCTGTGGAGACTCGAGGCCGACCACTGGGATTCTGGATCCAAAGCTACAGAGGGTCTGAAGCCAAGTACACTCCCACAGAGAAGGGAATCTTGGCCGCCTATGAAGGAGTTCAAGTTGCCTTGGGGGTGATTGGCACAGAAGCACAACTCCTCCTGGCACCCCGACTGCCGGTGCTGGGGTGGATGTTTCAAGGAAAGGTTCCCACATCCTGCCACACCACTGACACCACATGGAACAAACAGACAGCCCTCATCAAACAGCGCACCCATATTTGGAACCAGAACTAGGATTTTGGAAATACAAACTGGCCAGAAGGTGAAAAGTTTGGTCTCAGTGACAAAGAGGAGGAAGAAGAAGTGACACGGGCTGAAGAAGCTCCACCATACAACCATCTACCAGCAGAGGAAACACGCTACGCTCTTTTCACGGACGGTTCCTGTGGCATCGTAGGGATGAACCAGAAGTGGAAAGCAGCCGTATGGAGCCCCACACGACAGGCTGCACAAGCTACTGAGGAGAAGGTGGATCAAGTCAACTTGCTGAACTCAAGGCCGTTCAGCTGGCTCGTGCATTGCTGAGAGAGAGAAGTGACCAAAGCTCTGCCTTTATACCAATTCATGGATGGTAGCCAATGCTCTGTGGGGCTGCCTGGAAAGGAGGAAAAAGGCCAACTGGCAGCTTAGAGGAAAACCAATCTGGAATGCTGATGAGTGGAAAGACATTGCCACTCGGGTGGAGAGGTGCCTGTGGAAGTCTGCCATGTAGATGCCAATGTCCACAAGAGTCGGGCTAATGAGGAGCACCGAAACAACGAGCAGGTAGATCAGGCTGCAAAGATTGAGGTGTCAAAGATAGACTTGGATTGGCATCTCAAGGGGCAGTTGTTCTGAGCTCGATGGGCTCACGATGCCTCAGGTCATCAGGGCAGAGATGCCACCTATAAGTGGGCACGAGACCGAGGGGTGGATCTAAGCACGGACAGGATTTCTCAGGTTATCCATGACTGTGAGACGTGTGCTGTGATCAAGGAGGCCAAGCGGGTGAAGCCCCTGTGCTATGGTGGGCGGGGGTCCAAGTACAAGTATGGGGAGGCCTGGCAGATTGACCACGTCACACTGCCCCAGACACGCCAAGGCAAGCGCTACGGGCTCACCATGGTAGAAGCCACCACGGGATGCTGGGAGACCTCCCCTGTGCCTCACAGTACTGCCCCAACACCATCCTGGGCCTGGAAAAGCAAGTCCTGGGGAGGCATGGCACCCCTGAGAGGACTGAGTCAGACAAGGGGACTCATTTCAGGAGCGGCATTGCCAACACCTGGGCTAGAGAACATGGCATCGAGTGGGTGCACTGAGACCTGTACTGGGGGTGCTCTGGGACCGAGACTGAGACCGAGGTCGGCATCGGGACCAGGATTGCTCCAAGACCGGTGCTGGGACCTGTACCTGGATTGCTCTGGGACCTCCGAGATCACTCTGGGGAGCTTTGGCTGCACCCCAGAGCAGCGCTGGGACTGGGAGGGACTGGGAGTGACTGGGAGGGAGCCCTGGGCAGCGTGGGACCCCCTCCGTTCACAACGTTCAGTGCAGTCATCCCGGTCCAAATGATCCCAGTTTGTATGATCCCAGTCTGGATGGTCCTGATCCACATGGTCCCAGTCTGTGCACTCCCAGTCCATAGGATCCCAGTCCGCATGATCCCAGTCTCTATGGTCCTGCACGGCACACACTCCAAGGGTCTGGAATTCCAGTTCCCAGCAGGGAAAAGATGTTCCTGCCCTTGAAGGCAAAGCTCTTAAGAAGGGGCCAAAAGCCAAGTGCAGCAAGATCCTACAGTGACATTTCACTGCCAGCCTTCCTAACTTCACCCATGGTTGTTGCAGCTCCTGCACTGGGAATTAAATCAGGGCAGGGTCTTTGGTGGCAGCTGCCCTGGCTCAAGGGAGACACAGAGAGAAAGAGAGCAGGCAAAGAGAGGCAGGAGAGAAAGGAGGACACAAACACAATCAGCTGAGAAGGTGGCACTCTGCAAACAGAACTGCAACGGACTGAAAATGAACGGGACAGAAATCAGTAAGTCTGAAAGTTTTATTCACTATCAAATACATCCCAGCCACCCAGCTCCACACAATCCCCATCCCACCGCTCCAAACTGGGATCCCACTTCTCCAAATCTCCTTTCAACCCCATCTCAACCTGGCGGCTGTGGAATCAAGTGAGTTTGGCGTGGGATTGAGTTTTTCTTAGTTGGGAACAAGCCATTTTGAGGTGGGATTGAGCCCATATGAATTAAAATTGAGTTGTTTTCAGTGGGATTGAGTTGTTTTGAGGTGACCCTCTTGGCTTTTGGAGGGCAAAGAGATGGAGTACACTGCCCAAAATACCTCCAGAACCCACATCTATCCTCCAGAATATTGTCCCCAACAAGGATCACAGGGAATGTGGGTCACCAGGGCTGTGCCCAGCATGGGTCCTGCAGTGGGGGATGGAGCTGGAGCAGCACACGAAGCTCTTCCCGCACTCGGGGCACTCACAGGGCTTCCCTTACCGGTGCCTCCGTTGGTGTTGGGTCAAGGTAGAGCACTGTGAGAAGCTCTTCCCACACTGGGGACACTCGTAGGGCCTCTCCCCAGTGTGGATGCGCTGGTGGGTGATGAGGTGGGACTTCTGCCTGAATCCCTTCCCACAGTCGGGGCAGCAGAAGGGCCTCTCCTCCGTGTGAATCCGATAGTGCTTGAGGAGATCGGAGCTGGTCTGAAACCTCTTCCCACACTTGGAACACTCGTAGGGCCTCTCCCCAGTGTGGCGCACCTGGTGCTGGATCAGGCTGGAGCTCAGGGTGAATCTCTTTCCACACTTCTCACACTCGTAGGGCCTCTCCCCAGTGTGGGTCCTCTGGTGACTGATGAGGTTTGACTTCTGCTTGAATCCCTTCCCACAGTCGGGGCAGCAGAAGGGCCTCTCCTCTGTGTGACTCCGGTAGTGCAGGAGGAGATCGGAGCTGGTCTTAAACCCCTTCCCACACTCAGAACACTCGTAGGGCCTCTCCCCAGTGTGGGTCCTCTGGTGCACGATCAGCTGGGAGCTGTACCTGAAGCTCTTCCCACACTCCAAGCACTTGTGGGGCTTCTCCCCATCCTGGAGCTGCTCATGGACCACCAGCTCCGAGCTCTGGTTTGATCTCTGGCCACCTCCCCGGCCCAGGGTGGGTCTTTCCTCCTCAGATCCCTGTGATCTGCGTTTGCAGCCCCTCCTCGTGTGGCATCTCCGGGGCTTTTCCTCCCCGTTGGGTTCCTGTGCCATGGAGCCGCTCAAAACGGCCTCTTCCACGAGGTTCTGCCATGGGGATTTGTCCTCCCTGCTCTCCATCCTCAGCTCCTGCTCTGGGAGAGGAAGGACAAGGAGAGGGTCTTCCTCTTGCTCGCAGCCTCCCAGGGGCTGGGAATGGGAAATTCTGGTTTGGGGAAAACAAGGGATGAGCATGTTGACTTTGAAGGTCCCTCTGCCCAAGTCCATCTCCAGAAGTCCCCGGCCACCTGGGCTCCATAAAAACCTCCCAAACACCAAGATGCAGCCCTGAAAAAGCCTCCCAGGAGCTCCCCGTCCCTGTTCCCTCCCCTTTGCTGTTCGGGCTTCCCCCCTGTCCCAGCTGCTGGGGGTCACGCTTGGATTGGGGGTCCCCCTTCTCCTCGGTGCCCGCCCTCCCCAGGCTGCTGGGAGTCCCAGCAATCCCAAAAGCTCCCCCCTCTTGGCTCTCCCCATTTAGGGCTGCCGGGGCTTTTTGGGCTCCCGGGCTCCCTTCTCCCCTTCTTCTCTGCTTTGGGCTGCAGCGGCTCCAAGGAGTCCCCCCTGCCCCTCTCCAGGCTCTTGAGGGTCCCGCCCATGGCGGCGCTCCCCCCTCTCTGGGCTCCCCACTTTGGGCTCCTGGGGGACACAGGGCTCTGCTCCTCCAGGCTGCCTCTGCCGGCAGCCGCCACCGGCACCCCCCAATGTCCCCCCAAGGGGCCTTTTCCGCTCAGCTTTGCAGTTCTTCATTCTCCAAACATCCCCCAAAAAACCCAACCCAGGCACCCCCCAGGATATCTGGCCCGAGCTCCCCCTCCCCGCTCACCTGCGGGATGGGGGGCGATGATCCCACACGTGGGGGCTGCGAATTCAGGGACGGCTCGACCGCGTGAACCCTCCTGCTGTCCTTGATCCGCCTTTGTCCCTCCTCTTCCTGCCCCTCCTCCTCTTCCATCCCCCCCTCCTCCTCCCTAACCCCACCTCCTTCTCGTCTTCCATCCATCCCCTTCTATCCCTCCTCCTCGATCCCCCCTCCTCCTTGTCCATTACCCCACCTCCTTCTCCTATTTCCACCCTCCCTCCTCCTCCCTAAGCCCACCTCCTTCTCCTCCTCCATCCCTGCCCTTCCCTCCCTCCTCCTCCTCCCCCAGGAGCAGCGACACCCTCGGTGCCCCGTTCCCGCAGCCCTCGCAGCCCGCGGCAGGAGCGGGGATGGAGCCGGGCCAGGTCGGGATGGGCAGCGCGGGGCTCTCGGCTGCTCCCACCCGCTGTTCCAGGGGGGAACCCGGCCCGGGCAAAAGGAGAGGCAAACTGGGAAAACTGGGGGCTGCACATCCCAACTGGGCCTTGCTGGGGACCCTGCCTGGGCACTGCCAGCCCTTGGGGCTCCTCTCGGGACAGCCGGGAGGGGGAACGCACAGAGGGCTGGGGGATGCCAGGAGTGGCAGCACTGGGAGGGACTGGGCTCCACTGGGATCCTACTGAGGTCATACTGGGAGTGACTGGACTTATACTGGGAGTGTCTGAGAGTGACTGGGAACACACCCTGCACATCATCCCCCATACTCGGGGTGAGTGGCAGCAACTGGGAGCACGGTGGGAGCAAATGGCATCATACTGGCACTGACTGGGTTGATCTAGCTGGAGGCAACTGGGGCCCCGGGAGCCCCAGACCCCTCCATCACTAAATGGGGAGATGGAAAAGGGGGGAGCTTTTCAAATTCCTGGGACTCGGGAGGGTGGAGATTGAGTAGACAGGGAGCCCCAATCCAAGTGTTACCCCCAGCAGCTGGGACAGGGGAAACACTGAACAGCAAAGGTGAGGGACCAGGGGCAGGGAACTCCTGGGAGGCTTTTTCAGGGCTGAATCTTGGTGTTTGGGAGGTTTTTATGGAGCCCAGGTGGCCGGGGATTTCTAGAGATGGACTTGGGCAGAGGGACCTTCAAAGTCAATGTGCTCATCCCTTGTTTTTCCCAAAGCAGGATTTCCCGTTCCCAAGCCTTGGCTGCATGGAGGAGGAGGCTGTGAGGAAGAGGAAGATGCCCCGAGACAGTCAGGCAGGTGAGGAGGAAGTCAGTGCCCCTTTCCCCCTCTCTCCTGTTCCATCTCCCAGCCCAGCACGGCCCCCGGCTGCAGGACAGCCCCGCTGCTGGATTATGGGAAGAGCTTCAGGCAGAACTCCCACCTGATCCAGCCCCTGAGGATCCACACCAGGGAAAGGCCCTACAAGTCTGGGGAGTGTGGGAAGGGTTTCAGCTACAGCTCCCACCTCGTCGTCCACCAACACAGCCACACTGGGGAGAGGCCCTACGAGTGTCCCCAGTGTGGGAAGAGCTTCTCCAGGAGCTCTGACTTGACCCAACACCAACAGAGGCACCGGTAAGGGAAGCCCTGCGAGTGCCCCGAGTGTGGGAAGAGCTTCGTGCACTGCTCCACCTTCATCCCCCATTGGAGCACCCACCAGAGCCCTGGTGACCCACATTCCCTGTGATCTGTGTTGGGAAGACACCTGGCTGCTTGTCCTTTTGGTTTGGCCCTGATTTTCTTTTGATTCATCTTCTTCCCTTTAAAACAGACAAAACTGGGGTAAGAGTCAACAAATTCATCAAAGGCATCTTAAGCCTCACTCTTTGCTATTGTTTCAGGGGAATCTGGGATTCAGGGAGATACTTGGGAGGATCTGCACCACGGGCCATGCACACCCTGAGATCCTCTGCAATTTCCCGGTCTCTGAGCACATCTGGAGGGGCAGCTGTTTGGAGGAGGGAGGGCCTGGGAGCAGCCCCAATAACCTGGTCTTTAGCCTGAATCTCATCCATGACATGGACAAGCATTGCCTCCTGAAGATGCCACTTTCCTGTTGGGAAACAGCCCCACCTGACCCAGCTGTCCCTTCTCCTTCCCCCAGAGATGGAAGGAGAGGCTGTGCTGAAGGCTGAGTTTCCCAGAGCAAGCAGTGGCCCATTGGCAGCCTCTGCTGCAGGAAGGGAGGCGATGCCAGGCACAGTCACAGGAGGTAATTGCTGTGCCTCTGGGCCTGAGCCTTGCTGAGGGGACATGGAACAACTTTCTGTTAAGGTCCTCCTCCATGGAAGAACTCAGACACTGGAGACAAGAAATCCCTGGAGGCAGCCAGACACCTGGACCAGATGCTGAGTGATCTGGAGAGACGCCGTGGTGGGTGCATTTCCCTCAGCCTTCCCCTGGGACTCAGCAGCCGGGGGCTTTCCCTGCACATCTGGACACGCCGTGCCCGACACAGAGGGAAGGGATCCATGGCAGCCTGGCTGCCCCGCTGCTGCTTTCCTGCCCTGCAGGGCTGTTTCCCAGCCTGGCCTGGCTGCAGCTTCTCCCCAGCCTCTGCAGGAAGGCATTTGGCATCAGCTGGCAGGGAGCCCAAACTGCACCACGGGCCTGCAATCCCCTGCAATTTCCCGGTCTCCGGGTAGATCAGGAGTGGCACCTGTTTGGAGAAGGGAGGGCCCTGTGGCAGCCCCAAGAGCTGTGGCCTTTTCCTGATCCTTATCCATGTCTTTGAAAAGTAGAACTTGCTGAAGATGCCATCTCTCCAATGGGGAATGGTTCCACCTGATCCAGCTGTCCCTTTTCCTTTCTCCAGAGATGGGCCAAAGGGCTTTGCTGAAGGCAGCACTTCCTGAAGGAAGCCGTGGCTCCGTGCCAGCCCCCGATACACGAAGGGAGGAGATGCCAGACAGTGCCACAGAAGGTGATTGCTGTGCCAGGCTCAGCCAGGCTGAGCAATCCTGCTGGGGTCCCTCAGTGGGAGACACGTCCCGAAACCTGGGAGTGGCTGCACGGGGTGCCCATGGTGTGGAAAGGGCAGAGAGGGAGAGCAAGGCTCCCGTGTGTCCTGACAGGGCCTGACTCTGTCCCCTGGGGCTGGGGGAGCTGTCACAGGGCAGGGAGGGCCAGGGCTGGCAGGGGCTGCTCAGGGATGGGTTTGGCCCGTGTCCCTCGAAGCAGCGACTGCCCAAGCAGCTGCGCTGGCCCCGGGCTCTCCTCCCAGCCTGCTGGGCTTTGTTGGGTGGCACAGCCTGTGCCAAGGGGCGGCAAGGGGCCTGCAGGCCCCAGCTCTGGGGGAAACAGAGAACGTCCTGGCCGTATCCACCGTGCTGCCAGCTCGGCAGCGCAGCACAGCACGGGCTCACGCTCCCCATTGCTCCCACAGACGTTATCACTGAAACAGGAATATTTGCCCCGGATCCAGTGCGCCTCCCAAGAATTGTCTGCCCCCAGGATGTGCGCAGGTCCTGCATGATAGGCACGGTGGTGACACTGTTCACCGTGCCCCTCGTGCTGATCGGCTGCTATCTTGGCATTCGGAAGCTGTACCAGAGCAGACGGTCACTTGTTGATTTTTCTCCACAGCTTTCTTGTAACTCTGCTCATAGCATTGGTAGCCTGACTCGTAGTCATGCTGCACTGGAGCTGTGGCCAGTCCGTGGTTGTCCAAAGAACTCTGCTGAGGGCTCTGCTGCTGCCCAGTGCTTTCATTGGCCTCTTCATTGCTGGGCCTTGTCCTGGGGGGCCCGCTGGGGCTGCAGCCAGTGCTGGCTCCCACTGAGGCTGCCAGGCCAAGAGCAGCCCCGGGGCACAGGGCAGAGGCAGAGCAAGTTCTCAACAGTATTTGGGCCACACAGCTCAGGACAGGACAGTGCTTATTTAGTAGCTCATGTAAAGTTTCATGGTGACAGTGATGTTACCAGACAAGCAAATCTGCTCCAGTTCAGTGTTCAAACAAATCCAACCTGATGAAGGTTTGGCTTTGGCCTTGAGGCTTTGCTCTTTGTGTGAGCCCTGTTCTGGATTGATTCCCACTCAGTCTTGGAGCCTGTTTTGGGTGAAGGCTCATCCCGGCCCTGACCCTTGGCAGTTCTGGGCTCAAAGGCACCGCTGAGGCCGCACTGCACGTGACTGGGCTTCAGGGCTCCATTATCAAAAGCCTTTGAGAAGTTTAAATTACTGTATTCTTACTATTTGGGTTCTTTTCCAGTGCTTTTTCCATTTATTTGATATAGTGAATGATGGCATAATTTCCCCATGGCTGAATTAGAAAACTGTAAGTAGTATAAAATGGAGTAATATTTACACTCTTATGTCTTTCACAGACTCATGAAACCTATGTTGGTTTGATGTGACCTACAGAAGAGTTTTGCTTTGCTTTTAATTCCAACAAGCAGCAGAGCTGGAACCTGTTGAGAAGAGTCTCTTCACTTCATAGCTAAAGCAAACTGCCAGTGTTCTTTTTTTCCAGCTCTGGGCAGGAAAATAAAAATCTATCAGCAGAAAATACTCGAGTGAAGTAACTGATATAAATTAGGGATTTGGTCTGTTTGCTCCCTAAGCCCTGAGTTCCTCAGAGCTGCAGCTCCCTGCTCTCTCTGCAGACAGAGGCTGGCTGTGGATGACAGTCACGTGTCTGGCCTGGTGCACACCAGGTGCACACACGAGCTGAGGGATCATCCCTGCACGCCCCATCCTGGAAGAACCGAGGTCATTGATGAATCTGACACGGTTTTATGGCATGGCAGCAAAAGAAGGCAAAAGAAAGGCTACAATTGGTACCATTCCAACCCCTTGACATTTTCCCGTGTGTAATGGAGATAGGAACTACAAGTTTCCTATCCATGCACAATTTGCTGTCTGAGAGCACTCTGTTCTCAAAGTCACAGGGGCTTACAGGTCTGTGTCTGAGATGACTTTAAAAACAAAAACAACCTTTATGTGCAACACCTGTGTATCAAAAGTTCACAATACAAATCACAAGCTGATTTCTGCTGTTAAGTGGATGAAAAAAAACCCAAAAAGCAAAAGTAAAACCGTGACCATATAGAACAGGCAAACACAACAACCACCAAGAAAACAAGAAAACCAACAGAAACATCCCCACAAATCCAGAAAAAGATAAAAATCAGGTGAAGGAGGCAGAGCTCCAAGAGCAACAAATGGGCAGAGGAACTACAGGAAGGACAGCTCATAAGAAAGGAGAGATAAGAAGTGGCTATGGCATCAAACTAGCCAGGGCATGTGAGATTGTGTTCTCACCCTTCTGAAAACAATCTGACATAAAAATGAACAGAAAAGAAATGATGACGATTGCGACAAGGGGAGTCTGCATGTTTAGCTTTAATATATGCATTGGGTGTGAGTTGTGTTTTCCTTGTTAAGTCACATCATCTGGCAAGGGTTTTTTTCTGTGCAAAGAAAAATACTGCAGTGGAAAAGGAGGCCGGCTGGGAAAACATTAAAAGCAGGAGCTAAAAATAAAGTACTCATTTTTAATATGTGGTTTGGTTGGTTTGCTGGTTGTTCATGGGTTTTTTGTCTGTCTTTGAAAGCAGCCCCTCGGATGTTAATGCACGCAACAAGTCCTTTGTAAAGGGCTGTCTTTGCAAAAAACCTGCCAGTTCTGTGATGCAAGACAGAAATGGCTTCCCTTGGGCGACACCCAGGATGTTATAAATAAATTCACTTTCAAAGGTGGAGTTCTTAATGGTTAATTATTACAATAAGTTATTATGGATTGTTAATGAATATAATGAGTTGTTATATAATTGATGTGATGAGTTGTTGAGTGGAATGTACAGTTGTTGAAGTGTATGTATATGGCTACTAAACAGAGAAAGGGAGGTGGCAATAAGGTAAGAATCTTCTAGAAAAGTGACATCATAGGGCGATGACAGCAACTGGAACTACGATTGGGAAACGAGCCACCCAGTAAGTTTGCTGTGTTCCAAAATGATTGGTCAGGACTGCACCATCTTACAGAGCAATCAGCCACCAAGAAAAGGACCGGTCGGCAAGAGGATCCAAAGCGCACCAATCGAGCACCCCCAAGAGACTTTAAAAAATCCCTGGGTGCGGAGCAGCCGGGCTCTTTCGAGGGCACCTCGTGCCCGCAGGAACACCTTGTCACACAGCGCTGTTAGAGCTACCTCTGGCTTGTGGCGCAGGCCCTAGGCTTACCCTGAGGCCTCGGCCTCTGTTGTTCTAAGTTTTAATGAACAGGCACATTTTTTATAAAAGTCATCAGCCTCCTTTTAATTGCATTTTGCCTGTTTACCACAAGGAGGCCCAGCAGCTCCTTGCTGAGGGCCCATTTCATGCAAGAACTGGCATTCAGAATATTAAATCAATTCAAAAGAAAAGGGTGGGGGGAGGTGGCAGTGAGGCGGCCTCAAAGGTTCAACTCTGCACTCTGTTTTTGTCACCAACATTAGCCAAGTTCCTGTGCTTGTTTGCCTGGAGAATTTGTAGTCAAAAGAACTTCAGTGCCTTTGATCAAATCAGTCTTAAGAGCAGCTTGGGGCTGGGTCAGTCATTGAGACCTGAGCACGGAATGGGGTCCAGCCAACAAAAGAACATTAGGTGCAGGCCACCCCTACAGCTTTTCCTCATAATGAGCGCAAAGCCTTTATTTTTGCAAACAGAGGGATGTTGGGGGCATTTTGGCCCCATCAGGCCGAGGCACAAGGCTCTGCATCCTCCCAGGGAACAGAGCCAGCCCCCTTGAGAGCCAGAAGGCGCGGCCTCACTTGTAGCCCCGGTGCCTCCTGTGGCCCAGGGCACGGCCCTGGCTGGAAATGTCTTGGGCTGCAGCACAGGGCCAGGGCGGAGCTCAGCAGCCTCATCAGAGCCCAGGGCCGCGGCCCTTCCCTGCCGGGGCCCTGGCCTGGCCCGGCCCGGCCCGGCCCGGCCTGAGCAGCCCGGCCTGGCCCCAGGGGATGGGCTCCGCCCGGCCGCTGTGCCCACAGCCTTTTGGGCCCCAGGCTTTGCAAGAGGCTTTCTCCCAGCCTTGCAAAACCTTGGCCAAGTGTCCCTTTGCTGTGCTGTGAAGAGTAAAAAACCCCCTGACATTTACCCTGGTGCACAGCTCATGAGGGATCCCTGCACAGCTCAGCAGAGAGCCCAAAACATCCCTGTGTGCCTCATGAAGTGCAGGCCCAGATGATGCCACTGGAGGAAATGTGCCCTCAGCCCAGGGACGCTCAGCATGGGCTCCCCCAGCCCCTCGGGGCCCCGCTGCTGCTCACAGCGGCCCCTGCCTGGCTCCTGCCTGCCCTCACCGTGGGCATCCACGGCTGCTCCTGGGCACGGAGCTCAGCCAGCGCTGGTGCCGGCCGGGCTTTGCTGCTGCTACCACCTGGACACTGGGGTGACGGCTCCATCTCTTTATTGCAACAGAAGAGCTGATTTGGGAAGGTGTCAGTTGAGGTTTAGTTGAGCACTTCCAAATCATTTCCTGGCAGAAATAGAAGGCCAAACTTGCTCTTATTACAGGCAAACTGGGTGTTCCCCACCAGCAACCCGTTCTGATGTTTTTCTGGGTATCAGGAACACGTGTTGTGGGTCCGGCTGCATTCATGGGAGCAGTGGGGAGCGTGAGCCCGTGCTGTGCTGCACTGCCGAGCTGGCAGCACAGTGGATACGGCCAGGACATTCTCAGTTTCCCCCAGAGCTGGGGCCTGCAGGCCCCTTGCCGCCCCTTGGCACAGGCTGTGCCACCCAACAAAGCCCAGCAGGCCGGGAGGAGAGCCCGGGGCCAGCGCAGCTGCTTGGGCAGTCGCTGCTTCGAGGGACACGGGCCAAACCCATCCCTGAGCAGCCCCTGCCAGCCCTGGCCCTCCCTGCCCTGGGACAGCTCCCCCAGCCCAAGGGGACAGACTGTCATAAAGTCTAGAGCCAGCAAAGAGATTGTCCCTGTGTCCTGGTTTAGGGGAAATTTGGGAGCAAATGTCCAAAAGGGCCGCCCCCCCCCCAGAAATCAAACCCACACGGCCCCTCCCCTCAATCAGTTTGGGAAAAATTTCCGCAGAGAGAAGTGGAAAGAACCTGTTTATTTAACAGGCAAAGCACTCCCCAGCCCAAAAAATGAACAATACCAGATGACAAAACTCATTTGTCGCTCTGAAGAGATGACAGATTCAGAAAATCTCTCCCGTGGATGGTGGCTCTGTTTTCAGTCCCTCTGGCACTGGGAAAGGCTGCTGCCCAGAGTAGCCCCCCGTGGGCCACTAAGTGCAAGCTCTCGGTGCTTCCCCAGGTGCCGGTCCAGAGCAGGTTCAAACGGATCCAGGAAAAGGGAAAGAAAACCAGTTGAGAGAAAACTTGGACTGCCCCAGCTAGCTAAAGTAACTAAAAAGCAAAGGAGCGCGGTGTTCTGCCCCGTCCGTGCCCAGACAGCACCGTGGAGTTCTGTGTTCCAGCAGACTGGGCAGCAGTGAGTGCAGTCTCTGAAACAAACACCGTGCTTCTTCTTCTCCCCGCCTTTGCTCTCAGAGCCCGTCTGGAAGGCACACAATATGATATCCAGCATCAACAGAACACACGATCGGGGACGCGAGCATCGTAAGGTCACCCTAGGACACCCAGTGATTGTGCGCTGCTTCTCTTCCCTGCAGCTGCTCCCAGAAACATCCCTCACACTGCTGGAAATGCCCACGCATGCTCTGATCAGTCCCTATGCTTTTCCAGTCTGCTCTCTGAAATTTTGCAACAAGTTCACCAATAAATCCCAGGTTACCTCTGTGAATTGCACACTACAGTTTCCTTCGTTTTTTCCCAATACCTGGAAGTTCCTGTATATAGTAATGGTCGTGAGGATCTCTGATTCTTTTCAGTCATGTTTTTTGTATTGAGACATGAGATGAAACAGCCTTATTGCTTTTAGTTTTAGCACGTCTGTTTTTTTACTTAGCATGATGGTTTACTTATTATCTACATGTAAACTCTTTTTTATTTGTGTTTGTTTGTTCCCCAAGCAATTGTTTTGACAATCTGTCATTCACTTCTTAGTTAATGTTCCGTATGTGAACAATTTTGACTCTCTTTTTGTCGGAATATAAAGATCTCAGAAAGCTGTATTTTTAATTTTGATGACACTCTCTCTCCCCATTCCCAGCTTTTACAGTGATCCTTTTGGAAACATCCCTTAGGATAGGTAGAGTTATTTGGGAAGTGCTTGGCTTAACCTGGATAACAGATTATTATTTTTAGTGCTATAAACCTGCATTGCTTCAAGCTTCAGAGCCACAGTCCTGATTTGTGGCTCACTGCATGGATGCCTGTCTGAATTAAAACAATGTTTGTGAGGCAGCTGAAGAGCTTAGACCTCAGAGATTTAAATTCCTGGGAGGAGGAGAAGGAAGAAGAAAGGATAAAATCCTGTTTCAAAGGCTGTTTCTTCATTTCTAAGATGCCAGACTACAGCTGCCTTCAAATGTCATTTAATTCCAGAAAAACCCTCTACAGGGCCAGACACCAGGACAAATTACTCGGCACTTGGCCTCACAATGCATCAACTTGAATCCTAGTGAGAGGCAGACCTTAGTTACAGTCTGATTCGAGCAAATCCACATTGTGTGAATGGCAAGAAGAATTTGCTTGTGAACAGATGAATATGTCAGTAATGAACAAAATTTGCCTTGACTAGGAAGAAAGGAAGCAATGCAGCATGTAGATTTTATCCAGGGAGAAACAGGGCAAGAAGCTGTAACAACTTACCTGTTTTACAGAACACAAGTACTGATACAGCCAATAGTGCACCTCCAGTGTAAAAAATGGGTTTCTTTCGTCTAGTCTGAATTGACCGTCTTTTAGATTAGAACCATTCCCCCAGTCTGGTCACAAAAGGCCCTACTAAAAATTCCATCCCATCTCTCTTACAAGCCCCCTTAAGGTACTGAAAGGCAGCAATCAGGTCTCCCTGGAGCCTTCTCTCTTCCAGGCTGAACACCCCCAGCTCTCCCAGCGTGTGTCCAAAGCAGAAGGGCTCCAGCCCTCCGAGCATTTTGTCCCTCCTCTGGACTAGAGCCAACAGAACCATGTCCTTCCTGTGCTGGGGACCCAGAGCTGGATGCAGTACTCTGTCATGGTAGAGACGGAGACAATACAAAGCAACACCCTCCATTTCCAGAAGGCTTCAAACCCTGATTTTATTCTAGCATGCATGCTTTTTCTACATTCTTACAAAGCTCCTAAGTTTACACTTGACTCATTGGTCACGAGAGACAAGCCAAGTGCTGATTGGAATAGGCAGTTGTGGGTTTCTCTTATTTATACTTCTTGCTTTCTTGGTTTCTATTCCAACGACCTTGGTAGAAAATTCTTTCAGGGGTAAACATGGATCCTCTTACCAAACTTCTCTCCGGCTTGCTCACAGAAGTCGCTGTAAAAGGCGGGAATCTTTAAAATCAGAGGGTTTTGGGAAAGCTGCAAAAGGCAGGCCTCAGAGACAGCGAAACTGCGATTAGAGCTAAGCATTAATTGTAAGATTTGTCAGCAGAAAAATTATATAAGTAGTGGAAAAGTAAGGACAAATAGTACAATGGTCTGTGTATTAACGCTTGGCTAGAATAACTCCCTAAGCTACAGAAAATATCTCCATCAAGATATTAGGATGTTCTAAGCTTACTAATGGAGCTCTGTGCATTGGGTTTTAAGGCTCACAATACAAGTAGGTATTGTATTCAAAAGAAGTAAATCAAACAAATATTGTTTTAACAAAAGATACGTGTGCTTATAGTGATTGGAGAAATCTATTGTCAAGATGCTTTTGCTTTGTGTGATTGGTCAAAAAGCTTTTAAAGTAAGTTGTACCATTAAGTTCTTTGCCTGCTGCCGGGGATGTGAGCTGCTGGCATCTGCCCATTGTCATAACCATGGAATGAGACTGATGCTGGAAAAGAAACAGCTCGAGACGCGTTCCTCAGCAGTCCCGTCCCGTTGGTGATTTGTACATAGAGCCCCGGCCAGCAATATAAAACATCTTCCACAGTACTCCAGGTGGAGTCTCACCAGAGCAAAGAGGTGGAATCACCTCCTTCAACCTGCCAGGCACTCTCCTTTGCATGCACAAGGCTGGCTCATGTCCAGCCTCTCATCTAGCAGCAGCCCCAAGTCCTTCTCGGCCGGGCTGCTCTCCATCCCTTCATGCCCCAGGCTGTGAGATCAGCTGGGCAGGGACTGTGTCACAACCCTGGGGCAGAGCTGTTGGGCAGGATGAGATCCCACTCCCCACACAATTCCAGCCTGGCCATGAGGTCACAGCAGGCTCTGGGGTCACAGCAGGCTGAGGTCACAGCAGGCTGTGAGGTCACAGAGGTGCCAGAGCCCCGTGGTTGCACAGCACCACAAGGAGCCAGCAGTCAGTCCTTGAGCACAACTGTTGCGGCAGCAGCGGCGGTGGCAGCAGTGGTGCTGACATTGGGACAGCGGTGTCAGGACAGTGTTGGCAGCAAGAGCTGGGGACTGGCAGAGGGCAGGGCACCATGGCCCTTGCTCTGCGCCTCTTCCTCCCGCTCCTCCTGGCCGTGGCCCTGCCTGCCAGGGCTGCCCAGGCTGCTCCGCTGCAAGCACGGGGAGCAGGTGAGCCGGCAGCCTGGCTCCCCTTTCCCGGGACAGCGCTCCCTGCTCCCTGGGAAGTGCTGGGGGATGGTTTTTCCCCTGGGCTTTAGGGAGGGTTTCCTCTGTGGGAGGGAGAGAGCCCCCATGGGCCCTGGGCTGCTCCAGCCGCCCTCCCAGGGATGTTGCACAAGGCAAGGAAATCGTGTGGAGAGTGGGCAGGAGCCAGCCCAGAGCTCCCCAGGCCCCTGGGCAGCTTTGGCCATGGCCATTCTCATCTGGCCCCCACAGCTGTACCCAACCCCCTTGCAGTGCCCAGTTCCCAAAGGCACAGGGGGATCCCAGCAGACCAGGAAATGGTTCTGATCTCTGCTCCCTTCTAGGCTGGGATGGCGACATGGCTTATCCGGATGCCCTACTGGATGAGAGCTTGGAGAATTCTCTTGGAGAGATTCTCTTGGAGAATGCTGGAGGCAAGTTTTCTGTGTGCCTTTCCTGAGAGAATAATCAGTGCCTCATGAGCCATTTCCCTTAGCAGCATCACAGGGTTGAAAGATTCTGGAAAACTTGCCTGGCTCCATTCTGGATCCCTGAGGGATCCCACAGAATGGCTGTCAGTGGCAGGAAGGAGCATTTAGCTGTCCATCTTCCTTCCGTGTGCAATTCCAGTGTGCGCTTCCGTGTGCTCTGTGCAGCCATGGAGAAGAGCAGAGAGGGAAGGGGCCGGGCCCAGGGCTGTGCCCCGGGGCTGTGCCTTTTGCAGCTCCTTTGCGGGCCCCGGGGTGCCTGAGCTGCTCCTGCTGCTGCTGCCAAGCCCTGGCCCTGCCTGGGGCTGGGTTTAGAGCTGCTGGCAGCTCCAGGGAATCCTTTCTCCCCCGTGGACGGCCCTGCAAGGGGCTCCTTCCATGCCAGTGTGGGGCCACCGCAGGCACGTGGTCCCCCTGGCCCTGCTCCTGAGTGGAAGGCAGAGCTGAGGGAGTGCTTTGGAGGGCACCAATCACCCAGGGGCACTCACTGCCACTCTGGCCTGAGGGGGACATGGAACATCTTTATGTTAAGGTCCTTCTCCATGGAAGAACTCAGACACTGGAGACAAGAAATCCCTGGAGGCAGCCAGACACCTGGACCAGATGCTGAGTGATCTGGAGAGACGCCGTGGTGGGTGCATTTCCCTCAGCCTTCCCCTGGGACTCAGCAGCCGGGGGCTTTCCCTGCACATCTGGACACGCCGTGCCCAGCACAGCGGGAAGGGATCCATGGCAGCCTGGCTGCCCCGCTGCTGCTTTCCTGCCCTGCAGGGCTGTTTCCCAGCCTGGCCTGGCTGCAGCTTCTCCCCAGCCTCTCTAGGAAGGCATTTGGCACCAGCTGGCAGGGAGCCCAAACTGCACCATGGGCCCGAGATGCCTGCAATTTCCCGGTCTCCGGGTAGATCAGGAATGGCACCTGTTTGTAGAAGGGAGTGGCCTGGCCAATCCCAACAGTT
The DNA here is from genome assembly GCF_026979565.1 of Vidua chalybeata. Lineage (NCBI taxonomy): Eukaryota > Metazoa > Chordata > Aves > Passeriformes > Viduidae > Vidua > Vidua chalybeata. The sequence goes on from NW_026530345.1 coordinate 844,265, forward strand.
TTGATGATTTCCTGAACCATGAGTTTGTCCAGTATTGCCTCTTGAAGATGCCATCTCCCAGAAGGGGAACGGCTCCATCTAATGCAGCTGTGCCTCTTCCTGTCTCCAGAGATGAAGCGAAAGGCTGTGCTGAAGGCAGCATTTCCTGGAGGAAGCTGTGGCCCATTGGCAGCCCCTGCTGCAGGAAGTGAGGCGATGCCAGGCACAGTCACAGGAGGTAATTGCTGAGGCTTGAGCTGCCATCTCTGCTGTGTGGCAATACCTGCCCTCCAGGGATGTTGCACAGGGCCTGCAAAGAGTGTGGAGAGTGGCCAGGAGCCAGCCCAGAGCTCCCCAGGCCCCTGGGCAGCTTTGGCCATGGCCATGGAAATTTGGCCCCCACAGCCTTACCCGACCCCCTTGCAGTGCCCAGTTCCCAAAGGCACAGGGGGATCCCAGCAGACCAGGAAATGGTTCTGATCTCTCATTCCTTCTAGCTTGGGATGGCGACATGGCTTCTCCAGATGCACTATTGGATGACAGCTTGGAGAATTCTCTTGGAGAGAATCTCTTGGAGAATGCTGGAGGCAAGTTTTCTGTGTGCCTTTCCTGAGAGAATAATCAGTGCCTCATGAGCCATTTCCCTTAGCAGCATCACAGGGTTGAAAGATTCCGGAAAACTTGCCCGGCTCCATTCTGGATCCCTGAGGGATCCCACAGAATGGCTGTCAGTGGCAGGAAGGAGCATTTAGCTGTCCATCTTCCTTCCGTGTGCAATTCCAGTGTGCGCTTCCGTGTGCTCTGTGCAGCCACGGAGAAGAGCAGAGAGGGAAGGGGCCGGGCCCAGGGCTGTGCCCCGGGGCTGTGCCTTTTGCAGCTCCTTTGCGGGCCCCGGGGTGCCTGAGCTGCTCCTGCTGCTGCTGCCAAGCCCTGGCCCTGCCTGGGGCTGGGTTTAGAGCTGCTGGCAGCTCCAGGGAATCCTTTCTCCCCCGTGGACGGCCCTGCAAGGGGCTCCTTCCATGCCAGTGTGGGGCCACCGCAGGCACGTGGTCCCCCTGGCCCTGCTCCTGAGTGGAAGGCAGAGCTGAGGGAGTGCTTTGGAGGGCACCAATCACCCAGGGGCACTCACTGCCACTCTGGCCTGAAGGGGACATGGAACAACTTTATGTTAAGGTCCTTCTCCATGGAAGAACTCAGACACAGGAGACAAGAAATCCCTGGAGGCAGCCAGACACCTGGACCAGATGCTGAGCGATCTGGAGAGACGCCGTGGTGGGTGCATTTCCCTCAGCCTTCCCCTGGGACTCAGCAGCCGGGGGCTTTCCCTGCACATCTGGACACGCCGTGCCCAGCACAGAGGGAAGGGATCCATGGCAGCCTGGCTGCCCCGCTGCTGCTTTCCTGCCCTGCAGGGCTGTTTCCCAGCCTGGCCTGGCTGCAGCTTCTCCCCAGCCTCTGCAGGAAGGCATTTGGCATCAGCTGGCAGGGAGCCCAACCTGCACCATGGGCCCGAGATGCCTGCAATTTCCCGGTCTCCGGGTAGATCAGGAATGGCACCTGTTTGTGGAAGGGAGTGGCCTGGCCAATCCCAAAAGTTTTGATGATTTCCTGAACCATGAGTTTGTCCAGTATTGCCTCTTGAAGATGCCATCTCCCAGAAGGGGAACGGCTCCATCTAATGCAGCTGTGCCTCTTCCTGTCTCCAGAGATGAAGCGAAAGGCTGTGCTGAAGGCAGCATTTCCTGGAGGAAGCAGTGGCCCATTGGCAGCCCCTGCTGCAGGAAGTGAGGCGATGCCAGGCACAGTCACAGGAGGTAATTGCTGAGGCTTGAGCTGCCATCTCTGCTGTGTGGCAGTACCTGCCCTCCAGGGATGTTGCACAGGGCCTGCAAAGAGTGTGGAGAGTGGCCAGGAGCCAGCCCAGAGCTCCCCAGGCTCTGGGCAGCTTTGGCCATGGCCATGGAAATTTGGCCCCCACAGCCTTACCCGACCCCCTTGCAGTGCCCAGTTCCCAAAGGCACAGGGGGATCCCAGCAGACCAGGAAATGGTTCTGATCTCTCATTCCTTCTAGCTTGGGATGGCGACATGGCTTCTCCAGATGCACTATTGGATGACAGCTTGGAGAATTCTCTTGGAGAGAATCTCTTGGAGAATGCTGGAGGCAAGTTTTCTGTGTGCCTTTCCTGAGAGAATAATCAGTGCCTCATGAGCCATTTCCCTTAGCAGCATCACAGGGTTGAAAGATTCTGGAAAACTTGCCCGGCTCCATTCTGGATCCCTGAGGGATCCCACAGAATGGCTGTCAGTGGCAGGAAGGAGCATTTAGCTGTCCATCTTCCTTCCGTGTGCAATTCCAGTGTGCGCTTCCGTGTGCTCTGTGCAGCCACGGAGAAGAGCAGAGAGGGAAGGGGCCGGGCCCAGGGCTGTGCCCCGGGGCTGTGCCTTTTGCAGCTCCTTTGCGGGCCCCGGGGTGCCTGAGCTGCTCCTGCTGCTGCTGCCAAGCCCTGGCCCTGCCTGGGGCTGGGTTTAGAGCTGCTGGCAGCTCCAGGGAATCCTTTCTCCCCCGTGGACGGCCCTGCAAGGGGCTCCTTCCATGCCAGTGTGGGGCCACCGCAGGCACGTGGTCCCCCTGGCCCTGCTCCTGAGTGGAAGGCAGAGCTGAGGGAGTGCTTTGGAGGGCACCAATCACCCAGGGGCACTCACTGCCACTCTGGCCTGAAGGGGACATGGAACAACTTTATGTTAAGGTCCTTCTCCATGGAAGAACTCAGACACAGGAGACAAGAAATCCCTGGAGGCAGCCAGACACCTGGACCAGATGCTGAGCGATCTGGAGAGACGCCGTGGTGGGTGCATTTCCCTCAGCCTTCCCCTGGGACTCAGCAGCCGGGGGCTTTCCCTGCACATCTGGACACGCCGTGCCCGGCACAGAGGGAAGGGATCCATGGCAGCCTGGCTGCCCCGCTGCTGCTTTCCTGCCCTGCAGGGCTGTTTCCCAGCCTGGCCTGGCTGCAGCTTCTCCCCAGCCTCTGCAGGAAGGCATTTGGCATCAGCTGGCAGGGAGCCCAACCTGCACCATGGGCCCGAGATGCCTGCAATTTCCCGGTCTCCGGGTAGATCAGGAATGGCACCTGTTTGTGGAAGGGAGTGGCCTGGCCAATCCCAAAAGTTTTGATGATTTCCTGAACCATGAGTTTGTCCAGTATTGCCTCTTGAAGATGCCATCTCCCAGAAGGGGAACGGCTCCATCTAATGCAGCTGTGCCTCTTCCTGTCTCCAGAGATGAAGCGAAAGGCTGTGCTGAAGGCAGCATTTCCTGGAGGAAGCAGTGGCCCATTGGCAGCCCCTGCTGCAGGAAGTGAGGCGATGCCAGGCACAGTCACAGGAGGTAATTGCTGAGGCTTGAGCTGCCATCTCTGCTGTGTGGCAGTACCTGCCCTCCAGGGATGTTGCACAGGGCCTGCAAAGAGTGTGGAGAGTGGCCAGGAGCCAGCCCAGAGCTCCCCAGGCTCTGGGCAGCTTTGGCCATGGCCATGGAAATTTGGCCCCCACAGCCTTACCCGACCCCCTTGCAGTGCCCAGTTCCCAAAGGCACAGGGGGATCCCAGCAGACCAGGAAATGGTTCTGATCTCTCATTCCTTCTAGCTTGGGATGGCGACATGGCTTCTCCAGATGCACTATTGGATGACAGCTTGGAGAATTCTCTTGGAGAGAATCTCTTGGAGAATGCTGGAGGCAAGTTTTCTGTGTGCCTTTCCTGAGAGAATAATCAGTGCCTCATGAGCCATTTCCCTTAGCAGCATCACAGGGTTGAAAGATTCTGGAAAACTTGCCCGGCTCCATTCTGGATCCCTGAGGGATCCCACAGAATGGCTGTCAGTGGCAGGAAGGAGCATTTAGCTGTCCATCTTCCTTCCGTGTGCAATTCCAGTGTGCGCTTCCGTGTGCTCTGTGCAGCCACGGAGAAGAGCAGAGAGGGAAGGGGCCGGGCCCAGGGCTGTGCCCCGGGGCTGTGCCTTTTGCAGCTCCTTTGCCGGCCCCGGGGTGCCTGAGCTGCTCCTGCTGCTGCTGCCAAGCCCTGGCCCTGCCTGGGGCTGGGTTTAGAGCTGCTGGCAGCTCCAGGGAATCCTTTCTCCCCCGTGGACGGCCCTGCAAGGGGCTCCTTCCATGCCAGTGTGGGGCCACCGCAGGCACGTGGTCCCCCTGGCCCTGCTCCTGAGTGGAAGGCAGAGCTGAGGGAGTGCTTTGGAGGGCACCAATCACCCAGGGGCACTCACTGCCACTCTGGCCTGAAGGGGACATGGAACAACTTTATGTTAAGGTCCTTCTCCATGGAAGAACTCAGACACTGGAGAAAAGAAATCCCTGGAGGCAGCCAGACACCTGGACCAGATGCTGAGCGATCTGGAGAGACGCCGTGGTGGGTGCATTTCCCTCAGCCTTCCCCTGGGACTCAGCAGCCGGGGGCTTTCCCTGCACATCTGGACACGCCGTGCCCAGCACAGAGGGAAGGGATCCACGGCAGCCTGGCTGCCCCGCTGCTGCTTTCCTGCCCTGCAGGGCTGTTTCCCAGCCTGGCCTGGCTGCAGCTTCTCCCCAGCCTCTGCAGGAAGGCATTTGGCATCAGCTGGCAGGGAGCCCAACCTGCACCATGGGCCCGAGATGCCTGCAATTTCCCGGTCTCCGGGTAGATCAGGAATGGCACCTGTTTGTAGAAGGGAGTGGCCTGGCCAATCCCAAAAGTTTTGATGATTTCCTGAACCATGAGTTTGTCCAGTATTGCCTCTTGAAGATGCCATCTCCCAGAAGGGGAACGGCTCCATCTAATGCAGCTGTGCCTCTTCCTGTCTCCAGAGATGAAGCGAAAGGCTGTGCTGAAGGCAGCATTTCCTGGAGGAAGCAGTGGCCCATTGGCAGCCCCTGCTGCAGGAAGTGAGGCGATGCCAGGCACAGTCACAGGAGGTAATTGCTGAGGCTTGAGCTGCCATCTCTGCTGTGTGGCAGTACCTGCCCTCCAGGGATGTTGCACAGGGCCTGCAAAGAGTGTGGAGAGTGGCCAGGAGCCAGCCCAGAGCTCCCCAGGCTCTGGGCAGCTTTGGCCATGGCCATGGAAATTTGGCCCCCACAGCCTTACCCGACCCCCTTGCAGTGCCCAGTTCCCAAAGGCACAGGGGGATCCCAGCAGACCAGGAAATGGTTCTGATCTCTCATTCCTTCTAGCTTGGGATGGCGACATGGCTTCTCCAGATGCACTATTGGATGACAGCTTGGAGAATTCTCTTGGAGAGAATCTCTTGGAGAATGCTGGAGGCAAGTTTTCTGTGTGCCTTTCCTGAGAGAATAATCAGTGCCTCATGAGCCATTTCCCTTAGCAGCATCACAGGGTTGAAAGATTCTGGAAAACTTGCCCGGCTCCATTCTGGATCCCTGAGGGATCCCACAGAATGGCTGTCAGTGGCAGGAAGGAGCATTTAGCTGTCCATCTTCCTTCCGTGTGCAATTCCAGTGTGCGCTTCCGTGTGCTCTGTGCAGCCACGGAGAAGAGCAGAGAGGGAAGGGGCCGGGCCCAGGGCTGTGCCCCGGGGCTGTGCCTTTTGCAGCTCCTTTGCCGGCCCCGGGGTGCCTGAGCTGCTCCTGCTGCTGCTGCCAAGCCCTGGCCCTGCCTGGGGCTGGGTTTAGAGCTGCTGGCAGCTCCAGGGAATCCTTTCTCCCCCGTGGACGGCCCTGCAAGGGGCTCCTTCCATGCCAGTGTGGGGCCACCGCAGGCACGTGGTCCCCCTGGCCCTGCTCCTGAGTGGAAGGCAGAGCTGAGGGAGTGCTTTGGAGGGCACCAATCACCCAGGGGCACTCACTGCCACTCTGGCCTGAGGGGGACATGGAACATCTTTATGTTAAGGTCCTTCTCCATGGAAGAACTCAGACACTGGAGAAAAGAAATCCCTGGAGGCAGCCAGACACCTGGACCAGATGCTGAGCGATCTGGAGAGACGCCGTGGTGGGTGCATTTCCCTCAGCCTTCCCCTGGGACTCAGCAGCCGGGGGCTTTCCCTGCACATCTGGACACGCCGTGCCCGGCACAGAGGGAAGGGATCCATGGCAGCCTGGCTGCCCCGCTGCTGCTTTCCTGCCCTGCAGGGCTGTTTCCCAGCCTGGCCTGGCTGCAGCTTCTCCCCAGCCTCTGCAGGAAGGCATTTGGCATCAGCTGGCAGGGAGCCCAACCTGCACCATGGGCCCGAGATGCCTGCAATTTCCCGGTCTCCGGGTAGATCAGGAATGGCACCTGTTTGTAGAAGGGAGTGGCCTGGCCAATCCCAACAGTTTTGATGATTTCCTGAACCATGAGTTTGTCCAGTATTGCCTCTTGAAGATGCCATCTCCCAGAAGGGGAACGGCTCCATCTAATGCAGCTGTGCCTCTTCCTGTCTCCAGAGATGAAGCGAAAGGCTGTGCTGAAGGCAGCATTTCCTGGAGGAAGCAGTGGCCCATTGGCAGCCCCTGCTGCAGGAAGTGAGGCGATGCCAGGCACAGTCACAGGAGGTAATTGCTGAGGCTTGAGCTGCCATCTCTGCTGTGTGGCAGTACCTGCCCTCCAGGGATGTTGCACAGGGCCTGCAAAGAGTGTGGAGAGTGGCCAGGAGCCAGCCCAGAGCTCCCCAGGCCCCTGGGCAGCTTTGGCCATGGCCATGGAAATTTGGCCCCCACAGCCTTACCCGACCCCCTTGCAGTGCCCAGTTCCCAAAGGCACAGGGGGATCCCAGCAGACCAGGAAATGGTTCTGATCTCTCATTCCTTCTAGCTTGGGATGGCGACATGGCTTCTCCAGATGCACTATTGGATGACAGCTTGGAGAATTCTCTTGGAGAGAATCTCTTGGAGAATGCTGGAGGCAAGTTTTCTGTGTGCCTTTCCTGAGAGAATAATCAGTGCCTCATGAGCCATTTCCCTTAGCAGCATCACAGGGTTGAAAGATTCTGGAAAACTTGCCCGGCTCCATTCTGGATCCCTGAGGGATCCCACAGAATGGCTGTCAGTGGCAGGAAGGAGCATTTAGCTGTCCATCTTCCTTCCGTGTGCAATTCCAGTGTGCGCTTCCGTGTGCTCTGTGCAGCCACGGAGAAGAGCAGAGAGGGAAGGGGCCGGGCCCAGGGCTGTGCCCCGGGGCTGTGCCTTTTGCAGCTCCTTTGCCGGCCCCGGGGTGCCTGAGCTGCTCCTGCTGCTGCTGCCAAGCCCTGGCCCTGCCTGGGGCTGGGTTTAGAGCTGCTGGCAGCTCCAGGGAATCCTTTCTCCCCCGAGGACGGCCCTGCAAGGGGCTCCTTCCATGCCAGTGTGGGGCCACCGCAGGCACGTGGTCCCCCTGGCCCTGCTCCTGAGTGGAAGGCAGAGCTGAGGGAGTGCTTTGGAGGGCACCAATCACCCAGGGGCACTCACTGCCACTCTGGCCTGAGGGGGACATGGAACATCTTTATGTTAAGGTCCTTCTCCATGGAAGAACTCAGACACTGGAGACAAGAAATCCCTGGAGGCAGCCAGACACCTGGACCAGATGCTGAGCGATCTGGAGAGACGCCGTGGTGGGTGCATTTCCCTCAGCCTTCCCCTGGGACTCAGCAGCCGGGGGCTTTCCCTGCACATCTGGACAGGCCGTGCCCGGCACAGCAGGAAGGGATCCACGGCAGCCTGGCTGCCCCGCTGCTGCTTTCCTGCCCTGCAGGGCTGTTTCCCAGCCTGGCCTGGCTGCAGCTTCTCCCCAGCCTCTGCAGGAAGGCATTTGGCATCAGCTGGCAGGGAGCCCAACCTGCACCATGGGCCCGAGATGCCTGCAATTTCCCGGTCTCCGGGTAGATCAGGAATGGCACCTGTTTGTAGAAGGGAGTGGCCTGGCCAATCCCAACAGTTTTGATGATTTCCTGAGCCATGAGTTTGTCCAGTATTGCCTCTTGAAGATGCTATGTCCCAGAAGGGGAACGGCTCCATCTAATGCAGCTGTGCCTCTTCCTGTCTCCAGAGATGAAGCGAAAGGCTGTGCTGAAGGCAGCATTTCCTGGAGGAAGCAGTGGCCCATTGGCAGCCCCTGCTGCAGGAAGTGAGGCGATGCCAGGCACAGTCACAGGAGGTAATTGCTGAGGCTTGAGCTGCCATCTCTGCTGTGTGGCAGTACCTGCCCTCCAGGGATGTTGCACAGGGCCTGCAAAGAGTGTGGAGAGTGGCCAGGAGCCAGCCCAGAGCTCCCCAGGCCCCTGGGCAGCTTTGGCCATGGCCATGGAAATTTGGCCCCCACAGCCTTACCCGACCGCCTTGCAGTGCCCAGTTCCCAAAGGCACAGGGGGATCCCAGCAGACCAGGAAATGGTTCTGATCTCTGATCCCTTCTAGATGAGCATGCTAGCAAGGCTTCTCCAGCAGCTGGGATGGAAGATGGTTTGGAACCCTTGGGAGATTCTGCAGGTAACTTCTCAACTTGCCCTCAGTGAATAATCACTGACAACCTGGCAGGAAGCAGGTGACAGAAGCTCCTGTGCCTGTTGAGTTACAGGTGTGTCTGCAGGGAGGACTTTTCAGGCTCCTTTCCTGGTTGCTGCGCACAAGCCCGGCTCCCATCGCAGGGGTGAGTTGTGTGTCCCTGCTGACCCCACAGGCTGAGCCCTGCTTTTGTGGGATCCATTCCGGGGGAAATGGACATGCATTCTCTTAAGGTCCGCCGAGAGGGAGGAACAGATCTACTAAACACATGAAGTCCCTGGAGGCATCCCAACACATGGACCAGATGCTGAGTGATCTGGAGAGACGCCGTGGTGGGTGCATTTCCCTCAGCCTTCCCCTGGGACTCAGCAGCCGGGGGCTTTCCCTGCACATCTGGACACGCCGTGCCCGACACAGAGGGAAGGGATCCATGGCAGCCTGGCTGCCCCGCTGCTGCTTTCCTGCCCTGCAGGGCTGTTTCCCAGCCTGGCCTGGCTGCAGCTTCTCCCCAGCCTCTGCAGGAAGGCATTTGGCATCAGCTGGCAGGGAGCCCAAACTGCACCACGGGCCTGCAATCCCCTGCAATTTCCCGGTCTCCGGGTAGATCAGGAGTGGCACCTGTTTGGAGAAGGGAGGGCCCTGTGGCAGCCCCAAGAGCCGTGGCCTTTTCCTGATCCTTATCCATGTCTTTGAAAAGTAGAACTTGCTGAAGATGCCATCTCTCCAATGGGGAATGGTTCCAGCTGATCCAGCTGTCCCTTTTCCTTTCTCCAGAGATGGACCAAAGGGCTTTGCTGAAGGCAGCACTTCCTGAAGGAAGCCGTGGCTCCGTGCCAGCCCCCGATACACGAAGGGAGGAGATGCCAGACAGTGCCACAGAAGGTGATTGCTGTGCCAGGCTCAGCCAGGCTGAGCAATCCTGCTGGGGTCCCTCCGTGGGAGACATGTCCCAAAACCTGGGAGTGGCTGCACGGGGTGCCCATGGTGGGGAAAGAGCATAGAGGGAGAGCAAGGCTCCCGTGTGTCCTGACAGGGCCTGACTCTGTCCCCTGGGGCTGGGGGAGCTGTCACAGGGCAGGGAGGGCCAGGGCTGGCAGGGGCTGCTCAGGGATGGGTTTGGCCCGTGTCCCTCGAAGCAGCGACTGCCCAAGCAGCTGCGCTGGCCCCGGGCTCTCCTCCCGGCCTGCTGGGCTTTGTTGGGTGGCACAGCCTGTGCCAAGGGGCGGCAAGGGGCCTGCAGGCCCCAGCTCTGGGGGAAACAGAGAACGTCCTGGCCGTATCCACCGTGCTGCCAGCTCGGCAGTGCAGCACAGCACGGGCTCACGCTCCCCACTGCTCCCACAGACGTTATCACTGAAACAGGAATATTTGCCCCGGATCCAGTGCGCCTCCCAAGAATTGTCTGCCCCCAGGATGTGCGCAGGTCCTGCATGATAGGCACGGTGGTGACACTGTTCACCGTGCCCCTCGTGCTGATCGGCTGCTATCTTGGCATTCGGAAGCTGTACCAGAGCAGACGGTCAGTTGTTGATTTTTCTCCACAGCTTTCTTGTAACTCTGCTCATAGCATTGGTAGCCTGACTCGTAGTCATGCTGCACTGGAGCTGTGGCCAGTCCGTGGTTGTCCAAAGAACTCTGCTGAGGGCTCTGCTGCTGCCCAGTGCTTTCATTGGCCTCTTCATTGCTGGGCCTTGTCCTGGGGGGCCCGCTGGGGCTGCAGCCAGTGCTGGCTCCCACTGAGGCTGCCAGGCCAAGAGCAGCCCCGGGGGCACAGGGCAGAGGCAGAGCAAGTTCTCAACAGTATTTGGGCCACACAGCTCAGGACAGGACAGTGCTTATTTAGTAGCTCATGTAAAGTTTCATGGTGACAGTGATGTTACCAGACAAGCAAATCTGCTCCAGTTCAGTGTTCAAACAAATCCAACCTGATGAAGGTTTGGCTTTGGCCTTGAGGCTTTGCTCTTTGTGTGAGCCCTGTTCTGGATTGATTCCCACTCAGTCTTGGAGCCTGTTTTGGGTGAAGGCTCATCCCGGCCCTGACCCTTGGCAGTTCTGGGCTCAAAGGCACCGCCGAGGCCGCACTGCACGTGACTGGGCTTCAGGGCTCCATTAGCAAAGGCCTTTGAGAAGTTTAAATTACTGTATTCTTACTCTTTGGTTTTCTTTATGGAATTCCTTCCCTTTTTTTAAACTTAATTTAAAAAAAACAAATTCTTTTCCAGTGCTTTTTCCAGTTATTTGAGATAGTGAATGATGGCTGGACCATCGAGGATCTCGTCTCGACGGTGGTAGCTCTATTCCCCTTCCTCTCTTTTCTCTCTATTTCCCTTTTCTGTCCCTTCTATCGCATTTGCTGTTGGTACCTAAATAAAGATGCATTTGTTGTGATTCAAGTGATGGTCCCTTGCCATTTGCAGTTTTGCACTTTTGGGATCGGTTAACAAACCATCACAAACACCCCGCAAGAGTGGATCGTGACCGGTTGTGGGGGATCCTTCGCTCTCTTGGATGGGGGAGGGAGCAGGGAAATGGAATCAAGATGAGACAGGGATCAGCCAGCCCCACGCCAGGCAGCGTTTTCTCCTCTGAGAGCTCCTCTGAGCTGAGCGAGCTGCTGAAGCCTGCGGAGCAAATGAGAGCCGGGACTGAGGGAAAGGCTGGCTGGGAAGGAGTCAGATAAACCCGTGTGGGCATTTCCCTTTCCAAGGGGCTCCTGGGGAGACAAAGGAGACAAGAAGGATTCCCCACCTCACGACATCTCCTTTTTCCCTTCAGTAGCCCTATTGCAGCCACTGCATACAAGAGTTTACTTGATCCCCTCGATGCCAGGGAGCACCAAGAACTTGAACCTTGCTGGAGTCCAGCCCTGCCTGCCTGTCACCGAGCAGAGGGGAAAGATGCAGAACCTGGGCAGGGGTTGAGCCAAATTGGCATTTTGCCACTTGTGATTTCCTCCCAGCTTTTGCAGCAGGGTGACAACCCCATCGCTGCAAACCACTCCCTTTTGCAAGGCACACGTGGACCTCGCTGGAAGCTCAGGGCTCTTGAAGGGGCTGCTGCAGTTGGCAACAGGAGCTGTTGTTGAACTTTTCACATTGCTTAATCCCCCCTGCCAAATGCCATCAAGTGGCTGAGGAAGGACACAAAAAGATTTCCCTGGAGGAAGGGAGGCCAAAAGCTTGGAAAAGGATGAAAGAAATGCTCTGATCATGATGATGACAAAAAAATAGAACGATTTATTTCTGACAGCAAATGAACACCCGCCGCCCTCCAGCCCTCCCAGCCTGGCAGGCCGAGCGGAGCCGTTTCCATGGCATGAGGTGCTGGCAGCCTGCAGAGAGAAACCAGAGAGCCACGGTCAGTCACAGAAGGCTCCTGTGCCCTGTCCTGCCATGGCCTGTGCCCGGGCCAGGCTGCTGGCTGTGCTCAGAGCCCAAACCTCCCGAGCCATTCTCTGTTTCGAGAGAAAGGCAGCGTGGCAGGCCACGTTCCACCTCCTCCGCTTCAGCACAGCACAGCAGCCTCCTCAGCAGCTGCAAGGGCGGGATGCCCGTGTGCCCGCTGCCCTCTGCCCGAAGCCCTTCTGCCAGCCCAGCTGTGGAGCCGGGTACCCACCTCTGCAGACCTGCTGCCAGGAGAGGAGCCGATCCCACACGAGGTCCTCGTCCTTCTTGAAGGGGATGTCCCCACAGGCCGTGGCCCCTGGGGTAGCGCTGGCACTGGATGTGCTCCACGGACGGTGCAGGCACCAGGTAAAATCTTCCTGGGAAAATAAAGAACAATTGCATGAAAGTGAATTCAAAACAAGACCTGGAAACAAGAAGAAGCTACACAGCCTGTCACCATTTCACAGGCCTGAGGAGGGTCTGACCACTCCATGCGAGAATGAAACCTGTCCACAGGTGAGGAAAAACCCCACCTTTCCCGCCCGTAAACGCACCCCTTCCTCGAGGGCCTGCAAAGTAGACCAGCTGGGGCACGGCCTCGGAACCCGTCCCCCTCTGCTGCCCCCATCCACATGGATGGATGCTTTGTCAGGCTGGCTGCCCCCGCCCCAGCCCGTGCCGGGCTGGCTGGCAGAAGCTGTCAGCAAGGCCAGGAGCCGGCTCCCCTTCCACAACATCCGTCCCCTGTCCCACCAAAAAGCATCTTGGCCGCCGGGGGAAAAATTAATATTCCCCAGCGCCGCCGAGCGGGGAACCTGCGGCGCGTGGCCAGGCCGAGCCCTGCCATGCCTGGAAGCACGAGCATCCCCCCGCCCCTGCGCCGGCTGGGGACTCATCTTGATTTCATCGGGGCGCAGAGCGTGTCCTCCAGGAAGGGGCCGCAGCCAAAGCCGCTCGGCTTTGCCCCGCCAGCGGCCAGCTCCAGGATGGTGTTCCCAGCTCCACGTGGTGCTCCAGAAGAACACGCCAGCTGTGCCTCGGCTTGCGGGGACATCCCGATGCCATTGAGCTGCAGGGGGATGTTTCCCCTGTTCCAGTCCGTGGCACCTTCACCGCACTGCCACCACTTCTCCAGTGGCACGGGGAGCACTGAGCCGCTCCCTCCACAACTCGCCGGGGACCAGCGGAAGCATCTCCTCGGCTGCGCTCTCTCCTCCGTGCTGCGGCCGCAGGGAAACGCTCCGGGGTTTTCTTGGAGTGCCACCAGACGCGTGCAGCTGGTACTTGCTGGGCTCCTGGATCCTACTGAGCACAGGGATGGATCTCTGCTGTCTCCTGGGCCAGGCAGGGCTCCTGCAGCCAAGAATGCTCAAAAAGGTCTTCCAGTGATGGCTTGTCTGCGGGGTCCATGGATAAACACCACCTGATGAGGTGCTGGCACACTGCAGAGAGAAACCAGAAACCGCCGCTCAGCGGGACAAGGCTCCTGTCCATGCTCTCCCACATTCCACGGTGCCCAGGCCACACTAGGAGTGCTCAGAGCTGCAGCCAAAAGCTTCCCATGGATCCTCCCTTCCGGAGGAGAGCAGCACAGAGGCACACGTGCCACCTCCTCCAGCTAAGCCCAGGAGCTCAACCGCCTCACTAGCTGCAAGAGCAGGATGCTGATGTGCCAGCTGCCCCCTCCCAGCCCCGTTCCTCCTCCCGAGCCTTGAAGGCGCAGCCCCACCTTGAGACACCCGGGGCGGGAAGAAGAGCTGGCCCCGGACGATGTCCTCGTTTGTGTGGAAAGGAAGGTGCCCGCAGACCAGGTGATAGAGCAGGATGCCCAGGGACCAGATGGTGGCTGGCTGGCCATGGTAGCAGCCAAAGAGGATCCACTCCGGTGGGCTGTACTCCGGCGTTCCTATGGGACACGGGCACAGCTCATCAGGCCGATGCTGCTCCCTCCCTTCCTCCCTCCCTCCCAGCCCGCCCCCGTGCCACAATAGCCAGCCCCTGCCCCGCCGAAAAGCAACTTGGCTGCAGCCGGCTGAAGGAGGATTCTGCACCCTCCCCTCCCTGTCTCCCTCTTCCCCCTCTGCCAGCCAAGGTGTAAGAGCCCGTCTGAAGCCCCTCATTTTCCATTCTGCCTTCCGATTGCCACGAGAAAGAATCCCTTCCCCCACTGCAGTTCCGGCTTAGAACAGGACACAGCGCAGGTGCAACCACTGAACCGTCACGCTGGCTGTTCCGAACAAGGCCTGGCAAGAACTTGGCAAGGAGTTGGCAAGGACTTGGCAAAGACCTGACATGGACCCAGCTCGGGACAGCCTGATGCGCGGCCTGCTTCTAATCTCCGTTCTTAAGCCAAATGAACTTTTGTGGTGACTCCCGTGGTCCTTCATTGAAGACCCCTCATCTGCCTCGTTACCACTGTGACAAACAAAGAATGAGAACCCTCCTCCCAAGGACTGAGACTGAGACCCCTGCTACAGGGAGGAGGGGAAATTGGTGGTCTGACCATTAATGACATGACCTGTTTCCCTTCAGTAATTTTAATGGACTTATTCTTCATTGGATTCGTCTTGCTTTGGTGGTTTCTGTGGACTCACCTGTTCCCTCGTGGCGATTACAATGGACTTTCATTATTACACTTGTTCCCCCCTCTTTCCTCTGTGGACTATAACTGGACCCCCGAGTGGACCAGAACTTCGAAGACTTCCCCGACACGACAGACGGATCCCCATCGTCCGGACCACTGAGGATCTCGCCTGTGTTGGTAGCTATTCCCATACCCCTCTTCTCTCTCTCTATCCTTTATCTCCTTTCCGATCCCCACTATCGCATTTACTGTTTTGGCCCCTAATAAAGGTGCATTTGTTGTGATTAACTGACAGTCCCTTGTTGTTTGCCTTTTTGCACTTTTGGGATCGGTGAAAAGAACCATCACGACACCCCGCAAGAAGCGGATCGTGACATTAAAATTGGCGTCACGGACAGGATTTCTGTCTAGACAGAAGGGTTGCAGCTGAAAAGGCACCCACACTGTCTTTGGGAATTCACAAAGGATCCCCTAGTGCAAAAGGCGGGACTCTGTTGTTTTGTTGTTGTTGTGTGTATCTGGTCTGGGAAGGAAGGGACAACTTGAAGCAACTAAGCAGAGCCTCCCAGGCAGATTATTGCCCTTTCACCCACCCCGGGAAGCGAAGGGCGACACAGCGAGGGCTGTGTAGTTTTGTGGAACTTAAGTTTGTACCTCCCTGTCGTGGTTTTGGTCCCTTCACAAAATGAGTGACAATCTTAGCCTTGAAATTAAAGCTGAATTTCATGCACTACTAGCCAAACACAATGCCAAACCTTCTACGGAAGGAGAAAAATGGGCACAGAGTAATTGGTTGAACTTAGAAAATGTTATTGATAGAGTGTGTTCATTACAACATGAAACAAAATTCAAATTGGGCAAAAATAAAACTATCTTATGCTCAGTTTTGGGAGCTTGTCTTATGGCAGCTATAGAAAATGGCTTCGAGCGAAGAAGCGAGGAACATGCTATAATAGACTCCCTTCAAAATCTAGTTGAAATTTTGCAAAAACAATTATATGAAGCAAAAAATGTGATCTATGCATTGCGAGCTGCCTTAACAGAGGAACATATTAACAAATCACATAATGCTGATTCCTCTACAGAGCTTGAGGAGAAGGAAACTCCTCACATTAAACAAATCTATCCTCATCAAGAACTTGAAGCAGCAAGTAATTGTGGGGAACATTGCTGCCATCACTTGAGACCCTTGATTAAAACAGAGTATAACTATCTCAGTGATGATGATCTCCAACCTCACATCACAACCAAACACATACCATCACAACTAAACCCTGCCACCGAGCTAGCTAAGCTTAAAAGGGAATACGGACACCCTCCACATGAATCAGAAACAGAATATGTTTTCCGGGTGTCCCTCACTGGTGGTGATCAAATTCAATTAACTGAACAGGAAGCCAGTGGGTATTGGGGACATGGTGTCTTCTTAACAACAGGAGAGAAAGGTGACACATGGTCCCTGACACAGCGTGCAGCTTTTTGGGCCGGGGGAACAAGCCCCTTGGAAAGGGGAGATCCCATAGCTAGAATTAGTACCCCCGACCAACTCTTGGAAAATGTGCACAAAGCTGCTTGCCTGCAAATGACTCACAAAAAGAAATTAATTCCTGACTTTGAATCCCTGATGCAATTACCTGTGAAGCCCGAGATAATGACCCCTTGAATTTGTGGGCTTCCAGAATCACTCAAACCTACAGCAATTCTCCTTCAAAAAACTATAGCAGCTGTATCTCCTGTAGAAAGACCAGACAGATTTCCTAGTAACTGGAACGACCCATTTGTTCCCCTTTATGACTTGTTGAGGAAAGGGGTGAAATGGGATTGGAGTCTTTCTCAGGAGCCAGCATTGCAATTGCTGATTTTTGAAGCAACAGCTCATCAAGCACTGGGCCCTATCCATCCTACAGATCCTTTCCAGGTGGAATGGGGATTTGCCTCCTCAGGGCTGTCAGTACACATATGGCAGCGGGGTCCTGAGGCTCTGACAAGACCTGTTGGTTTTTACTCACGTGGTTCCAAAGATGCTGAGAAAAGATACACTACCTGGGAAAAAGGATTGTTTATGGTTATCTTAGCTTTCATAGAAGTAGAAAAAATTGCACGAAAACAACCAATTGTATTGAGAGGCCCCTTCAAGGTTATTAAGACAGTCACTAGTGGGACTCCCCCTCCTGACGGGGTGGCCCAGAGGGCCTCAGTGAGAAAGTGGTATGCTCAGGTTGAACATTACTGCAACTTCTTCTCAATGGCAGAAAGACCTGTAAAAACTTTAGAAATCCAAGAAACTGACAGCTTGGACAAACCTGCCTCTGTAATCAAAGTAACCCCTCCTTTCTGCCCCGAACAATCAGCAAACTCTTGGTTTACTGATGCTTCTGCTAAAGGGAAAGGAAAAATATGGAAATATAGGGCAGAAGCCCTCCACTTTTCCTCTGGTGAGCAAATGATTACAGAGGGAGAAGGTAGTGCACACGTTGGGGAGCTGAAAGCTGTCTGGAGTATTTTTCAACGAGAAGCACAGAATTCCTCTTTGGCCTGCATCTACACTGACTCCTATGCTCTGTACCAAATGATCCTAATAATCCAGCTCATTACCCTGGCCAACCTGTTCTGGTGGACCTCTGGTGCTCTAGGGAAAGAGCATTGGACAAATACATGCTGGATAATTCCATCATTCTAACTTTTCTGCCTCTCGGCGGCAGAATTCTGTTGTGTTTACTTTTTCAGAAGAACTCCGAGGGACATGAAGACCACCTAATCCATGATAAAACTGGTAATATTTTTCTGCATCCTACCACAACCCCATGGCCAGAAACCAGCTGAGTGGCCGTGGTCTGAAATAATTGTGGTAGCATGCAGAAAAAAGTGAAAGGATCTCTTTAAGCACAAAAAGGTTTGTACGCACCCAAGCATACAGGATTGTTGGCACAATTTTACACTAACACAGACTGCAGAAGTGGTTTGCTTATGGGAAAAAACACCAAAGGGCTTTCTTTTAAGTTTATAATAAATGCTGTAGCCCAATCTACTACGGTTTATACCACCACCACTACCACCACTCGAGCCCAGCCACCAGTTATGCTTACCCCGAAAATTTTTGAAGTTGGACCATATATAATCAGGAAAACTGGCCAACAACAGATATTATTTAATCCAGCATGGTCTCTTAAACAAGTCAAATTGTTGATGCAAAACAATGTCTCAGAAATACAACCAGCTTGTTCACCCTTTTTGCAAACCTCTTTTCAGGGTTGGACAACCTGGCTGCGACAGTGGAACCCTCCTAAAAACCGGGTGCAAAGAGACATAACTGGTGTCGTGGGAATGGGACTGGGAATCCTAAATAGTATTGATTCAGAAGTATTAATGAATAAATTGGCCTCCACGACTAAAGATTTAACCAAAATACAACAACCACAGCAGTCGTCCTTATCGGCCTTGGGAACACATCAGTGGTTGCTATCAAACATTCTACCAAATTGGGAAAAGATAAATGTAAATGATAGCAAATTGATAATTAATGCACTTAATGCCACGCAAAGCAATGTTTCCTTAGCCCTTAGCTGTATCCAGGCTCAATTATGGATGCAGTCAGTTGCTGCCTCAATTATAAGAGAAGGTGAAGAAGGCACTTTTCCTACTGAAATTAGGAAAATAGTCTGGGACAGTGCCACTGACTTTGGAAGAGATTTCCAATCCTGGTGGAATTTAGTGAATTTTACCTATGACCCTAACACAAACACAGCCACAGCATTTGTGTTGACCAAAGGTAATGCCTCAGTGCATTTGATATTCCCTATCATTGCACTAGGATTAAATCATGATGGAGCCACTTTCTATCCCTCTGAACATAGAGAATGGGCCCGTCAAATTGATGACAAATGGCAAACTGTCAATTTAGAGTCCTGTACTATCCGAGAACAACTAGGGTTTATCTGTGAAGGTAATGCAATTATAGCTCAAGATATCTGTTTAGACACAGAACAAAATAGCTGTCATTTTGACATTCATCCTAACGAGACTTCTGAAACAGTCCTTGAATATACAGGCAATGGGTGTGCCTGCTTTAGAACCACTTGTGATACTGTGTTTATAGAAAGTACAGTAGTAGATACTAAAAATCATTCAAATTTTTGTGCTTGCAACTTTACTAAAATTGCAGGATGTGATTTTTCTTTTGTAGCTCCAGTTACTTCACATGAACTTTTAGAATCCAATCTCACGTTGATTCACAAGCTACTGCCTACTCCCATTGGGATGAACCTTACTTTGGTAAAGCAACTATTACTTCATCAAGATCTAATAGAGATCCTAGGAAAAATCAAGGAGAATGGACAGAAAACTCTGGTAACTGTTCATCATGATGTGCAAGAAATACATCGTGTTGTAGAAAGGGTGAAAAGTGATGCCGTGCACAGGTGGTGGGATACCCTTTTCGGGTGGTCGCTTACTGCCACCGGTGTCCTGAACAAATTGTGTCATCCCCTTGCTGTTCTTTTGATTTTAGTTATGATTGGTTTTGTTTTATCAGTAATCTTGCTTATTGTGAATTGGAGAATGATGAAACGATGAACAAAATTGACATCTATAATTAATGCACACCACTTGGCCGACATCCTTTACACTATAGATGTTCCCAGGACTGTAGACACAAGGAGATTATAAGGTTAGAAGATATGTTTTACATAATTTTCTCTTATGATTTGTTTTATTCACTGTTTTAATTATTTTTGTTTATTGATTAGAAAATTGTACTGAGTAATATTGATTATACTAGGTTTATTATATTATTGTTTAATATTGATTATACTGGTTTATTATTTGATCAATCTATTGTTCAATTGATGAATATTGATTATTATCTAAACAATTTATTGTTTAACTATTACTGGTTTAATTAATACTTATTGTATTCTGCTTATTATTTAATTATAATTTGCTTACTAATATGTTGTGATTGTTTTAGTTTTTCTGTTTTCTCTTTCCTTTCCTTTTTCTCTTCTCTTTTCCCTGGGATTGCTGCCAACACTTGACGAGTCCTGAAGACTCCACGACGACACCATGGAACCCTGCTGATGAAGATCTTTCGAGGGCAATCGTCAGTCACGGGGTGGTGTAAGAGCCCGTCTGAAGCCCCTCATTTTCCATTCTGCCTTCCGATTGCCACGAGAAAGAATCCCTTCCCCCACTGCAGTTCCGGCTTAGAACAGGACACAGCGCAGGTGCAACCACTGAACCGTCACGCTGGCTGTTCCGAACAAGGGCTGGCAAGAACTTGGCAAGGAGTTGGCAAGGACTTGGCAAAGACCTGACATGGACCCAGCTCGGGACAGCCTGATGCGCGGCCTGCTTCTAATCTCTGATCTTAAGCCACTGAAGGCTGGCAGTGAAATGTCACTGTAGGATCTTGCTGCACTTGGTCTTTGGCCCCTTCTTAAGAGCTTTGCCTTCAAGGGCAGGAACATGTTTCCCTACTGGGAACTGGAATTCCAGACCCTTGGAGTGTGTGCCGTGCAGGACCATAGAGACTGGGATCATGCGGACTGGGATCCTATGGACTGGGATCATGGGGACTGGGATCCTACAGACTGGGGGTGCACAGACTGGGACTATGTGGATCAGGACCATCCAGACTGGGATCATACAAACTGGGATCATTTGGACCGGGATGACTGCACTGAACAATGTGAACGGAGGGGGTCCCACACTGCCCAGGGCTCCCTCCCAGTCACTCCCAGTCCCTCCCAGTCCCAGTGCTGCTCTGGGGTGCAGCCAAAGCTCCTCAGAGTGAACTCGGAGGTCCCAGAGCAATCCAGGTACAGGTCCCAGCACCGGTCTTGGAGCAATCCTGGTCCCGATGCCGACCTCGGTCTCAGTCTCGGTCCCAGAGCACCCCCAGTACGGGTCTCAGTGCACCCACTCGATGCCATGTTCTCTAGCCCAGGTGTTGGCAATGCCGCTCTTGAAATGAGTCCCCTTGTCTGACTCAGTCCTCTCGGGGGTGCCATGCCTCCCCAGGACTTGCTTTTCCAGGCCCAGGATGGTGTTGGGGCAGTGCTGTGAGGCACAGGGGAGGTCTCCAAGCATCCCGTGGTGGCTTCTACCATGGTGAGCACGTAGCGCTTGCCTTGGCGTGTCTGGGGCAGTGTGACGTGGTCAATCTGCCAGGCCTCCCCATACTTGTACTTGGACCCCTGCCCACCATAGTACAGGGGCTTCACCCGCTTGGCCTCCTTGATCACAGCACACGTCTCACAGTCATGGATAACCTGAGAAATCCTGTCCATGCTTAGATCCACCCCTCGGTCTCGTACCCACTTATAGGTGGCATCTCTGCCCTGATGACCTGATGACCTGGGCATCGTGAGCCCATCGAGCCAGGAACAACTGCCCCTTGTGATGCCAATCCAAGTCTATCTTTGACACCTCTGTCTTTGCAGCCTGATCTACCTGCTCGTTGTTTAAGTGCTCCTCATTAGCCCGACTCTTGCGGACATTGGCATCTACATGGCAGACTTCCACAGGTACCTCTCCACCCGAGAGGCAATGTCTTTCCACTCATCAGCATTCCAGACTGGTTTTCCTCTAAGCTGCCAGTTGGCCTTTTTCCTCCTTTCCAGGCAGCCCCACAGAGCATTGGCTACCATCCATGAATTGGTATAAAGGCAGAGCTTTGGTCACTTCTCTCTTCCAGCAATGCACAGAGCCAGCTGAACGGCCTTGAGTTCAGCAAGTTGACTTGATCCACCTTCTCCTCAGTAGCTTGTGCAGCCTGTCGTGTGGGGCTCCATACGGCTGCTTTCCACTTCTGGTTCATCCCTACGATGCAACAGGAACCGTCCGTGAAAAGAGCGCAGCGTGTTTCCACTGCTGGTAGATGGTTGTATGGTGGAAGTTCTTCAGCCCATGCCACTTGTTCCTGCTCCGCTTCATCAGTGAGACCAAAGTTTTCACCTTCTGTCCAGTTTGTATTTCCAAAATCCCAGGGTGATTCAGGTTTCCAGTACGGGTGCGCTGTGTGATGAGGGCAATCCACTTGCTCTGTGTGGTGTCGGTGGCGTGGCAGGATGTGGGAACCTTTCCTTGAAACATCCACCCCAGCACCGGCAGTCGGGGTGCCAGGAGGAGTTGTGCTTCTGTGCCAATCACCCCCAAGGCAACTTGAACTCCTTCATAGGCGGCCAAGATTCCCTTCTCTGTGGGAGTGTACTTGGCTTCAGACCCTCTGTAGCTTTGGATCCAGAATCCCAGTGGTCGGCCTCGAGTCTCCGCAGGCACCTTCTGCCAAAGGCTCCAGGACAAGCCATTGTTCCTGGCTGCAGAGTAGAGCACATTCCTCACCTCTGGTCCCGTCCTGACTGGGCCAAGGGCGACTGCATGAGCGATCTCCTGCTTGATCTGGGCAAAGGCTTGTTGCTGTTCAGGGCGCCAGTGGAAATTGTTCTTTTTGTGGGTGACCAGGTAGAGAGGGCTCAAAATCTGGTTTTACTCAGGAATGTACAATCTCCAAAAACCGGCTTCCAGCAGAATCTGGACGATCCTCTCTCCTTTCTCAAATACTTCCATTGCTGAGTTCCCCCACACAATGATGCCATCGATGTACTGCAGGTGTTCTGGAGCTTCACCCTTTGCCAGTGCAGCCTGGATCAGTCCATGGCAGCTGGTGGGGCTGTGCTTCCACCCCTGGGGCAGTCGGTTCCAGACAGTCTGATAGTCCAGGCAAGGTGTTCAACTGCTTCATGTCCTCTGCCTCTCCAGCAGCTATGCCAAAAGCCCACCTGAGTCCCTTTGGGTCTTTGTAGTAGCCATTCTGGAGGAAGTCTATGCCCAGAATACACGGGGCCTCTGGGCCGGTCACAATGGGATGTTTCTGCCACTCCTTCCCAGTCAGGCTCACCTCGGCTCCCAACAGGGTCAATTGCTGTGATCGATCCCCCCGTCAGCCCGGCAATGGAAACAGGTGTTGTTGATGTCGGTGAACCCAATGGGAAGAATGATGATGTCTAACTCCATTTCAGAAGGCTAAATGACTGCTTTATTATAATTATGTTATAATACATTAATATGCTATATAAAAGAGGATACTAAATACTACATGCTACTTTCTCTAACTATCATATCTAACTAACTCACAACTGGTGACCCTGTTCTCCAGAGCCCAGACACAGGTGGATCCGATTGGCTCTCAGGCCCAAACAATCCACCATGATCCAACCAAGAGCTCACTCCAGGTAAACAATTCTCCAAACACATTCCACAAGAGAAAAACATGGAGCAGAAATAGAAATTGTTTTCTCTTTCATTTCTCTCTGTGCACCTCAATAAAAAATCCTGAGAGAGAGAGAAATGTGCTTGCCACATATCACCGTTTTAGTATAAATTAAAAAAAAATTAAATTAAAAAAAAAATGCATCTGCAATTCTTCTGCAGGGTCCTACAAAAGAGAGCAAACACATCTCAAGAGGTCCCCTTATCAATTTGCTAGTTATCAATCAAAAGCCAAATCAAATGCTGATGTGGAATGTTCAAAGAGATCCTTTACCTGCAAACCATCTATCAAATCTCTAAAACAAAACTTACCACATAAAAACCCAAACAACAATTAAAATAATGCTCAAATTTCAAGTCCAAACAACTGATTCTCGGGAGAAGTTGTCCATTGATTGGAAACGTTGATCTTGACATCCTCAAAAGTCCTTCTCAATGCTGAAACAGAGAACTGCTGAATCCTGAAACAAAACAACTGAAGAAAGTCCAAACAACAATTAAAAACCCATAAACAAAAACCAAATGTGACATCATATAATTATCTAATACCAAAACACTGAATGTCATCCCAGAGACTGCAACAACTGATAAAACCAACTCTGGGCTGATTGTCAACCATGCAAACATACCTTTCTTGTGCAAAAAACCATCACCAAATTAAAAAAAACTGAAAAAATCTCTGAAATCCCATGGCCAAAACTCTTAAATCAACCACTTTTTTTCTTTGTCTTTTCAACCACCTCTATTTAATTAATCTTAAATCTAATAATTTTTTTTTTTTTTTTTTTTTATCTCGGAATCAGAATGCCCAGCAAGTTGCAGGCTTTAAGACCCTGCGCAGCTGGCGGCCCCGGTCCATGCGGGCGGAGCCAAGATCCCAAACCCGGCCGTGGGGCACACGGGGCCCTCCGGCCGTGGGGCTGGACCAATCGGTCCCAGCCCGACCGGCGGGGCGGGATCTTCATCTTCACAGCCCGGCCCCACCACGCGGCCAGTGTCACGGCAAGTCTTCCAGCATTGTGTTCATGCCGCACCGCGCCTGGCCGTGGCCGCAGCCACAGCCTCTCAGGACGCGTTTGCCCCCGCTCCTCAAACGAGGGCATGACATAAGAACTGCCCCAAGGCTCAGCAGAGAAGGTGTTTTTCCCAGAGAAGTGTTGATTCTCAGGACCTGCGGCACGGTTGGGCCGGCACGCAGCTCTCTGACCCCTGGCCGCAGCACCCCCACGCTCTCCGGGCACAATGCCAGCGGCAGCGTTCCCGGAACTCATCCCCCCTGCCCCCCAAACGGGAGCGGGAGGGGCGAGGGGCCTCGAGCTCCGGCGAGAATCCCCCACCCAAGCAAGAATTGGACCAAGAAAAACACTGTTCCCCAGAAAGGCACTAAACTTCATAACTTTCACTTTCGCGGCAGCTGCAAGGAGCTGCCGAGGAGCGCCAGCAGCAGAGAACAGGCTGGGAGGGGACCCCGGGCTGATTGGAGACGGCGGGGTCCGCTCCAACGCGGCCCCGGGCTGCTGCTGCTCGCTGCTGCTGCTCGCTGCTGCTGACAGCGCCTGGCGACCCGGCGAAAGCCGCGGGAGGCGGCGGGGCAGCCGGGACCAGCGGGGCCGGCGCGGGGGCCGCTGCGGGCGGCGAGGCGCGCATCACAGCCGATGTCGGCGGCGGAGCCGGCGCGGGGAGGTCCTCGGCCGGCGCCGCAGGCTGGGGGTCTTCTGTATCCTCACAGCTCGCATCGGGAACAGGCTCCGAGCCGGCGAGCGGGACCACCGGCGCGGCGGAACCGACCGCTGTGGAGGGATCGGCCGCTGGCGCAGGGGGCGCAGCCGCCGCCGCGGGAGCGATGACGGGCGGTGCCGGAGGCGCGGCTGACAACTCCGAGGCAGGGGCCGGCGCGGGAGCCGGCGCAGGCGGCGTCTCCGCCCCTGCCGAGGTGGCTTCAGGCTGGCTCTCAGCGGCGGGTGTGTCTCCCAGCTCCGAATGGGCAGGAGGAGGAGGAGGCACGGCTGCAGACGGGGAAACCGGCGGGCGGAGCGGCGCCTCCGCCTCCGCCGGGAGCGGCTCCGCACCCTCCGAAGGGACGTGGAGGCGGGGCTCACACGATGCACGAGGAGGAGGAGGAGGTGGAGGAGGCTCCCTCTGCGCAGAAGAAAACTTCTGAGCCACGGGCAAAGGCTCTGCCCCTCCCTTTTCGCGGGGGGGCACCTGCAGTAAAGACTGGATTATCGGAAAAGGGGTCCATTTCTGGACTATCGGAAGAAGCTCTAATTAAACTTTCATGTATCGAAACGCCCAGAGATCTCGCATGATGCTTTGCCTAATGAGGAAATACAGGGATCTCCAAGCCTCTGTATTCAGGGAAAAAGCCAGATCCCCGAAAAAAACACGACTGTCTGCATATTCAAGAAACTCCAAAAAATTATCATCAGGGATAGAAATTCCATTGACCCGAGCCAAATCTCTCCAGATGGCAAGTACAGGGCCATGTACACAAGAAAAACCAATGTCGAAATCTGCAGACATCTCCTCCCAAGGTTAAAGTCCACCCCAGATCAGGGTAGTACTATTATCAGAAAATCAGTACCTTTCAAAGGAAGGCAGAGGCGTCCAGTTACGGCAAACTGCTCGGGGCTGCACCTGGTCCTATAGAGAGGGTTCCCACGGGGTCTTACCTCCTCTATCCCTCGCAGGGACGTCGGACATGCCTTTTCAAGAGGGTTCACCTCCTTTCCCGTGTTAAATCATGGCTGTGGACCGATCCAGGTCCTGGTTCTTCATCCAACGTTCGGGGTCACCACTTGTTGTAGATGTCGGCGAACCCAATGGGAAGAATGATGATGTCTAACTCCATTTCAGAAGGCTGAATGATTTCTTTACTATAATTATGTTATAATACATTAATATGCTATATAAAAGAGGATACTAAATACTACATGCTACTTTCTCTAACTATCATATCTCACTCCTCACAACTCGTGCCCCTGTTCTCCAGAGCCCAGACACAGGTGAATGCGATTGGCCATCAGGCCCAAACAATCCACCATGGTCCAACCAAGCGCTCACTCTGGGTAAACAATTCTCCAAACACATTCCACAAGAGAAAAACAAGAAGCAGAAATAGAAATTGTTTTCTCTTTCATTTCTCTCTGTGCACCTCAATAAAAAATCCTGAGAGAGAGAGAAATGTGCTTGCCACAGGGCCCTGAACAGCAACAAGCCTTTGCCCAGATCAAGCAGGAGATCGCTCATGCAGTCGCCCTTGGCCCAGTCAGGACGGGACCAGAGGTGAGGAATGTGCTCTACTCTGCAGCCAGGAACAATGGCTTGTCCTGGAGCCTTTGGCAGAAGGTGCCTGGGGAGACTCGAGGCCGACCACTGGGATTCTGGATCCAAAGCTACAGAGGGTCTGAAGCCAAGTACACTCCCACAGAGAAGGGAATCTTGGCCGCCTATGAAGGAGTTCAAGTTGCCTTGGGGGTGATTGGCACAGAAGCACAACTCCTCCTGGCACCCCGACTGCCGGTGCTGGGGTGGATGTTTCAAGGAAAGGTTCCCACATCCTGCCACGCCACCGACACCACACAGAGCAAGTGGATTGCCCTCATCACACAGCGCACCCATACTGGAAACCTGAATCACCCTGGGATTTTGGAAATACAAACTGGACAGAAGGTGAAAACTTTGGTCTCACTGATGAAGCGGAGCAGGAACAATTGGCATGGACTGAAGAAGCTCCACCATACAAACATCTACCAGCAGTGGAAACACGCTGCGCTCTTTTCACGGACGGTTCCTGTTGCATCGTAGGGATGAACCAGAAGTGGAAAGCAGCCGTATGGAGCCCCACACGACAGGCTGCACAAGCTACTGAGGAGAAGGTGGATCAAGTCAACTTGCTGAACTCAAGGCCGTTCAGCTGGCTCTGTGCATTGCTGAAAGAGAGAAGTGACCAAAGCTCTGCCTTTATACCAATTCATGGATGGTAGCCAATGCTCTGTGGGGCTGCCTGGAAAGGTGGAAAAAGGCCAACTGGCAGCTTAGAGGAAAACCAGTCTGGAATGCTGATGAGTGGAAAGACATTGCCTCTCGGGTGGAGAAGGTACCTGTGGAAGTCTGCCATGTAGATGCCAATGTCCTCAAGAGTCGGGCTAATGAGGAGCACCGAAAAAACGAGCAGGTAGATCAGGCTGCAAAGACAGAGGTGTCAAAGATAGACTTGGATTGGCATCACAAGGGGCAGTTGTTCCTGGCTCGATGGGCTCACGATGCCTCAGGTCATCAGGGCAGAGATGCCACCTATAAGTGGGTACGAGACCGAGGGGTGGATCTAAGCATGGACAGGATTTCTCAGGTTATCCATGACTGTGAGACGTGTGCTGTGATCAAGGAGGCCAAGCGGGTGAAGCCCCTGTGCTATGGTGGGCGGGGTCCAAGTACAAGTATGGGGAGGCCTGGCAGATTGACCACGTCACGCTGCCCCAGACACGCCAAGGCAAGCGCTACGTGCTCACCATGGTAGAAGCCACCACGGGATGCTTGGAGACCTCCCCTGTGCCTCACAGCACTGCCCCAACACCATCCTGGGCCTGGAAAAGCAAGTCCTGGGGAGGCATGGCACCCCTGAGAGGACTGAGTCAGACAAGGGGACTCATTTCAAGAGCGGCATTGCCAACACCTGGGCTAGAGAATATGGCATCGAGTGGGTGCACTGAGACCCGTACTGGGGGTGCTCTGGGACCGAGACTGAGACCGAGGTCGGCATCGGGACCAGGATTGCTCCAAGACCGGTGCTGGGATCTGTACCTGGATTGCTCTGGGACCTCCGAGTTCACTCTGGGGAGCTTTGGCTGCACCCCAGAGCAGCACTGGGACTGGGAGGGACTGGGACTGACTGGGAGGGAGCCCTGGGCAGCGTGGGACCACCTCCGTTCACAACGTTCAGTGCAGTCATCCCGGTCCAAATGATCCCAGTTTGTATGATCCCAGTCTGGATGGTCCTGATCCACATGGTCCTAGTCTGTGCACCCCCAGTCTGTAGGATCCCAGTCCCCATGATCCCAGTCCATAAGATCCCAGTCCGCATGATCCCAGTCTCTATGGTCCTGCACGGCACACACTCCAAGGGTCTGAAATTCCAGTTCCCAGTAGGGAAACATGTTCCTGCCCTTGAAGGCAAAGCTCTTAAGGAGGGGCCAAAAGCCAAGTGCAGCAAGATCCTACAGTGACATTTCACTGCCAGCCTTCAGTGGCTTAAGATCAGAGATTAGAAGCAGGCTGCGCATCAGGCTGTCCCGAGCTGGGTCCATGTCAGGTCTTTGCCAAGTCCTTGCCAACTCCTTGCCAAGTTCTTGCTAGGCCTTGTTCGGAACAGCCAGCGTGACGGTTCAGTGGTTGCACCTGCGCTGTGTCCTGTTCTAAGCCGGAACTGCAGTGGGGGAAGGGATTCTTTCTCGTGGCAATCGGAAGGCAGAATGGAAAATGAGGGGCTTCAGACGGGCTCTTACACCACCCCGTGACTGACGATTGCCCTCGAAAGATCTTCATCAGCAGGGTTCCATGGTGTCGTCGTGGAGTCTTCAGGACTCGTCAAGTGTTGGCAGCAATGCCAGGGAAAAGAGAAGAGAAAAAGGAAAGGAAAGAGAAAACAGAAAAACTAAAACAATCACAACATATTAGTAAGCAAATTATTATTAAATAATAAGCAGAATACAATAAGTATTAATTAAACCAGTAATAGTTAAACAATAAATTGTTTAGATAATAATCAATATTCATCAATTGAACAACAGATTGATCAAATAATAAACCAGTATAATCAATATTAAACAATAAAATAATAAACCTAGTATAATCAATATTACTCAGTACAATTTTCTAATCAATAAACAAAAATAATTAAAACAGTGATTAAAACAAATCATAAGAGAAAATTATGTAAAACATATCTTCTAACCTTATAATCTCCTTGTGTCTACAGTCCTGGGAACATCTATAGTGTAAAGGATGTCGGCCAAGTGGTGTGCATTAATTATAGATGTCAATTTTGTTCATCGTTTCATCATTCTCCAATTTACAATAAGCAAGATTACTGATAAAACAAAACCAATCATAACTAAAATCAGAAGAACAACAATGGGATGGCACAATTTGTTCAGGATACCGGTGGCAGTAAGCGACCACCCGAAAAGGGTATCCCACCACCTGTGCACGGCATCACTTTTCACCCTTTCTACAACACGATGTATTTCTTGCACATCATGATGAACAGTTACCAGAGTTTTCTGTCCATTCTCCTTGATTTTTCCTAGGATCTCTATTAGATCTTGATGAAGTAATAGTTGCTTTACCAAAGTAAGGTTCATCCCAATGGGAGTAGGCAGTAGCTTGTGAATCAACGTGAGATTGGATTCTAAAAGTTCATGTAAGGTAACTGGAGCTACAAAAGAAAAATCACATCCTGCAATTTTAGTAAAGTTGCAAGCACAAAAATTTGAATGATTTTTAGTATCTACTACTGTACTTTCTATAAACACAGTATCACAAGTGGTTCTAAAGCAGGCACACCCATTGCCTGTATATACAAGGACTGTTTCAGAAGTCTCGTTAGGATGAATGTCAAAATGACAGATATTTTGTTCTGTGTCTAAACAGATATCTTGAGCTATAATTGCATTACCTTCACAGATAAACCCTAGTTGTTCTCGGATAGTACAGGACTCTGAATTGACAGTTTGCCATTTGTCATTAATTTGACGGGCCCATTCTCTATGTTCAGAAGGATAGAAAGTGGCTCCGTCATGATTTAATCCTAGTGCAATGATAGGGAATATCAAATGCACCGAGGCATTACTTATGGTCAACACAAATGCTGTGGCTGTGTTTGTGTTAGGGTCATAGGTAAAATTCACTAAATTCCACCAGGATTGGAAATCTCTTTCAAAGTCAGTGGCACTGTCCCAGACTATTTTCCTAATTTCAGTAGGAAAAGTGCCTTCTTCACCTTCTCTTATAATTGAGGCAGCAACTGACTGCATCCATAATTGAGCCTGGATACAGCTAAGAGCCAAGGAAACGTTGCTTTGTGTGGCATTAAGTGCATCAATTATCAATTTATGGTCTTTCATATTTACCTTTTCCCAATTTGGTAGAATGTTTGATAGCAACCACTGATGTGTTCCCAAGGCCGATAAGGACGATTGCAGTGGCTGCTGTATTTTGGTTAAATCTTTAGTCGTGGAGGCCAATTTATTCATTAATACTTCTGAATCAATACTATTTAGGATTCCCAGACCCGTTCCCACTACACCAGTTATGTCTCTTGGCACCCGGTTTTTAGGAGGGTTCCACTGTCGCAGCCAGGTTGTCCAACCCTGAAAAGAAGTTTGCAAAAAGTGGTTGTATTTCTGAGACATTGTTTTGCATCAGCAATTTGACTTGTTTAAGAGACCATGCCGGATTAAATAATATCTGTTGTTGGCCAGTTTTCCTGATTATATATGGTCCAACTTCAAAAATTTTCGGGGTAAGCATAACTGGTGGCTGGGCT
This sequence comes from Vidua chalybeata, assembly GCF_026979565.1. Classification (NCBI taxonomy): domain Eukaryota; kingdom Metazoa; phylum Chordata; class Aves; order Passeriformes; family Viduidae; genus Vidua; species Vidua chalybeata. The sequence continues at coordinate 874,489 of NW_026530345.1, forward strand.
CGAGTGGTGGTAGTGGTGGTGGTATAAACCGTAGTAGATTGGGCTACAGCATTTATTATAAACTTAAAAGAAAGCCCTTTGGTGTTTTTTCCCCATAAACAAACCACTTCTGCAGTCTGTGTTAGTGTAAAATTGTGCCAACAATCCTGTACGCTTGGGTGCATGCAGACTCTCTCCTGCTTGTCTGTTTGACCTATTTGAACACTGATTGAGGTTGCCTTACTATAAGCAGTTTTGTTAACCATTCGGCATCCTATGCTAATTTTCTCCCCCATTACCCCTTGAAGTTGCCAGGTTTTGTATTCTTTCCATTCTTGCCTGATGTATATCTGATTATTATGCATGACAATAGTTATTAGGTTTAAATCTTTTACATTTCCCATGTATCCGGAAAAATAAACAAAAGCTTGGGACCAAGGTCCTTTGGTGAAGGGGCTTTCCATCCACTGGGATATGACTATTGTGTTATTATTGGTTGTAGCATTAATCTTAAATTTGTAAACCAGGCCTTGGAAACTAAATGGGTTAGTCAAGTTGTTTTGCCAGCTACATGTCACATAAGTGGTTTTAGTTAAAGTAAAGCTATACCAGCAATCAACAGATTCATTTTTACAGTCTTTTGTAATTGCAATATTGTTAGTTCGGCGAACTGCGGTATAATTACCAATATATTCTTGACGGCAGCATAGGGTAAGGGGAAATATTTTGGCACACTCCCATTTCTTGGTAGGGCATAATTTTGCTGAAGGGATTTTAAAATAATTTTTCTCGTCACGGTGGCTGTTCCGAACAAGGCCTGGCAAGAACTTGGCAAGGAGTTGGCAAGGACTTGGCAAAGACCTGACGCGGACCCAGCTCGGGACAGCCTGATGCGCGGCCTGCTTCTAATCTCTGATCTTAAGCCGAATGAACTTTTGTGGTGACTCCCGTGGTCCTTCATTGAAGACACCTCATTTGCCTCGTTACCACTGTGACAAACAAAGAATGAGAACCCTCCTCCCAAGGACTGAGACTGAGACCCCTGCTACAGGGAGGAGGGGAAATTGGTGGTCTGACCACTAATGACATGACCTGTTTCCCTTCAGTGATTCAAATGGACTTATTCTTCATTGTATTCGTCTTGCTTTGGTGGTTTCTGTGGACTCACCTGTTCCCGCGTGGCGATTACAATGGACTTTCATTGTTACACTTGTTCCCCCCTCTTTCCTCTGTGGACTATAACTGGACCCCCGAGTCGACCAAAACTTCGGAGACTTCCCCGACACGACAGACGGATCCCCATCGTCCGGACCACTGAGGATCTCGCCTGTGTTGGTAGCTATTCCCATACCCCTCTTCTCTCTCTCTCTATCCTTTATCTCCTTTCCGATCCCCACTATTGCATTTACTGTTTTGGCCCCTAATAAAGGTGCATTTGTTGTGATTAACTGATAGTCCCTTGTTGTTTGCCTTTTTTGCACTTTTGGGATCGGTGAAAAGAACCATCACGACACCCCGCAAGAAGCGGATCGTGACATTAAAATTGGCGTCACGGACAGGATTTCTGTCTAGACAGAAGGGTTGCAGCTGAAAAGGCACCCACACTGTCTTTGGGAATTCATAAAGGATCCCCTAGTGCAAAAGGTGGGACACTGTTGTTTTGTTGTTGTTGTGTGTATCTGGTCTGGGAAGGAAGGGACAACTTGAAGCAACTAAGCAGAGCCTCCCAGGCAGATTATTGTCCTTTCACCCACCCCGGGAAGCGAAGGGCGACACAGCGAGGGCTGTGTAGTTTTGTGGAACTTAAGTTTGTACCTCCCTGTCGTGGTTTTGGTCCCTTCACAAAATGAGTGACAATCTTAGCCTTGAAATTAAAGCTGAATTTCATGCACTACTAGCCAAACACAATGCCAAACCTTCTACGGAAGGAGAAAAATGGGCACAGAGTAATTGGTTGAACTTAGAAAATGTTATTGATAGAGTGTGTTCATTACAACATGAAACAAAATTCAAATTGGGCAAAAATAAAACTATCTTATGCTCAGGTTTGGGAGCTTGTCTTACGGCAGCTATAGAAAATCGCTTCAAGCGAAGAAGTGAGGAACATGCTATAATAGACTCCCTTCAAAATCTAGTTGAAATTTTGCAAAAACAATTATATGAAGCAAAAAATGTGATCTATGCATTGCGAGCTGCCTTAATAGAGGAACATATTAACAAATCACATAATGCTGATTCCTCTACAGAGCTTGAGGAGAAGGAAACTCCTCACATGAAACAAATCTATCCTCATCAAGAACTTGAAGCAGCAAGTAATTGTGGGGAACATTGCTGCCATCACTTGAGACCCTTGATTAAAACAGAGTATAACTATCTCAGTGATGATGATCTCCAACCTCACATCACAACCAAACACATACCATCACAACTAAACCCTGCCACCGAGCTAGCTAAGCTTAAAAGGGAATACGGACACCCTCCACATGAATCAGAAACAGAATATGTTTTCCGGGTGTCCCTCACTGGTGGTGATCAAATTCAATTAACTGAACAGGAAGCCAGTGGGTATTGGGGACATGGTGTCTTCTTAACAACAGGAGAGAAAGGTGACACATGGTCCCTGACACAGCGTGCAGCTTTTTGGGCCGGGGGAACAAGCCCCTTGGAAAGGGGAGATCCCATAGCTAGAATTAGTACCCCCGACCAACTCTTGGAAAATGTGCACAAAGCTGCTTGCCTGCAAATGACTCACAAAAAGAAATTAATTCCTGACTTTGAATCCCTGATGCAATTACCTGTGAAGCCCGAGATAATGACCCCTTGAATTTGTGGGCTTCCAGAATCACTCAAACCTACAGCAATTCTCCTTCCAAAAACTATAGCAGCTGTATCTCCTGTAGAAAGACCAGATAGATTTCCTAGTAACTGGAACGACCCATTTGTTCCCCTTTATGACTTGTTGAGGAAAGGGGTGAAATGGGATTGGAGTCTTTCTCAGGAGCCAGCATTGCAATTGCTGATTTTTGAAGCAACAGCTCATCAAGCACTGGGCCCTATCCATCCTACAGATCCTTTCCAGGTGGAATGGGGATTTGCCTCCTCAGGGCTGTCAGTACACATATGGCAGCGGGGTCCTGAGGCTCTGACAAGACCTGTTGGTTTTTACTCACGTGGTTCCAAAGATGCTGAGAAAAGATACACTACCTGGGAAAAAGGATTGTTTATGGTTATCTTAGCTTTCCTAGAAGTAGAAAAAATTGCACGAAAACAACCAATTGTATTGAGAGGCCCCTTCAAGGTTATTAAGACAGTCACTAGTGGGACTCCCCCTCCTGACGGGGTGGCCCAGAGGGCCTCAGTGAGAAAGTGGTATGATCAGGTTGAACATTACTGCAACTTCTTCTCAATGGCAGAAAGACCTGTAAAAACTTTAGAAATCCAAGAAACTGACAGCTTGGACAAACCTGCCTCTGTAATCAAAGTAACCCCTCCTTTCTGCCCCGAACAATCAGCAAACTCTTGGTTTACTGATGCTTCTGCTAAAGGGAAAGGAAAAGTATGGAAATATAGGGCAGAAGCCCTCCACTTTTCCTCTGGTGAGCAAATGATTACAGAGGGAGAAGGTAGTGCACACGTTGGGGAGCTGAAAGCTGTCTGGAGTATTTTTCAACGAGAAGCACAGAATTCCTCTTTGGCCTGCATCTACACTGACTCCTATGCTCTGTACCAAATGATCCTAATAATCCAGCTCATTACCCTGGCCAACCTGTTCTGGTGGACCTCTGGTGCTCTAGGGAAAGAGCATTGGACAAATACATGCTGGATAATTCCATCATTCTAACTTTTCTGCCTCTCGGCGGCAGAATTCTGTTGTGTTTACTTTTTCAGAAGAACTCCGAGGGACATGAAGACCACCTAATCCATGATAAAACTGGTAATATTTTTCTGCATCCTACCACAACCCCATGGCCAGAAACCAGCTGAGTGGCCGTGGTCTGAAATAATTGTGGTAGCATGCAGAAAAAAGTGAAAGGATCTCTTTAAGAACAAAAAGGTTTGTACGCACCCAAGCATACAGGATTGTTGGCACAATTTTACACTAACACAGACTGCAGAAGTGGTTTGCTTATGGGAAAAAACACCAAAGGGCTTTCTTTTAAGTTTATAATAAATGCTGTAGCCCAATCTACTACGGTTTATACCACCACCACTACCACCACTTGAGCCCAGCCACCAGTTATGCTTACCCCGAAAATTTTTGAAGTTGGACCATATATAATCAGGAAAACTGGCCAACAACAGATATTATTTAATCCAGCATGGTCTCTTAAACAAGTCAAATTGTTGATGCAAAACAATGTCTCAGAAATACAACCAGCTTGTTCACCCTTTTTGCAAACCTCTTTTCAGGGTTGGACAACCTGGCTGCGACAGTGGAACCCTCCTAAAAACCGGGTGCAAAGAGACATAACTGGTGTCGTGGGAATGGGACTGGGAATCCTAAATAGTATTGATTCAGAAGTATTAATGAATAAATTGGCCTCCACGACTAAAGATTTAACCAAAATACAACAACCACAGCAGTCGTCCTTATCGGCCTTGGGAACACATCAGTGGTTGCTATCTAACATTCTACCAAATTGGGAAAAGATAAATGTAAATGATAGCAAATTGATAATTAATGCACTTAATGCCACGCAAAGCAATGTTTCCTTAGCCCTTAGCTGTATCCAGGCTCAATTATGGATGCAGTCAGTTGCTGCCTCAATTATAAGAGAAGGTGAAGAAGGCACTTTTCCTACTGAAATTAGGAAAATAGTCTGGGACAGTGCCACTGACTTTGGAAGAGATTTCCAATCCTGGTGGAATTTAGTGAATTTTACCTATGACCCTAACACAAACACAGCCACAGCATTTGTGTTGACCAAAGGTAATGCCTCAGTGCATTTGATATTCCCTATCATTGCACTAGGATTAAATCATGATGGAGCCACTTTCTATCCCTCTGAACATAGAGAATGGGCCCGTCAAATTGATGACAAATGGCAAACTGTCAATTTAGAGTCCTGTACTATCCGAGAACAACTAGGGTTTATCTGTGAAGGTAATGCAATTATAGCTCAAGATATCTGTTTAGACACAGAACAAAATAGCTGTCATTTTGACATTCATCCTAACGAGACTTCTGAAACAGTCCTTGAATATACAGGCAATGGGTGTGCCTGCTTTAGAACCACTTGTGATACTGTGTTTATAGAAAGTACAGTAGTAGATACTAAAAATCATTCAAATTTTTGTGCTTGCAACTTTACTAAAATTGCAGGATGTGATTTTTCTTTTGTAGCTCCAGTTACTTCACATGAACTTTTAGAATCCAATCTCACGTTGATTCACAAGCTACTGCCTACTCCCATTGGGATGAACCTTACTTTGGTAAAGCAACTATTACTTCATCAAGATCTAATAGAGATCCTAGGAAAAATCAAGGAGAATGGACAGAAAACTCTGGTAACTGTTCATCATGATGTGCAAGAAATACATCGTGTTGTAGAAAGGGTGAAAAGTGATGCCGTGCACAGGTGGTGGGATACCCTTTTCGGGTGGTCGCTTACTGCCACCGGTGTCCTGAACAAATTGTGTCATCCCCTTGCTGTTCTTTTGATTTTAGTTATGATTGGTTTTGTTTTATCAGTAATCTTGCTTATTGTGAATTGGAGAATGATGAAACGATGAACAAAATTGACATCTATAATTAATGCACACCACTTGGCCGACATCCTTTACACTATAGATGTTCCCAGGACTGTAGACACAAGGAGATTATAAGGTTAGAAGATATGTTTTACATAATTTTCTCTTATGATTTGTTTTATTCACTGTTTTAATTATTTTTGTTTATTGATTAGAAAATTGTACTGAGTAATATTGATTATACTAGGTTTATTATATTATTGTTTAATATTGATTATACTGGTTTATTATTTGATCAATCTATTGTTCAATTGATGAATATTGATTATTATCTAAACAATTTATTGTTTAACTATTACTGGTTTAATTAATACTTATTGTATTCTGCTTATTATTTAATTATAATTTGCTTACTAATATGTTGTGATTGTTTTAGTTTTTCTGTTTTCTCTTTCCTTTCCTTTTTCTCTTCTCTTTTCCCTGGGATTGCTGCCAACACTTGACGAGTCCTGAAGACTCCACGACGACACCATGGAACCCTGCTGATGAAGATCTTTCGAGGGCAATCGTCAGTCACGGGGTGGTGTAAGAGCCCGTCTGAAGCCCCTCATTTTCCATTCTGCCTTCCGATTGCCACGAGAAAGAATCCCTTCCCCCACTGCAGTTCCGGCTTAGAACAGGACACAGCGCAGGTGCAACCACTGAACCGTCACGCTGGCTGTTCCGAACAAGGGCTGGCAAGAACTTGGCAAGGAGTTGGCAAGGACTTGGCAAAGACCTGACATGGACCCAGCTCGGGACAGCCTGATGCGCGGCCTGCTTCTAATCTCTGATCTTAAGCCACTGAAGGCTGGCAGTGAAATGTCACTGTAGGATCTTGCTGCACTTGGTCTTTGGCCCCTTCTTAAGAGCTTTGCCTTCAAGGGCAGGAACATGTTTCCCTACTGGGAACTGGAATTCCAGACCCTTGGAGTGTGTGCCGTGCAGGACCATAGAGACTGGGATCATGCGGACTGGGATCCTATGGACTGGGATCATGGGGACTGGGATCCTACAGACTGGGGGTGCACAGACTGGGACTATGTGGATCAGGACCATCCAGACTGGGATCATACAAACTGGGATCATTTGGACCGGGATGACTGCACTGAACAATGTGAACGGAGGGGGTCCCACACTGCCCAGGGCTCCCTCCCAGTCACTCCCAGTCCCTCCCAGTCCCAGTGCTGCTCTGGGGTGCAGCCAAAGCTCCTCAGAGTGAACTCGGAGGTCCCAGAGCAATCCAGGTACAGGTCCCAGCACCGGTCTTGGAGCAATCCTGGTCCCGATGCCGACCTCGGTCTCAGTCTCGGTCCCAGAGCACCCCCAGTACGGGTCTCAGTGCACCCACTCGATGCCATGTTCTCTAGCCCAGGTGTTGGCAATGCCGCTCTTGAAATGAGTCCCCTTGTCTGACTCAGTCCTCTCGGGGGTGCCATGCCTCCCCAGGACTTGCTTTTCCAGGCCCAGGATGGTGTTGGGGCAGTGCTGTGAGGCACAGGGGAGGTCTCCAAGCATCCCGTGGTGGCTTCTACCATGGTGAGCACGTAGCGCTTGCCTTGGCGTGTCTGGGGCAGTGTGACGTGGTCAATCTGCCAGGCCTCCCCATACTTGTACTTGGACCCCTGCCCACCATAGTACAGGGGCTTCACCCGCTTGGCCTCCTTGATCACAGCACACGTCTCACAGTCATGGATAACCTGAGAAATCCTGTCCATGCTTAGATCCACCCCTCGGTCTCGTACCCACTTATAGGTGGCATCTCTGCCCTGATGACCTGATGACCTGGGCATCGTGAGCCCATCGAGCCAGGAACAACTGCCCCTTGTGATGCCAATCCAAGTCTATCTTTGACACCTCTGTCTTTGCAGCCTGATCTACCTGCTCGTTGTTTAAGTGCTCCTCATTAGCCCGACTCTTGCGGACATTGGCATCTACATGGCAGACTTCCACAGGTACCTCTCCACCCGAGAGGCAATGTCTTTCCACTCATCAGCATTCCAGACTGGTTTTCCTCTAAGCTGCCAGTTGGCCTTTTTCCTCCTTTCCAGGCAGCCCCACAGAGCATTGGCTACCATCCATGAATTGGTATAAAGGCAGAGCTTTGGTCACTTCTCTCTTCCAGCAATGCACAGAGCCAGCTGAACGGCCTTGAGTTCAGCAAGTTGACTTGATCCACCTTCTCCTCAGTAGCTTGTGCAGCCTGTCGTGTGGGGCTCCATACGGCTGCTTTCCACTTCTGGTTCATCCCTACGATGCAACAGGAACCGTCCGTGAAAAGAGCGCAGCGTGTTTCCACTGCTGGTAGATGGTTGTATGGTGGAAGTTCTTCAGCCCATGCCACTTGTTCCTGCTCCGCTTCATCAGTGAGACCAAAGTTTTCACCTTCTGTCCAGTTTGTATTTCCAAAATCCCAGGGTGATTCAGGTTTCCAGTACGGGTGCGCTGTGTGATGAGGGCAATCCACTTGCTCTGTGTGGTGTCGGTGGCGTGGCAGGATGTGGGAACCTTTCCTTGAAACATCCACCCCAGCACCGGCAGTCGGGGTGCCAGGAGGAGTTGTGCTTCTGTGCCAATCACCCCCAAGGCAACTTGAACTCCTTCATAGGCGGCCAAGATTCCCTTCTCTGTGGGAGTGTACTTGGCTTCAGACCCTCTGTAGCTTTGGATCCAGAATCCCAGTGGTCGGCCTCGAGTCTCCGCAGGCACCTTCTGCCAAAGGCTCCAGGACAAGCCATTGTTCCTGGCTGCAGAGTAGAGCACATTCCTCACCTCTGGTCCCGTCCTGACTGGGCCAAGGGCGACTGCATGAGCGATCTCCTGCTTGATCTGGGCAAAGGCTTGTTGCTGTTCAGGGCGCCAGTGGAAATTGTTCTTTTTGTGGGTGACCAGGTAGAGAGGGCTCAAAATCTGGTTTTACTCAGGAATGTACAATCTCCAAAAACCGGCTTCCAGCAGAATCTGGACGATCCTCTCTCCTTTCTCAAATACTTCCATTGCTGAGTTCCCCCACACAATGATGCCATCGATGTACTGCAGGTGTTCTGGAGCTTCACCCTTTGCCAGTGCAGCCTGGATCAGTCCATGGCAGCTGGTGGGGCTGTGCTTCCACCCCTGGGGCAGTCGGTTCCAGACAGTCTGATAGTCCAGGCAAGGTGTTCAACTGCTTCATGTCCTCTGCCTCTCCAGCAGCTATGCCAAAAGCCCACCTGAGTCCCTTTGGGTCTTTGTAGTAGCCATTCTGGAGGAAGTCTATGCCCAGAATACACGGGGCCTCTGGGCCGGTCACAATGGGATGTTTCTGCCACTCCTTCCCAGTCAGGCTCACCTCGGCTCCCAACAGGGTCAATTGCTGTGATCGATCCCCCCGTCAGCCCGGCAATGGAAACAGGTGTTGTTGATGTCGGTGAACCCAATGGGAAGAATGATGATGTCTAACTCCATTTCAGAAGGCTAAATGACTGCTTTATTATAATTATGTTATAATACATTAATATGCTATATAAAAGAGGATACTAAATACTACATGCTACTTTCTCTAACTATCATATCTAACTAACTCACAACTGGTGACCCTGTTCTCCAGAGCCCAGACACAGGTGGATCCGATTGGCTCTCAGGCCCAAACAATCCACCATGATCCAACCAAGAGCTCACTCCAGGTAAACAATTCTCCAAACACATTCCACAAGAGAAAAACATGGAGCAGAAATAGAAATTGTTTTCTCTTTCATTTCTCTCTGTGCACCTCAATAAAAAATCCTGAGAGAGAGAGAAATGTGCTTGCCACATATCACCGTTTTAGTATAAATTAAAAAAAAAAATTAAAAAAAAAATGCATCTGCAATTCTTCTGCAGGGTCCTACAAAAGAGAGCAAACACATCTCAAGAGGTCCCCTTATCAATTTGCTAGTTATCAATCAAAAGCCAAATCAAATGCTGATGTGGAATGTTCAAAGAGATCCTTTACCTGCAAACCATCTATCAAATCTCTAAAACAAAACTTACCACATAAAAACCCAAACAACAATTAAAATAATGCTCAAATTTCAAGTCCAAACAACTGATTCTCGGGAGAAGTTGTCCATTGATTGGAAACGTTGATCTTGACATCCTCAAAAGTCCTTCTCAATGCTGAAACAGAGAACTGCTGAATCCTGAAACAAAACAACTGAAGAAAGTCCAAACAACAATTAAAAACCCATAAACAAAAACCAAATGTGACATCATATAATTATCTAATACCAAAACACTGAATGTCATCCCAGAGACTGCAACAACTGATAAAACCAACTCTGGGCTGATTGTCAACCATGCAAACATACCTTTCTTGTGCAAAAACCATCACCAAATTAAAAAAAACTGAAAAAATCTCTGAAATCCCATGGCCAAAACTCTTAAATCAACCACTTTTTTTCTTTGTCTTTTCAACCACCTCTATTTAATTAATCTTAAATCTAATAATTTTTTTTTTTTTTTTTTTTTTATCTCGGAATCAGAATGCCCAGCAAGTTGCAGGCTTTAAGACCCTGCGCAGCTGGCGGCCCCGGTCCATGCGGGCGGAGCCAAGATCCCAAACCCGGCCGTGGGGCACACGGGGCCCTCCGGCCGTGGGGCTGGACCAATCGGTCCCAGCCCGACCGGCGGGGCGGGATCTTCATCTTCACAGCCCGGCCCCACCACGCGGCCAGTGTCACGGCAAGTCTTCCAGCATTGTGTTCATGCCGCACCGCGCCTGGCCGTGGCCGCAGCCACAGCCTCTCAGGACGCGTTTGCCCCCGCTCCTCAAACGAGGGCATGACATAAGAACTGCCCCAAGGCTCAGCAGAGAAGGTGTTTTTCCCAGAGAAGTGTTGATTCTCAGGACCTGCGGCACGGTTGGGCCGGCACGCAGCTCTCTGACCCCTGGCCGCAGCACCCCCACGCTCTCCGGGCACAATGCCAGCGGCAGCGTTCCCGGAACTCATCCCCCCTGCCCCCCAAACGGGAGCGGGAGGGGCGAGGGGCCTCGAGCTCCGGCGAGAATCCCCCACCCAAGCAAGAATTGGACCAAGAAAAACACTGTTCCCCAGAAAGGCACTAAACTTCATAACTTTCACTTTCGCGGCAGCTGCAAGGAGCTGCCGAGGAGCGCCAGCAGCAGAGAACAGGCTGGGAGGGGACCCCGGGCTGATTGGAGACGGCGGGGTCCGCTCCAACGCGGCCCCGGGCTGCTGCTGCTCGCTGCTGCTGCTCGCTGCTGCTGACAGCGCCTGGCGACCCGGCGAAAGCCGCGGGAGGCGGCGGGGCAGCCGGGACCAGCGGGGCCGGCGCGGGGGCCGCTGCGGGCGGCGAGGCGCGCATCACAGCCGATGTCGGCGGCGGAGCCGGCGCGGGGAGGTCCTCGGCCGGCGCCGCAGGCTGGGGGTCTTCTGTATCCTCACAGCTCGCATCGGGAACAGGCTCCGAGCCGGCGAGCGGGACCACCGGCGCGGCGGAACCGACCGCTGTGGAGGGATCGGCCGCTGGCGCAGGGGGCGCAGCCGCCGCCGCGGGAGCGATGACGGGCGGTGCCGGAGGCGCGGCTGACAACTCCGAGGCAGGGGCCGGCGCGGGAGCCGGCGCAGGCGGCGTCTCCGCCCCTGCCGAGGTGGCTTCAGGCTGGCTCTCAGCGGCGGGTGTGTCTCCCAGCTCCGAATGGGCAGGAGGAGGAGGAGGCACGGCTGCAGACGGGGAAACCGGCGGGCGGAGCGGCGCCTCCGCCTCCGCCGGGAGCGGCTCCGCACCCTCCGAAGGGACGTGGAGGCGGGGCTCACACGATGCACGAGGAGGAGGAGGAGGTGGAGGAGGCTCCCTCTGCGCAGAAGAAAACTTCTGAGCCACGGGCAAAGGCTCTGCCCCTCCCTTTTCGCGGGGGGGCACCTGCAGTAAAGACTGGATTATCGGAAAAGGGGTCCATTTCTGGACTATCGGAAGAAGCTCTAATTAAACTTTCATGTATCGAAACGCCCAGAGATCTCGCATGATGCTTTGCCTAATGAGGAAATACAGGGATCTCCAAGCCTCTGTATTCAGGGAAAAAGCCAGATCCCCGAAAAAAACACGACTGTCTGCATATTCAAGAAACTCCAAAAAATTATCATCAGGGATAGAAATTCCATTGACCCGAGCCAAATCTCTCCAGATGGCAAGTACAGGGCCATGTACACAAGAAAAACCAATGTCGAAATCTGCAGACATCTCCTCCCAAGGTTAAAGTCCACCCCAGATCAGGGTAGTACTATTATCAGAAAATCAGTACCTTTCAAAGGAAGGCAGAGGCGTCCAGTTACGGCAAACTGCTCGGGGCTGCACCTGGTCCTATAGAGAGGGTTCCCACGGGGTCTTACCTCCTCTATCCCTCGCAGGGACGTCGGACATGCCTTTTCAAGAGGGTTCACCTCCTTTCCCGTGTTAAATCATGGCTGTGGACCGATCCAGGTCCTGGTTCTTCATCCAACGTTCGGGGTCACCACTTGTTGTAGATGTCGGCGAACCCAATGGGAAGAATGATGATGTCTAACTCCATTTCAGAAGGCTGAATGATTTCTTTACTATAATTATGTTATAATACATTAATATGCTATATAAAAGAGGATACTAAATACTACATGCTACTTTCTCTAACTATCATATCTCACTCCTCACAACTCGTGCCCCTGTTCTCCAGAGCCCAGACACAGGTGAATGCGATTGGCCATCAGGCCCAAACAATCCACCATGGTCCAACCAAGCGCTCACTCTGGGTAAACAATTCTCCAAACACATTCCACAAGAGAAAAACAAGAAGCAGAAATAGAAATTGTTTTCTCTTTCATTTCTCTCTGTGCACCTCAATAAAAAATCCTGAGAGAGAGAGAAATGTGCTTGCCACAGGGCCCTGAACAGCAACAAGCCTTTGCCCAGATCAAGCAGGAGATCGCTCATGCAGTCGCCCTTGGCCCAGTCAGGACGGGACCAGAGGTGAGGAATGTGCTCTACTCTGCAGCCAGGAACAATGGCTTGTCCTGGAGCCTTTGGCAGAAGGTGCCTGGGGAGACTCGAGGCCGACCACTGGGATTCTGGATCCAAAGCTACAGAGGGTCTGAAGCCAAGTACACTCCCACAGAGAAGGGAATCTTGGCCGCCTATGAAGGAGTTCAAGTTGCCTTGGGGGTGATTGGCACAGAAGCACAACTCCTCCTGGCACCCCGACTGCCGGTGCTGGGGTGGATGTTTCAAGGAAAGGTTCCCACATCCTGCCACGCCACCGACACCACACAGAGCAAGTGGATTGCCCTCATCACACAGCGCACCCATACTGGAAACCTGAATCACCCTGGGATTTTGGAAATACAAACTGGACAGAAGGTGAAAACTTTGGTCTCACTGATGAAGCGGAGCAGGAACAATTGGCATGGACTGAAGAAGCTCCACCATACAAACATCTACCAGCAGTGGAAACACGCTGCGCTCTTTTCACGGACGGTTCCTGTTGCATCGTAGGGATGAACCAGAAGTGGAAAGCAGCCGTATGGAGCCCCACACGACAGGCTGCACAAGCTACTGAGGAGAAGGTGGATCAAGTCAACTTGCTGAACTCAAGGCCGTTCAGCTGGCTCTGTGCATTGCTGAAAGAGAGAAGTGACCAAAGCTCTGCCTTTATACCAATTCATGGATGGTAGCCAATGCTCTGTGGGGCTGCCTGGAAAGGTGGAAAAAGGCCAACTGGCAGCTTAGAGGAAAACCAGTCTGGAATGCTGATGAGTGGAAAGACATTGCCTCTCGGGTGGAGAAGGTACCTGTGGAAGTCTGCCATGTAGATGCCAATGTCCTCAAGAGTCGGGCTAATGAGGAGCACCGAAACAACGAGCAGGTAGATCAGGCTGCAAAGACAGAGGTGTCAAAGATAGACTTGGATTGGCATCACAAGGGGCAGTTGTTCCTGGCTCGATGGGCTCACGATGCCTCAGGTCATCAGGGCAGAGATGCCACCTATAAGTGGGTACGAGACCGAGGGGTGGATCTAAGCATGGACAGGATTTCTCAGGTTATCCATGACTGTGAGACGTGTGCTGTGATCAAGGAGGCCAAGCGGGTGAAGCCCCTGTGCTATGGTGGGCGGGGTCCAAGTACAAGTATGGGGAGGCCTGGCAGATTGACCACGTCACGCTGCCCCAGACACGCCAAGGCAAGCGCTACGTGCTCACCATGGTAGAAGCCACCACGGGATGCTTGGAGACCTCCCCTGTGCCTCACAGCACTGCCCCAACACCATCCTGGGCCTGGAAAAGCAAGTCCTGGGGAGGCATGGCACCCCTGAGAGGACTGAGTCAGACAAGGGGACTCATTTCAAGAGCGGCATTGCCAACACCTGGGCTAGAGAATATGGCATCGAGTGGGTGCACTGAGACCCGTACTGGGGGTGCTCTGGGACCGAGACTGAGACCGAGGTCGGCATCGGGACCAGGATTGCTCCAAGACCGGTGCTGGGATCTGTACCTGGATTGCTCTGGGACCTCCGAGTTCACTCTGGGGAGCTTTGGCTGCACCCCAGAGCAGCACTGGGACTGGGAGGGACTGGGACTGACTGGGAGGGAGCCCTGGGCAGCGTGGGACCACCTCCGTTCACAACGTTCAGTGCAGTCATCCCGGTCCAAATGATCCCAGTTTGTATGATCCCAGTCTGGATGGTCCTGATCCACATGGTCCTAGTCTGTGCACCCCCAGTCTGTAGGATCCCAGTCCCCATGATCCCAGTCCATAAGATCCCAGTCCGCATGATCCCAGTCTCTATGGTCCTGCACGGCACACACTCCAAGGGTCTGAAATTCCAGTTCCCAGTAGGGAAACATGTTCCTGCCCTTGAAGGCAAAGCTCTTAAGGAGGGGCCAAAAGCCAAGTGCAGCAAGATCCTACAGTGACATTTCACTGCCAGCCTTCAGTGGCTTAAGATCAGAGATTAGAAGCAGGCTGCGCATCAGGCTGTCCCGAGCTGGGTCCATGTCAGGTCTTTGCCAAGTCCTTGCCAACTCCTTGCCAAGTTCTTGCTAGGCCTTGTTCGGAACAGCCAGCGTGACGGTTCAGTGGTTGCACCTGCGCTGTGTCCTGTTCTAAGCCGGAACTGCAGTGGGGGAAGGGATTCTTTCTCGTGGCAATCGGAAGGCAGAATGGAAAATGAGGGGCTTCAGACGGGCTCTTACACCACCCCGTGACTGACGATTGCCCTCGAAAGATCTTCATCAGCAGGGTTCCATGGTGTCGTCGTGGAGTCTTCAGGACTCGTCAAGTGTTGGCAGCAATGCCAGGGAAAAGAGAAGAGAAAAAGGAAAGGAAAGAGAAAACAGAAAAACTAAAACAATCACAACATATTAGTAAGCAAATTATTATTAAATAATAAGCAGAATACAATAAGTATTAATTAAACCAGTAATAGTTAAACAATAAATTGTTTAGATAATAATCAATATTCATCAATTGAACAACAGATTGATCAAATAATAAACCAGTATAATCAATATTAAACAATAAAATAATAAACCTAGTATAATCAATATTACTCAGTACAATTTTCTAATCAATAAACAAAAATAATTAAAACAGTGATTAAAACAAATCATAAGAGAAAATTATGTAAAACATATCTTCTAACCTTATAATCTCCTTGTGTCTACAGTCCTGGGAACATCTATAGTGTAAAGGATGTCGGCCAAGTGGTGTGCATTAATTATAGATGTCAATTTTGTTCATCGTTTCATCATTCTCCAATTTACAATAAGCAAGATTACTGATAAAACAAAACCAATCATAACTAAAATCAGAAGAACAACAATGGGATGGCACAATTTGTTCAGGATACCGGTGGCAGTAAGCGACCACCCGAAAAGGGTATCCCACCACCTGTGCACGGCATCACTTTTCACCCTTTCTACAACACGATGTATTTCTTGCACATCATGATGAACAGTTACCAGAGTTTTCTGTCCATTCTCCTTGATTTTTCCTAGGATCTCTATTAGATCTTGATGAAGTAATAGTTGCTTTACCAAAGTAAGGTTCATCCCAATGGGAGTAGGCAGTAGCTTGTGAATCAACGTGAGATTGGATTCTAAAAGTTCATGTAAGGTAACTGGAGCTACAAAAGAAAAATCACATCCTGCAATTTTAGTAAAGTTGCAAGCACAAAAATTTGAATGATTTTTAGTATCTACTACTGTACTTTCTATAAACACAGTATCACAAGTGGTTCTAAAGCAGGCACACCCATTGCCTGTATATACAAGGACTGTTTCAGAAGTCTCGTTAGGATGAATGTCAAAATGACAGATATTTTGTTCTGTGTCTAAACAGATATCTTGAGCTATAATTGCATTACCTTCACAGATAAACCCTAGTTGTTCTCGGATAGTACAGGACTCTGAATTGACAGTTTGCCATTTGTCATTAATTTGACGGGCCCATTCTCTATGTTCAGAAGGATAGAAAGTGGCTCCGTCATGATTTAATCCTAGTGCAATGATAGGGAATATCAAATGCACCGAGGCATTACTTATGGTCAACACAAATGCTGTGGCTGTGTTTGTGTTAGGGTCATAGGTAAAATTCACTAAATTCCACCAGGATTGGAAATCTCTTTCAAAGTCAGTGGCACTGTCCCAGACTATTTTCCTAATTTCAGTAGGAAAAGTGCCTTCTTCACCTTCTCTTATAATTGAGGCAGCAACTGACTGCATCCATAATTGAGCCTGGATACAGCTAAGAGCCAAGGAAACGTTGCTTTGTGTGGCATTAAGTGCATCAATTATCAATTTATGGTCTTTCATATTTACCTTTTCCCAATTTGGTAGAATGTTTGATAGCAACCACTGATGTGTTCCCAAGGCCGATAAGGACGATTGCAGTGGCTGCTGTATTTTGGTTAAATCTTTAGTCGTGGAGGCCAATTTATTCATTAATACTTCTGAATCAATACTATTTAGGATTCCCAGACCCGTTCCCACTACACCAGTTATGTCTCTTGGCACCCGGTTTTTAGGAGGGTTCCACTGTCGCAGCCAGGTTGTCCAACCCTGAAAAGAAGTTTGCAAAAAGTGGTTGTATTTCTGAGACATTGTTTTGCATCAGCAATTTGACTTGTTTAAGAGACCATGCCGGATTAAATAATATCTGTTGTTGGCCAGTTTTCCTGATTATATATGGTCCAACTTCAAAAATTTTCGGGGTAAGCATAACTGGTGGCTGGGCTCGAGTGGTGGTAGTGGTGGTGGTATAAACCGTAGTAGATTGGGCTACAGCATTTATTATAAACTTAAAAGAAAGCCCTTTGGTGTTTTTTCCCCATAAACAAACCACTTCTGCAGTCTGTGTTAGTGTAAAATTGTGCCAACAATCCTGTACGCTTGGGTGCATGCAGACTCTCTCCTGCTTGTCTGTTTGACCTATTTGAACACTGATTGAGGTTGCCTTACTATAAGCAGTTTTGTTAACCATTCGGCATCCTATGCTAATTTTCTCCCCCATTACCCCTTGAAGTTGCCAGGTTTTGTATTCTTTCCATTCTTGCCTGATGTATATCTGATTATTATGCATGACAATAGTTATTAGGTTTAAATCTTTTACATTTCCCATGTATCCGGAAAAATAAACAAAAGCTTGGGACCAAGGTCCTTTGGTGAAGGGGCTTTCCATCCACTGGGATATGACTATTGTGTTATTATTGGTTGTAGCATTAATCTTAAATTTGTAAACCAGGCCTTGGAAACTAAATGGGTTAGTCAAGTTGTTTTGCCAGCTACATGTCACATAAGTGGTTTTAGTTAAAGTAAAGCTATACCAGCAATCAACAGATTCATTTTTACAGTCTTTTGTAATTGCAATATTGTTAGTTCGGCGAACTGCGGTATAATTACCAATATATTCTTGACGGCAGCATAGGGTAAGGGGAAATATTTTGGCACACTCCCATTTCTTGGTAGGGCATAATTTTGCTGAAGGGATTTTAAAATAATTTTTCTCGTCACGGTGGCTGTTCCGAACAAGGCCTGGCAAGAACTTGGCAAGGAGTTGGCAAGGACTTGGCAAAGACCTGACGCGGACCCAGCTCGGGACAGCCTGATGCGCGGCCTGCTTCTAATCTCTGATCTTAAGCCGAATGAACTTTTGTGGTGACTCCCGTGGTCCTTCATTGAAGACACCTCATTTGCCTCGTTACCACTGTGACAAACAAAGAATGAGAACCCTCCTCCCAAGGACTGAGACTGAGACCCCTGCTACAGGGAGGAGGGGAAATTGGTGGTCTGACCACTAATGACATGACCTGTTTCCCTTCAGTGATTCAAATGGACTTATTCTTCATTGTATTCGTCTTGCTTTGGTGGTTTCTGTGGACTCACCTGTTCCCGCGTGGCGATTACAATGGACTTTCATTGTTACACTTGTTCCCCCCTCTTTCCTCTGTGGACTATAACTGGACCCCCGAGTCGACCAAAACTTCGGAGACTTCCCCGACACGACAGACGGATCCCCATCGTCCGGACCACTGAGGATCTCGCCTGTGTTGGTAGCTATTCCCATACCCCTCTTCTCTCTCTCTCTATCCTTTATCTCCTTTCCGATCCCCACTATTGCATTTACTGTTTTGGCCCCTAATAAAGGTGCATTTGTTGTGATTAACTGATAGTCCCTTGTTGTTTGCCTTTTTTGCACTTTTGGGATCGGTGAAAAGAACCATCACGACACCCCGCAAGAAGCGGATCGTGACATTAAAATTGGCGTCACGGACAGGATTTCTGTCTAGACAGAAGGGTTGCAGCTGAAAAGGCACCCACACTGTCTTTGGGAATTCATAAAGGATCCCCTAGTGCAAAAGGTGGGACACTGTTGTTTTGTTGTTGTTGTGTGTATCTGGTCTGGGAAGGAAGGGACAACTTGAAGCAACTAAGCAGAGCCTCCCAGGCAGATTATTGTCCTTTCACCCACCCCGGGAAGCGAAGGGCGACACAGCGAGGGCTGTGTAGTTTTGTGGAACTTAAGTTTGTACCTCCCTGTCGTGGTTTTGGTCCCTTCACAAAATGAGTGACAATCTTAGCCTTGAAATTAAAGCTGAATTTCATGCACTACTAGCCAAACACAATGCCAAACCTTCTACGGAAGGAGAAAAATGGGCACAGAGTAATTGGTTGAACTTAGAAAATGTTATTGATAGAGTGTGTTCATTACAACATGAAACAAAATTCAAATTGGGCAAAAATAAAACTATCTTATGCTCAGGTTTGGGAGCTTGTCTTACGGCAGCTATAGAAAATCGCTTCAAGCGAAGAAGTGAGGAACATGCTATAATAGACTCCCTTCAAAATCTAGTTGAAATTTTGCAAAAACAATTATATGAAGCAAAAAATGTGATCTATGCATTGCGAGCTGCCTTAATAGAGGAACATATTAACAAATCACATAATGCTGATTCCTCTACAGAGCTTGAGGAGAAGGAAACTCCTCACATGAAACAAATCTATCCTCATCAAGAACTTGAAGCAGCAAGTAATTGTGGGGAACATTGCTGCCATCACTTGAGACCCTTGATTAAAACAGAGTATAACTATCTCAGTGATGATGATCTCCAACCTCACATCACAACCAAACACATACCATCACAACTAAACACTGCCACCGAGCTAGCTAAGCTTAAAAGGGAATACGGACACCCTCCACATGAATCAGAAACAGAATATGTTTTCCGGGTGTCCCTCACTGGTGGTGATCAAATTCAATTAACTGAACAGGAAGCCAGTGGGTATTGGGGACATGGTGTCTTCTTAACAACAGGAGAGAAAGGTGACACATGGTCCCTGACACAGCGTGCAGCTTTTTGGGCCGGGGGAACAAGCCCCTTGGAAAGGGGAGATCCCATAGCTAGAATTAGTACCCCCGACCAACTCTTGGAAAATGTGCACAAAGCTGCTTGCCTGCAAATGACTCACAAAAAGAAATTAATTCCTGACTTTGAATCCCTGATGCAATTACCTGTGAAGCCCGAGATAATGACCCCTTGAATTTGTGGGCTTCCAGAATCACTCAAACCTACAGCAATTCTCCTTCCAAAAACTATAGCAGCTGTATCTCCTGTAGAAAGACCAGATAGATTTCCTAGTAACTGGAACGACCCATTTGTTCCCCTTTATGACTTGTTGAGGAAAGGGGTGAAATGGGATTGGAGTCTTTCTCAGGAGCCAGCATTGCAATTGCTGATTTTTGAAGCAACAGCTCATCAAGCACTGGGCCCTATCCATCCTACAGATCCTTTCCAGGTGGAATGGGGATTTGCCTCCTCAGGGCTGTCAGTACACATATGGCAGCGGGGTCCTGAGGCTCTGACAAGACCTGTTGGTTTTTACTCACGTGGTTCCAAAGATGCTGAGAAAAGATACACTACCTGGGAAAAAGGATTGTTTATGGTTATCTTAGCTTTCCTAGAAGTAGAAAAAATTGCATGAAAACAACCAATTGTATTGAGAGGCCCCTTCAAGGTTATTAAGACAGTCACTAGTGGGACCCCCGCCTCCTGACCGGGTGGCCCAGAGGGCCTTAGTGAGAAAGTGGTATGCTCAGGTTGAGCATTACTGCAACTTCTTCTCAATGACAGAAAGACCTGTAAAAACTTTAGCAATCCAAGAAACTGACAGCTTGGACAAACCTGCCTCTGTAATCAAAGTAACCCCTCCTTTCTGCCCCGAACAATCAGCAAACTCTTGGTTTACTGATGCTTCTGCTAAAGGGAAAGGAAAAGTATGGAAATATAGGGCAGAATCCCTCCACTTTTCCTCTGGTGAGCAAATTATTACAGAGGGAGAAGGTAGTGTACACGTTGGGGAGCTGATAGCTGTCTGGAGTATTTTTCAACGAGAAGCACAGAATTCCTCTTTGGTCTGCATCTACAGTGACTCCTATGCTCTGTACCAAATGATCCTAATAATCCAGCTCATGACCCTGGCCAACCTGTTCTGGTGGACCTCTCTTACTATAGGACTAGTAGCACTTGTGCTAAAACCCCCTCTGAATAAATATGCATGGGAAGCCTCTGGTGCTCTAGGGAAAGAGCATTGGACAAATACATGCTGGATAATTCCATCATTCTAACTTTCCTGCCTCTCGGCGGCAGAATTCTGTTGTGTTTACTTTTTCAGAAGAACTCCGAGGGACATGAAGACCACCTAATCCATGATAAAACTGGTAAATTTTTCTGCATCCTACCACAACCCCATGGCCAGAAACCAGCTGAGTGGCCGTGGTCTGAAATAATTGTGGTAGGATGCAGAAAAAAGTGAAAGGATCTCTTTAAGCACAAAAAGGTTTGTACGCACCCAAGCATACAGGATTGTTGGCACAATTTTACACTAACACAGACTGCAGAGGTGGTTTGCTTATGGGAAAAAACACCGAAGGGCTTTCTTTTAAGTTTATAATAAATGCTGTAGCCCAATCTACTACGGTTTATACCACCACCACTACCACCACTCGAGCCCAGCCACCAGTTATGCTTACACCGAAAATTTTTGAAGTTGGACCATATATAATCAGGAAAACTGGCCAACAACAGATATTATCTAATCCGGCATGGTCTCTTAAACAAGTCAAATTGCTGATGCAAAACAATGTCTCAGAAATACAACCAGCTTGTTCACCCTTTTTGCAAACCTCTTTTCAGGGTTGGACAACCTGGCTGCGACAGTGGAACCCTCCTAAAAAACGGGTGCCAAGAGACGTAACTGGTGTTGTGGGAACAGGATTGGGAATCAATTCAGAGATATTAATGAATAAATTGGCTTCTACGACTAGAGATTTAACCAAAATACAACAACCACAGCAGTCGTCCATATCGGCCTTGGGAACACATCAGTGGTTGCTATCAAACATTCTACCAAATTGGGAAAAGGTAAATATGAAAGACCATAAATTGATAATTGATGCACTTAATGCCACACAAAGCAACGTTTCCTTAGCTCTTAGCTGTATCCAGGCTCAATTATGGATGCAGTCAGTTGCTGCCGCAATTATAAGAGAAGGTGAAGAAGGCACTTTTCCTACTGAAATTAGGAAAATAGTCTGGGACAGTGCCACTGACTTTGAAAGAGATTTCCAATCCTGGTGGAATTTAGTGAATTTTACCTATGACCCTAACACAAACACAGCCACAGCATTTGTGTTGACCATAAGAAATGCCTCGGTGCATTTGATATTCCCTATCATTGCACTAGGATTAAATCATGACGGAGCCACTTTCTATCCTTCTGAACATAGAGAATGGGCCCGTCAAATTGATGACAAATGGCAAACTGTCAATTTAGAGTCCTGTACTATCCGAGAACAACTAGGGTTTATCTGTGAAGGTAATGCAATTATAGCTCAAGATATCTGTTTAGACACAGAACAAAATATCTGTCATTTTGACATTCATCCTAACGAGACTTCTGAAACAGTCCTTGTACATACAGGCAATGGGTGTGCCTGCTTTAGAATCACTTGTGATACTGTGCTTATAGAAAGTACAGTAGTAGATACTAAAAATCATTCAAATTTTTGTGCTTGCAACTTTACTAAAATTGCAGGATGTGATTTTTCTTTTGTAGCTCCAGTTACTTCACATGAACTTTTAGAATCCAATCTCACGATGATTCACAAGCTACTGCCTACTCCCATTGGGATGAACCTTACTTTGGTAAAGCAACTATTACTTCATCAAGATCTAATAGAGATCCTAGGAAAAATCAAGGAGAATGGACAGAAAACTCTGGTAACTGTTCATCATGATGTGCAAGAAATACATCGTGTTGTAGAAAGGGTGAAAAGTGATGCCGTGCACAGGTGGTGGGATACCCTTTTCGGGTGGTCGCTTACTGCCACCGGTGTCCTGAACAAATTGTGTCATCCCATTGTTGTTCTTTTGATTTTAGTTATGATTGGTTTTGTTTTATCAGTAATCTTGCTTATTGTGAATTGGAGAATGATGAAACGATGAACAAAATTGACATCTATAATTAATGCACACCACTTGGCCGACATCCTTTACACTATAGATGTTCCCAGGACTGTAGACACAAGGAGATTATAAGGTTAGAAGATATGTTTTACATAATTTTCTCTTATGATTTGTTTTAATCACTGTTTTAATTATTTTTGTTTATTGATTAGAAAATTGTACTGAGTAATATTGATTATACTAGGTTTATTATTTTATTGTTTAATATTGATTATACTGGTTTATTATTTGATCAATCTATTGTTCAATTGATGAATATTGATTATTATCTAAACAATTTATTAACTATTACTGGTTTAATTAATACTTATTGTATTCTGCTTATTATTTAATTATAATTTGCTTACTAATTGTTTTAGTTTTTCTGTTTTCTCTTTCCTTTCCTTTTTCTCTTCTCTTTTCCCTGGCATTGCTGCCAACACTTGACGAGTCCTGAAGACTCCACGACGACACCATGGAACCCTGCTGATGAAGATCTTTCGAGGGCAATCGTCAGTCACGGGGTGGTGTAAGAGCCCGTCTGAAGCCCCTCATTTTCCATTCTGCCTTCCGATTGCCACGAGAAAGAATCCCTTCCCCCACTGCAGTTCCGGCTTAGAACAGGACACAGCGCAGGTGCAACCACTGAACCGTCACGCTGGCTGTTCCGAACAAGGCCTGGCAAGAACTTGGCAAGGACTTGGCAAGGACTTGGCAAAGACCTCACATGGACCCAGCTCGGGACAGCCTGATGCGCAGCCTGCTTCTAATCTCTGATCTTAAGCCACTGAAGGCTGGCAGTGAAATGTCACTGTAGGATCTTGCTGCACTTGGCTTTTGGCCCCTTCTTAAGAGCTTTGCCTTCAAGGGCAGGAACATGTTTCCCTACTGGGAACTGGAATTCCAGACCCTTGGAGTGTGTGCCGTGCAGGACTATAGAGACTGGGATCATGCGGACTGGGATCATATGGACTGGGATCATGGGGACTGGGATCCTACAGACTGGGGGTGCACAGACTGGGACTATGTGGATCAGGACCATCCAGACTGGGATCATACAAACTGGGATCATTTGGACCGGGATGACTGCACTGAACGTTGTGAACGGAGGTGGTCCCACACTGCCCAGGGCTCCCTCCCAGTCCCTCCCAGTCCCAGTGCTGCTCTGGGGTGCAGCCAAAGCTGCCCAGAGTGAACTCAGAGGTCCCAGAGCAATCCAGGTACAGATCCCAGCACCGGTCTTGGAGCAATCCTGGTCCCGATGCCGACCTCGGTCTCAGTCTCGGTCCCAGAGCACCCCCAGTGCGGGTCTCAGTGCACCCACTCGATGCCATGTTCTCTAGCCCAGGTGTTGGCAATGCCGCTCTTGAAATGAGTCCCCTTGTCTGACTCAGTCCTCTCAGGGGTGCCATGCCTCCCCAGGACTTGCTTTTCCAGGCCCAGGATGGTGTTGGGGCAGTGCTGTGAGGCACAGGGGAGGTCTCCAAGCATCCCGTGGTGGCTTCTACCATGGTGAGCACGTAGCGCTTGCCTTGGCGTGTCTGGGGCAGTGTGACGTGGTCAATCTGCCAGGCCTCCCCATACTTGTACTTGGACCCCCGCCCACCATAGCACAGGGGCTTCACCCGCTTGGCCTCCTTGATCACAGCACACGTCTCACAGTCATGGATAACCTGAGAAATCCTGTCCATGCTTAGATCCACCCCTCGGTCTTGTGCCCACTTATAGGTGGCATCTCTGCCCTGATGACCTGAGGCATCGTGAGCCCATCGAGCTCAGA
The DNA here is from genome assembly GCF_026979565.1 of Vidua chalybeata. NCBI lineage: Eukaryota > Metazoa > Chordata > Aves > Passeriformes > Viduidae > Vidua > Vidua chalybeata. The sequence continues at coordinate 898,986 of NW_026530345.1, forward strand.
ACAACTGCCCCTTGTGATGCCAATCCAAGTCTATCTTTGACACCTCTGTCTTTGCAGCCTGATCTACCTGCTCGTTGTTTAAGTGCTCCTCATTAGCCCGACTCTTGAGGACATTGGCATCTACATGGCAGACTTCCACAGGCACCTCTCCACCCGAGAGGCAATGCCTTTCCGCTCATCAGCATTCCAGACTGGTTTTCCTCTAAGCTGCCAGTTGGCCTTTTTCCACCTTTCCAGGCAGCCCCACAGAGCATTGGCTGCCATCCATGAATTGGTATAAAGGCAGAGCTTTGGTCACTTCTCTCTTCCAGCAATGCACAGAGCCAGCTGAACGGCCTTGAGTTCAGCAAGTTGACTTGATCCACCTTCTCCTCAGTAGCTTGTGCAGCCTGTCGTGTGGGGCTCCATACGGCTGCTTTCCACTTCTGGTTCATCCCTACGATGCGACAGGAACCGTCCGTGAAAAGAGCGTAGCGTGTTTCCTCTGCTGGGAGATGTTTGTATGGTGGAGTTTCTTAAGTCCATGCCAATTGTTCCTGCTCATCTTCATCAGCAAGACCAAACTTTTCACCTTCTGGCCAGTTTGTATTTCCAAAATCCTAGTTCTGGTTCCAAATACGGGTGTGCTGTGTGATGAGGGCAATCCACTTGCTCTGTGTGGTGTCGGTGGCGTGGCAGGATGTGGGAACCTTTCCTTGAAACATCCACCCCAGCACCGGCAGTCGGGGTGCCAGGAGGAGTTGTGCTTCTGTGCCAATCACCCCCAAGGCAACTTGAACTCCTTCATAGGCGGCCAAGATTCCCTTCTCTGTGGGAGTGTACTTGGCTTCAGACCCTCTGTAGCTTTGGATCCAGAATCCCAGTGGTCAGCCTCGAGTCTCCGCAGGCACCTTCTGCCAAAGGCTCCAGGACAAGCCATTGTTCCCGGCTGCAGAGTAGAGCACATTCCTCACCTCTGGTCCCGTCCTGACTGGGCCAAGGGCGACTGCATGAGCGATCTCCTGCTTGATCTGGGCAAAGGCTTGTTGCTGTTCAGGGCGCCAGTGGAAATCGATCTTTTTGTGGGTGACCAGGTAGAGAGGGCTCAAAATCTGGTTTTACTCAGGAATGTGCAATCTCCAAAAACTGGCTTCCAGCAGAATCTGGACGATCCTCTCTCCTTTCTCAAATACTTCCATTGCTGAGTTCCCCCACACAATGATGCCATCGATGTACTGCAGGTGTTCTGGAGCTTCACCCTTTGCCAGTGCAGCCTGGATCAGTCCATGGCAGCTGGTGGGGCTGTGCTTCCACCCCTGGGGCAGTCGGTTCCAGACAGTCTGATAGTCCAGGCAAGGTGTTCAACTGCTTCATGTCCTCTGCCTCTCCAGCAGCTATGCCAAAAGCCCACCTGAGTCCCTTTGGGTCTTTGTAGTAGCCATTCTGGAGGAAGTCTATGCCCAGAATACACGGGGCCTCTGGGCCGGTCACAATGGGATGTTTCTGCCACTCCTTCCCAGTCAGGCTCACCTCGGCTCCCAACAGGGTCAATTGCTGTGATCGATCCCCCCGTCAGCCCGGCAATGGAAACAGGTTCTGCCCCCACATGTCCCCATGGTATCAGGGCACACTGCGCACCAGTATCAGCTAAGGTTTCATATTTCTGTGGCTCTGATGTGCCAGGCCATCGGATCCACACTGACCAGAGATCCGGTTTTCCCGTGCCTCTCCCTGGCTCGAGGCAGGGCCCCTCTAGCCCTGGTTCCCATTTCTTCCCTGGGCATACATACTAGAGGCTCCTTCAAGGGGATCTGACAGATCATACCCGGCAGCTCGGTCACGGGAGGCTGAGGCTGCCTTCGAGTGGAATTCTCTCGATTAGTGTTTCCCTGCTTGCGTAGACACAGCCATGCTGCCAGGACAGAAGTGAGTTGATGAACTTTGGACCTGATTAGCATAAAAGATTTGCTAGTCAGAATGCCTTGGCAAGAACAAACAGAGCTTTGAAGACTACAAGAAGACTGAATCAAGAAGATTGAATCTACTTCTATGAGCAAGAGATGTTGCAAAATGGATAAGTTTGTTTATGTGTTGATTCACCCAATCATTGTCAAAAAAAATTACTAGTCTTCCAAGAATTGTGTATAAGCATGTGTAGCCCATGTGAAAAACACGTTCACTCTCCTGTGAAAAAGTAAAAAGTTTAATAAAGGACAATGGGAGACAAGGACCATGGAGCAAAGGTTATTTATGGCCAGGTGCATCTTGGCACTCAGCCAAGAGCACCCTGTTACCTTCGGGGATCTCCCTTAAATACCTTTTCCCTCACATCAGCCTGTTGCCTATTCACAGCCCCTTATGCATATCCATAACCTAGTTTACATTTTCCAGGAACTATTTTACATGGCCCCTCCTTGGGTCCCCCTTTTCAGAGCATGCGTGTTTCCTGGCTGGGGTTTGTCTCCTTCTCTTTATCACTTCCAGTTCGGGCCTTGGTCCACACTGCCTTCAGACGGTGGGTGCTGATCTTTGGCAGATCTGTAGCAGGTGTCCTCATCCTGTGTTCATTGGATGTTATCCCATCCAAGCAGGCATTTTAACACAAGCAGACTTTTTTCAACTATTGCACTACTATGTCTAAGCTTAATTAACAACAAAATTAGAAACTATATCTTTGGAACAAAGTTACTTTAACATTACACATATAAAATTCATTTTAATATTTGTGAAAAGCCAATATTATAATATATATCTATAACACTCCTCTCCTGCAAGGAAAGGCTGACACAGCTCGGCTTCCTCAGCCAGGGCAAGAGACTGAGACTTGATCCAACTGTGGCCTTCCAGGACCTGAGGGCAACCTACAAGAAAGCTGGACAGGGGCTTTGTAGGAGGGCAGGCAAGGACAGGACAAGGGAGAATGGATCCAAATGGAAAGAGAGTCGGTTTAGGTGAGGGATTCAGAAAAAAGACTCTCCTGGAACAGGTTGCCCAGAGAAGGTGTGGCTGTCCCGTCCCTGACAGTGCTCAAGGCCAGGCTGCATGGAGCTCTAGACAAGCCGGGCTAGTGCAAGGGGTGCCCAGCCACAGCAGGGGGGTTGCAGCCGTGTGATTTTTCAGATCCCTTCCAAGCCAAACCATGCCACGACTCCATGATTCCGGGATACTTCCCCTCCTCATCCTCTGTCAGAAAAACAAACTTGGCCCCAAGTTCCACATTGCAGACCATGTCCTTTGGCAGCCTGCAACTGTCTCAACAGAGGATGAAAAGAGATGACTTTACTGAGACAATTTCCCTATTCTACTTGAAAATTAAATGCTGCACTCCTGTCCAAAAACTTCTGTCAGAAATTGTCAGAAGAGGCAATTCTTCCCCATGAAATGCTACACCTCAGCCAAAGAAGAAAGAAGCCACAAGCCAAGACTCTTCTTTATTGCTACATTGTTTGATTTGGTTACTTCTCTAATAGGAATTCCTTGGGGGTTTTATTTGTTTGTTTCTTTCTTTCGTTCCGCGGGGCGCGCGGCGGCTCCTCTGTTGGGTTCACGGAGGCAACGGAGGAACGTTCGTGAGCTGCGGCGGTTCCGCAGCAGCAGCAGCAGCAGCAGCAGCAGCAGCAGCAGCAGCAGCAGCACCAGCAGCAGCAGCAGCACCAGCAGCGCTTCTCTCGATCGGTTTTCCGCTCGACTTTCCACTCGCTCCCCATCCCCTTCTCCCTCTCACACTCACTCTACTCCCGTCCCATCCCGTCCGTGTCCCGCCTCTCCCAGGCCGGTTGATGCTGGAGTACAGCCCACCAGAGTGGATCCTCTTTGGCTACTACCATGGCCAGCCAGCCACCATCTGGTCCCTGGGCATCCTGCTCTATCACCTGGTCTGTGGGCACCTTCCTTTCCACACAAACGAGGACATCGTCCGGGGCCAGCTCTTCTTCCCGCCCCGGGTGTCTCAAGGTGGGGCTGCGCCTTCAGGGCTCGGGAGGAGGAACGGGGCTGGGAGGGGGCAGCTGGCACATCAGCGTCCTGCTCTGGCAGCTAGTGAGGCGGTTGATCTCCTGGGCTTAGCTGGAGGAGGTGGCACGTGTGCCTCTGTGCTGCTCTCCTCCAGAAGGGAGGATCCATGGGAAGCTTTTGGCTGCAGCTCTGAGCACTCCTAGTGTGGCCTGGGCACTGTGGAATGTGGGAGAGCATGGACAGGAGCCTTGTCCCGCTGAGCGGCGGTTTCTGGTTTCTCTCTGCAGAGTGCCAGCACCTCATCAGGTGGTGTTTATCCATGGACCCCGCAGACAGGCCATCACTGGAAGACCTTTTTGAGCATTCTTGGCTGCAGGAGCCCTGCCTGGCCCAGGAGACAGCAGAGATCCATCCCTGTGCTCAGTAGGATCCAGGAGCCCAGCAAGTACCAGCTGCATGCGTCTGGTGGCACTCCAAGAAAACCCCGGAGCGTTTCCCTGCGGCCGCGGCACGGAGGAGAGAGCGCAGCCGAGGAGATGCTTCCGCTGGTCCCCGGCGAGTTGTGGAGGGAGCGGCTCAGTGCTCCCCGTGCCACTGGAGAAGTGGTGGCAATGCGGTGAAGGTGCCACGGACTGGAACAGGGGAAACATCCCCCTGCAGCTCAATGGCATCGGGATGTCCCCGCAAGCTGAGGCACAGCTGGCGTGTACTTCTGGAGCACCACGTGGAGCTGGAAACACCATCCTGGAGCTGGCCGCTGGCGGGGCAAAGCCGAGTGGCTTTGGCTGCGGCCCCTTCCTGGAGGACACGCTCTGCGCCCCGAGGAAATCAAGATGAGTCCCCAGCCGGCGCAGGGGCGGGGGGATGCTCGTGCTTCCAGGCATGGCAGGGCTCGGCCTGGCCACGCGCCGCAGGTTCCCCGCTCGACGGCGCTGGGGAATATTAATTTTTCCACCGGCTGCCGAGCTGCTTTTTGGTGGGACAGGGGACGGATGTTGTGGAAGGGGAGCCGGCTCCTGGCCTTGCTGACAGCTTCTGCCAGCCAGCCTGGCACGGGCTGGGGCGGGGGCAGCCAGCCTGACAAAACATCCATCCATGTGGATGGTGGCAGCAGAGGGGGACGGGTTCTGAAGCTGTGCCCCAGCTGGTCTGCTTTGCAGGCCCTCGAGGAAGGGGTGCGTTTACGGGCGGGAAAGGTGGGGTTTTTCCCCACCCGTGGACAGGTTTCATTCTCGCATGGAGTGGTCAGACCCTCCTCAGGCCCGTGAAACGGTGACAGGCTGTGTAGGTTTTTCTTGTTTCCAGGTCTTGTTTTGAATTGACTTTCATGCAATTGTTCTTTATTTTCCCAGGAAGATTACACCTGGTGCCCGGACTGGACGGGGAAGCGCCTGCACCGTCCGTGGAGCACATCCAGTGCCAGCGCTACCCCAGGAGCCACGGCCTGTGGGGACATCCCCTTCAAGATGGACGAGGACCTCATGCGGGATCGGCTCCTCTCCTGGCAGCAGGTCTGCAGAGGTGGGTACCCGGCTCCACAGCTGGGCTGGCAGAAGGGCTTCGGGCAGAGGGCAGCGGGCACACGGGCATCCCGCCCTTGCAGCTGCTGAGGAGGCTGCTGTGCTGTGCTGAAGCGGAGGAGGTGGAACGTGGCCTGCCACGCTGCCCTTCTCTCGAAACAGAGAATGGCTCGGGAGGTTTGGGCTCTGAGCACAGCCAGCAGCCTGGCCCGGGCACAGGCCATGGCAGGACAGGGCACAGGAGCCTTCTGTGACTGACCGTGGCTCTCTGGTTTCTCTCCGCAGGCTGCCAGCACCTCATGCCATGGAAATGGCTCCGCTCGGCCTGCCAGGCTGGGAGGGCTCGAGGGCGGCGGGTGTTCATTTGCTGTCAGAAATAAATCGTTCTATTTTTTTGTCATCGTCATGATCAGAGCATTTCTTTCATCCTTTTCCAAGCTTTTGGCCTCCCTTCCTCCAGGGTAATCTTTTTGTGTCCTTCCTCAGCCACTTGATGGCATTTGGCAGGGGGGATTAAGCAATGTGAAAAGTTCAACAACAGCTCCTGTTCAACTGCAGCAGCCCCTTCAAGAGCCCTGAGCTTCCAGCGAGGTCCACGTGTGCCTTGCAAAAGGGAGTGTTTTGCAGCGATGGGGTTGTCGCCCTGCTGCAAAAGCTGGGAGGAAGTCAGAAGTGGCAATATGCCAATTTGGCTCAACCTCTGCCCAGGTTCTTCATCTTTCCCCTCTGCTCGGTGACAGGCAGGCAGGGCTGGACTCCAGCAAGGTTCAAGTTCTTGGTGCTCCCTGGCATCGAGGGGATCAAGTAAACTCTTGTATGCAGTGGCTGCAATAGGGCTACTGAAGGGAAAAAGGAGATGTCGTGAGGTGGGGAATCCTTCTTGTCTCCTTTGTCTCCCCAGGAGCCCCTTGGAAAGGGAAATGCCCACACGGGTTTATCTGACTCCTTCCCAGCCAGCCTTTCCCTCACTCCCGGCTCTCATTTGCTCCGCAGGCTTCAGCAGCTCGCTCAGCTCAGAGGAGCTCTCAGAGGAGAAAACGCTGCCTGGCGTGGGGCTGGCTGATCCCTGCCTCATCTTGATTCCATTTCCCCGCTCCCTCCCCCATCCAAGAGAGCGAAGGATCCCCCACAACCTGTCACGATCTACTCTTGCGGGGTGTTTGTGATGGTTTGTTAACCGATCCCAAAAGTGCAAAACTGCAAATGGCAAGGGACCATCACTTTAATCACAACAAATGCATCTTTATTTAGGTACCAACAGCAAATGCGATAGAAGGGACAGAAAAGGGAAATAGAGAGAAAAGAGAGGAAGGGGAATAGAGCTACCACCGTCGAGACGAGATCCTCCATGGTCCAGCCATCATTCACTACCTCAAATAACTGGAAAAAGCACTGGAAAAGAATTTGTTTTTTTAAAATTAAGTTTAGAAAAAAGGGGAGGAATTCCATAAAGAAAACCAAATAGTAAGAATACAGTAATTTAAACTTCTCAAAGCCCTTTGCTAATGGAGCCCTGAAGCCCAGTCACGTGCAGTGCGGCATCGGCGGTGCCTTAGAGCCCAGAACTGCCAAGGGTCAGGGCCGGGATGAGCCTTCACCCAAAACAGGCTCCAAAACTGAGTGGGAATCAATCCAGAACAGGGCTCACACAAAGAGCAAAGCCTCAAGGCCAAAGCCAAACCTTCATCAGGTTGGATTTGTTTGAACACTGAACTGGAGCAAATTTGCTTGTCTGGTAACATCACTGTCACCATGAAACTTTACATGAGCTACTAAATAAGCACTGTCCTGTCCTGAGCTGTGTGGCCCAAATACTGTTGAGAACTTGCTCTGCCTCTGCCCTGTGCCCCCGGGGCTGCTCTTGGCCTGGCAGCCTCAGTGGGAGCCAGCACTGGCTGCAGCCCCAGCGGGCCCCCCAGGACAAGGCCCAGCAATGAAGAGGCCAATGAAAGCACTGGGCAGCAGCAGAGCCCTCAGCAGAGTTCTTTGGACAACCACGGACTGGCCACAGCTCCAGTGCAGCATGACTACGAGTCAGGCTACCAATGCTATGAGCAGAGTTACAAGAAAGCTGTGGAGAAAAATCAACAACTGACCGTCTGCTCTGGTACAGCTTCCGAATGCCAAGATAGCAGCCGATCAGCACGAGGGGCACGGTGAACAGTGTCACCACCGTGCCTATCATGCAGGACCTGCGCACATCCTGGGGGCAGACAATTCTTGGGAGGCGCACTGGATCCGGGGCAAATATTCCTGTTTCAGTGATAACGTCTGTGGGAGCAGTGGGGAGCGTGAGCCCGTGCTGTGCTGCACTGCCGAGCTGGCAGCACGGTGGATACGGCCAGGACGTTCTCAGTTTCCCCCAGAGCTGGGGCCTGCAGGCCCCTTGCCGCCCCTTGGCACAGGCTGTGCCACCCAACAAAGCCCAGCAGGCCGGGAGGAGAGCCCGGGGCCAGCGCAGCTGCTTGGGCAGTCGCTGCTTCGAGGGACACGGGCCAAACCCATCCCTGAGCAGCCCCTGCCAGCCCTGGCCCTCCCTGCCCTGGGACAGTTCCCCCAGCCCCAGGGGACAGAGTCAGGCCCAGTCAGGACACACGAGAGCCTTGCTCTCCCTCTCTGCCCTTTCCCCACCATGGGCACCCCGTGCAGCCACTCCCAGGTTTCGGGACGTGTCTCCCACTGAGGGACCCCAGCAGGATTGCTCAGCCTGGCTGAGCCTGGCACAGCAATCACCTTCTGTGGCACTGTCTGGCATCTCCTCCCTTCGTGTATCCGGGGCTGGCACGGAGCCACGGCTTCCTTCAGGAAGTGCTGCCTTCAGCAAAGCCCTTTGGTCCATCTCTGGAGAAAGGAAAAGGGACAGCTGGATCAGGTGGAACCATTCCCCATTGGAGAGATGGCATCTTCAGCAAGTTCTACTTTTCAAAGACATGGATAAGGATCAGGAAAAGGCCACGGCTCTTGGGGCTGCCACAGGGCCCTCCCTTCTCCAAACAGGTGCCACTCCTGATCTACCCGGAGACCGGGAAATTGCAGGGGATTGCAGGCCCGTGGTGCAGGTTGGGCTCCCTGCCAGCTGATGCCAAATGCCTTCCTGCAGAGGCTGGGGAGAAGCTGCAGCCAGACCAGGCTGGAACACAGCCCTGCAGGGCAGGAAAGCAGCAGCGGGGCAGCCAGGCTGCCATGGATCCCTTCCCTCTGTGCTGGGCACGGCGTGTCCAGATGTGCAGGGAAAGCCCCCGGCTGCTGAGCCCCCGGGGGAAGGCTGAGGGAAATGCACCCACCACGGCGTCTCTCCACATCACTCAGCATCTGGTCCAGGTGTCTGGCTGCCTCCAGGGACTTCATGTGTTTAGTAGATCTGTTCCTCCCTCTCGGCGGACCTTAAGAGAATGCATGTCCATTTCCCCCGGAATGGATCCCACAAAAGCAGGGCTCAGCCTGTGGGGTCAGCAGGGACACACAACTCACCCCTGCGATGGGAGCCGGGCTTGTGCGCAGCAACCAGGAAAGGAGCCTGAAAAGTCCTCCCTGCAGACACACCTGTAACTCAACAGGCACAGGAGCTTCTGTCACCTGCTTCCTGCCAGGTTGTCAGTGATTATTCACTGAGGGCAAGTTGAGAAGTTACCTGCAGAATCTCCCAAGGGTTCCAAACCATCTTCCATCCCAGCTGCTGGAGAAGCCTTGCTAGCATGCTCATCTAGAAGGGATCAGAGATCAGAACCATTTCCTGGTCTGCTGGGATCCCCCTGTGCCTTGGGGAACTGGGCACTGCAAGGGGGTCGGGTAAGGCTGTGGGGGCCAAATTTCCATGGCCATGGCCAAAGCTGCCCAGGGCCTGGGGAGCTCTGGGCTGGCTCCTGGCCACTCTCCACACTCTTTGCAGGCCCTGTGCAACATCCCTGGAGGGCAGGTACTGCCACACAGCAGAGATGGCAGCTCAAGCCTCAGCAATTACCTCCTGTGACTGTGCCTGGCATCGCCTCACTTCCTGCAGCAGGGGCTGCCAATGGGCCACTGCTTCCTCCAGGAAATGCTGCCTTCAGCACAGCCTTTCGCTTCATCTCTGGAGACAGGAAGAGGCACAGCTGCATTAGATGGAGCCGTTCCCCTTCTGGGAGATGGCATCTTCAAGAGGCAATACTGGACAAACTCATGGTTCAGGAAATCATCAAAACTTTTGGGATTGGCCAGGCCACTCCCTTCTACAAACAGGTGCCATTCCTGATCTACCCGGAGACCGGGAAATTGCAGGCATCTCGGGCCCATGGTGCAGTTTGGGCTCCCTGCCAGCTGATGCCAAATGCCTTCCTGCAGAGGCTGGGGAGAAGCTGCAGCCAGGCCAGGCTGGGAAACAGCCCTGCAGGGCAGGAAAGCAGCAGCGGGGCAGCCAGGCTGCCATGGATCCCTTCCCTCTGTGCCGGGCACGGCGTGTCCAGATGTGCAGGGAAAGCCCCCGGCTGCTGAGTCCCAGGTGAAGGCTGAGGGAAATGCACCGACCACGGCGTCTCTCCAGATCGCTCAGCATCTGGTCCAGATGTCTGGCTGCCTCCAGGGATTTCTTTTCTCCAGTGTCTGAGTTCTTCCATGGAGAAGGACCTTAACATAAAGATGTTCCATGTCCCCTTCAGGCCAGAGTGGCAGTGAGTGCCCCTGGGTGATTGGTGCCCTCCAAAGCACTCCCTCAGCTCTGCCTTCCACTCAGGAGCAGGGCCAGGGGGACCACGTGCCTGCGGTGGCCCCACACTGGCATGGAAGGATCCCCTTGCAGGGCCGTCCTCAGCGGAGAAAGGATTCCCTGCAGCTGCCAGCAGCTCTAAACCCAGCCCCAGGCAGGGCCAGGGCTTGGCAGCAGCAGCAGGAGCAGCTCAGGCACCCCGGGGCCGGCAAAGGAGCTGCAAAAGGCACAGCCCCTGGGCACAGCCCTGGGCCCGGCCCCTTCCTTCTCTGCTCTTCTCTGTGGCTGCACAAAGCCTGGAGAAGGACACACTGGAATTGCACACGGAAGGAAGATGGACAGCTAAATGCTCCTTCCTGCCACTGACAGAGATCCTGTGGGATCACTGTTGGGCACAGGAGTAGAAATTTGGAGGACAGGATTTCCAAAATCCATCAAACTTCAAAGCATCTTAAAGGAAATCACACATGAATATCACTCTGGAGAATGATTACTCTGTTAGGAAAGGGTTGCTGATAACCTACCTTCACCAAGCTCCAAGACCCTTAAACCGTGTTTTATCAGTCTTTCCAAATGATGCAAGTCACGGTCCCAGTCTAGAAAGGAGCACGGGTGGGAAATGTTCCATGGTGCGCTGGGATCCCCTTCTATGGGGAAGTAAGCACTGCAAGGGGCTCAGGTAATGCTGTGTGCCCACACTGCAAAGCCACAGGGAGGGCAGCTCAAGGCTCAGCAGGGCTCAGGCCCAGAGGCACAGCAATTACCTCCTGTGACTGTGCCTGGCATCGCCTCCCTTCCTGCAGCAGAGGCTGCCAATGGGCCACTGCTTGCTCTGGGAAACTCAGCCTTCAGCACAGCCTCTCCTTCCATCTCTGGGGGAAGGAGAAGGGACAGCTGGGTCAGGTGGGGCTGTTTCCCAACGGGAAAGTGGCATCTTCAGGAGGCAATGCTTGTCCCTGTCATGGATGAGATTCAGGCTGAATCTCAGGCTAACCTATGAGATTCAGGTTATTGGGGCTGCTCCAGGGCCCTCCCTCCTCCAAACAGCTGCCCCTCCAGATGTGCTCAGAGACCAGGAAATTGCAGAGGATCTCAGGGTGTGCATGGCCCGTGGTGCAGATCCTCCCAAGTATCCCCCTGAATCCCAGATTCCCCTGAAACAATAGCAAAGAGTGAGGCTTAAGATGCCTTTGATGAATTTGTTGACTTTTACCCCAGTTTTGTCTGTTTTAAAGGGAAGAAGATGAATCAAAAGAAAATCAGGGCCAAACCAAAAGGACAAGCAGCCAGGTGTCTTCCCAACACAGATCACAGGGAATGTGGGTCACCAGGGCTCTGGTGGGTGCTCCAATGGGGGATGAAGGTGGAGCAGTGCACGAAGCTCTTCCCACACTCGGGGCACTCGCAGGGCTTCCCTTACCGGTGGCTCTGTTGGTGTTGGGTCAAGTCAGAGCTCCTGGAGAAGCTGTTTGCACACTGGGGACACTCGTAGGGCCTCTCCCCAGTGTGGCTGTGTTGGTGGATGACGAGGTGGGAGCTGTAGCTGAAACCCTTCCCACACTCCCCAGACTTGTAGGGCCTTTCCCTGGTGTGGATCCTCAGGGGCTGGATCAGGTGGGAGTTCTGCCTGAAGCTCTTCCCATAATCCGGCAGCGGGGCTGTCCTGCAGCCGGGGGCCGTGCTGGGCTGGGAGATGGAATGGGAGAGAGGGGGAAAGGGGCACTGACTTCCTCCTCACCTGCCTGGCTGTCTCGGGGCATCTTCCTCTTTCTCACAGCCTCCTCCTCCATGCAGCCAAGGCTTAGGAATGGGAAATCCTGCTTTGGGAAAAACAAGGGATGAGCACATTGACTTTGAAGGTCCCTCTGCCCAAGTCCATCTCTAGAAATCCCCGGCCACCTGGGCTCCATAAAAACCTCCCAAACACCAAGATTCAGCCCTGAAAAAGCCTCCCAGGAGTTCCCTGCCCCTGGTCCCTCACCTTTGCTGTTCAGGGTTCCCCCCTGTCCCAGCTGCTGGGGGTCACACTTGGATTGGGGCTCCCTGTCTACTCAATCTCCACCCTCCCCAGGAGTCCCAGGAATTTGAAAAGCTTCCCCCTTTTCCATCTCCCCATTTAGGGATGGAGGGGTTTGGGGCTCCCGGGGCCCCAGTTGCCTCCAGCCAGATCAACCCAGTCAGTGCCAGTATGATGCCATTTGCTCCCACCGTGCTCCCAGTTGCTGCCACTCACCCCGAGTATGGGGGATGATGTGCAGGGTGTGTTCCCAGTCACTCTCAGACACTCCCAGTATAAGTCCAGTCACTCCCAGTATGACCTCAGTATGATCCCAGTGGAGCCCAGTCCCTCCCAGTGCTGCCACTCCTGGCATCCCCCAGCCCTCTGTGCGTTCCCCCTCCCGGCTGTCCCGAGAGGAGCCCCAAGGGCTGGCAGTGCCCAGGCAGGGTCCCCAGCAAGGCCCAGTTGGGATGTGCAGCCCCCAGTTTTCCCAGTTTGCCTCTCCTTTTGCCCGGGCCGGGTTCCCCCCTGGAACAGCGGGTGGGAGCAGCCGAGAGCCCCGCGCTGCCCATCCCGACCTGGCCCGGCTCCATCCCCGCTCCTGCCGCGGGCTGTGAGGGCTGCGGGAACGGGACACCGAGGGTGTCGCTGCTCCTGGGGGAGGAGGAGGAGGGAGGGAAGGGCAGGGATGAAGGAGGAGAAGGAGGAGGCTTATAGAGGATGGAAAGGGGGAATGGAAATAGGAGAAGGAGGTGGGCTTAGAGAAAAAGAGGAGGGGGGATCGAAGAGGAGGGGTGGAAGGGGATGGATGGAAGATGAGAAGGAGGTGGGGTTAGGGAGGAGGAAGAGGGGGGATGGAAGAGGAGGAGGGGCAGGAAGAGGAAGAAGAGGGACAAAGGTGGATCAAGGACAGCAGAAGGATTCACGAGGTCGAGCCGTCCCTGAATTCGCAGCCCCCACGTGTGGGATCATCGCCCCCCATCCCACAGGTGAGCGGGGAGGGGGAGCTCGGCCCAGATATCCTGGGGGGTCCCTGGGTTGGGTTTTTTGGGGGGATGTTTGGAGAATGAAAAACTGCAAAGCTGAGCGGAAAAGGCCCCTTGGGGGGACACTGGGGGGTGCCGGTGGCGGCTGCCGGCAGAGGCAGCCTGGAGGAGCAGAGCCCTGTGTCCCCCAGGAGCCCAAAGTGGGGAGCCCAGAGAGGGGGGAGCGCCGCCATGGGCGGCACCCTCAAGAGCCTGGAGAGGGGCAGGGGGGACTCCTTGGAGCCGCTGCAGCCCAAAGCAGAGAAGAAGGGGAGAAGGGAGCCCGGGAGCCCAAAAAGCCCCGGCAGCCCTAAATGGGGAGAGCCAAGAGGGGGGAGCTTTTGGCATTGCTGGGACTCCCGGCAGCCTGGGGAGGGCGGGCACCGAGGAGAAGGGGGAGCCCCAATCCAAGCGTGACCCCCAGCAGCTGGGACAGGGGGGAAGCCCGAACAGCAAAGGGGAGGGAGCAGGGATGGGGAACTCCTGGGAGGCTTTTTCAGGGCTGAATCTTGGTGTTTGGGAGGTTTTTATGGAGCCCAGGTGGCCGGGGACTTCTAGAGATGGACTTGGGCAGAGGGACCTTCAAAGTCAACGTGCTCATCCCTTGTTTTCCCCAAACCAGGATTTCCCATTCCTAGCACATGGCAGGCTGCGAAGAAGAGGAAGACCCTGTCCTTGTCCTTCCTCTCCCAGAGCAGGAGCTGAGGATGGAGAGCAGGGAGGACAAATCCCCGTGGCAGAACCTCGTGGAAGAGGCCGTTTTGAGCGGCTCCACGGTGCAGGAACCCAACGGGGAGGAAAAGCCCCGGAGATGCCGCATGAGGAGGAGCTGCAAACGCAGATCACGGGGATCTGAGGAGGAAAGACCCACCCTGTGCCGGGGAGGCGGCCGGAGATGGAGCCAGAGCTCGGAGCTGGTGGTCCCTGAGCAGCTCCAGGATGGGGAGAAGCCCCACAAGTGCTCAGAGTGTGGGAAGAGCTTCAGGTACAGCTCCCAGCTGAGCAGGCACCAGAGGACCCACACTGGGGAGAGGCCCTACGAGTGTGGGGAGTGTGGGAAGAGCTTCCGCCAGAGCTCCAACCTGCTCGTGCACCAGATGATCCACACTGGGGAACGGCCCTACGAGTGTTCTGAGTGTGGGAAGGGGTTTAAGACCAGCTCCGATCTCCTCCTGCACTACCGGAGTCACACAGAGGAGAGGCCCTTCTGCTGCCCTGACTGCGGGAAGGGATTCAAGTACAACCCAAACCTCATGAGGCACCAGAGGATCCACACTGGGCAGAGGCCCTACGAGTGTGGACAGTGTGGGAAGAGCTTCAGCCTGAGATCCAGCCTGGTCAGCCACCAGAGGATCCACACTGGGGAGAGGCCCTACGAGTGTTCCAAGTGTGGGAAGAGGTTTAAGACCAGCTCCGATCTCCTCAAGCACTATCGAGTTCACACAGAGGAGAGGCCCTTCTGCTGCCCCGACTGTGGGAAGGGATTCAGGAGGAACTCCCACCTCATCAGCCACCGGCGCATCCACACCGGGGAGAGGCCCTACGAGTGTCCCCAGTGTGGGAAGAGGTTCTCAGACCACTCGTTCTTTACCCGACACCAACGGAGGCACCGGTGAGGGAAGCCCTGTGAGTGCCCCGAGTGCGGGAAGAGCTTCGTGCGCTGCTCCAGCTCCATCCCCCACTGCAGGACCCAGGTTGGGCACAGCCCTGGTGACCCACATTCCCTGTGATCTATGTTGGGGACAATATTCTGGAGGATAGATGTGGGTTCTGGAGGTATACTGGAGGATAGATGTGGGTTCTGAGGGTATTTTGGGCAGTGTACTCCATCTCTTTGCCCTCCAAAAGCCAAGAGGGTCACCTCAAAACAACTCAATCCCACTGAAAACAACTCAATTTTAATTCATATGGGCTCAATCCCACCTCAAAATGGCTTGTCCCCACCTAAAAAAAACTCAATCCCACGCCAAACTCGCTTGTTTCCACAGCCGCCAGGTTGAGATGGGGTTGGAAGGAGATTGGGAGAAGTGGGATCCCAGTTTGGAGCGGTGGGATGGGGATTGTGTGGAGCTGGGTGGCTGGGATGTATTTGATAGTGAATAAAACTTTCAGACTTACTGATTTCTGTCATATTAATTTTCAGTCCGTGGCAGTTCTGTTTTCAGAGTGCCACCTTCTCAGCTGATTGTGCTTGTGTCCTCCTTTCTCTCCTGCCTCTCTTTGCCTGCTCTCTTTCTCTCTCTGTGTCTCCCTTGAGCCAGGGCAGCTGCCACCAAAGACCCTGCCCTGATTTAATTCCCAGTGCAGGAGCTGCAACAACCATGGGTGAAGTTAGGAAGGCTGGCAGTGAAATGTCACTGTAGGATCTTGCTGCACTTGGCTTTTGGCCCCTTCTTAAGAGCTTTGCCTTCAAGGGCAGGAACACCTTTCCCCTACTGGGAACTGGAATTCCAGACCCTTGGAGTGTGTGCCGTGCAGGACCATAGAGACTGGGATCATGGGGACTGGGATCATGCAGACTGGGATCATGGGGACTGGGATCCTACAGACTGGGGGTGCACAGACTGGGACCATGTGGATCAGGACCATCCAGACTGGGATCATACAAACTGGGATCATTTGGACCGGGATGACTGCACTGAACAATGTGAACGGAGGTGGTCCCACGCTGCACAGGGCTCCCTCCCAGTCAATCCCAGTCCCTCCCAGTCCCAGCGCTGCTCTGGGGTGCAGCCAAAGCTCCCCAGAGTGAACTCAGAGATCCCAGAGCAATCCAGGTACAGGTCCCAGCACCGGTCTTGGAGCAATCCTGGTCCTGATGCCGACCTCGGTCTCAGTCTCGGTCCCAGAGCACCCCCAGTACGGGTCTCAGTGCACCCACTCAATGCCATGTTCTCTAGCCCAGGTGTTGGCAATGCCGCTCTTGAAATGAGTCCCCTTGTCTGACTCAGTCCTCTCAGGGGTGCCATGCCTCCCCAGGACTTGCTTTTCCAGGCCCAGGATGGTGTTGGGGCAGTGCTGTGAGGCACAGGGGAGGTCTCCAAGCATCCCGTGGTGGCTTCTACCATGGTGAGCACGTAGCGCTTGCCTTGGTGTGTCTGGGGCAGTGTGACGTGGTCAATCTGCCAGGCCTCCCCATACTTGTACTTGGACCCCCGCCCACCATAGCACAGGGGCTTCACCCGCTTGGCCTCCTTGATCACAGCACACGTCTCACAGTCATGGATAACCTGAGAAATCCTGTCCATGCTTAGATCCACCCCTCGGTCTCGTGCCCACTTATAGGTGGCGTCTCTGCCCTGATGACCTGAGGCATCATGAGCCCATCGAGCCAGGAACAACTGCCCCTTGTGATGCCAATCCAAGTCTATCTTTAACACCTCTGTCTTTGCAGCCTGATCTACCTGCTCGTTGTTTCGGTGCTCCTCATTAGCCCGACTCTTGTGGACATTGGCATCTACATGGCAGACTTGCACAGGCACCTTCTCCATCCGAGAGGCAATGTCTTTCCACTCATCAGCATTCCAGATTGGTTTTCCTCTAAGCTGCCAGTTGGCCTTTTTCCACCTTTCCAGGCAGCCCCACAGAGCATTGGCTGCCATCCATGAATTGGTATAAAGGCAGAGCTTTGGTCACTTCTCTCTCTCAGCAATGCCCAGGGCCAGCTGAACGGCCTTGAGTTCAGCAAGTTGACTTGATCCACCTTCTCCTCAGTAGCTTGTGCAGCCTGTCGTGTGGGGCTCCATACGGCTGCTTTCCACTTCTGGTTCATCCCTACGATGCGACAGGAACCGTCCGTGAAAAGAGCGTAGCGTGTTTCCTCTGCTGGGAGATGGTTGTATGGTGGAAGTTCTTCAGTCCATGCCAATTGTTCCTGCTCCTCTTCATCAGCAAGACCAAACTTTTCACCTTCTGGCCAGTTTGTATTTCCAAAATCCTAGTTCTGGTTCCAAATACGGGTGTGCTGTGTGATGAGGGCTGTCCGTTTGTTCCGTGTGGTGTCGGTGGCGTGGCAGGATGTGGGAACCTTTCCTTGAAACATCCACCCCAGCACCGGCAGTCGGGGTGCCAGGAGGAGTTGTGCTTCTGTGCCAATCACCCCCAAGGCAGCTTGAACTCCTTCATAGGCGGCCAAGATTCCCTTCTCTGTGCGAGTGTACTTGGCTTCAGACCCTCTGTAGCTTTGGATCCAGAATCCCAGTGGTCGGCCTCCAGTCTCCGCAGGCACCTTCTGCCAAAGGCTCCAGGACAAGCCATTGTTCCTGGCTGCAGAGTAGAACACATTCCTCACCTCTGGTCCCGTCCTGACTGGGCCAAGGGCGACTGCATGAGCGATCTCCTGCTTGATCTGGGCAAAGGCTTGTTGCTGCTCAGGGCCCCAGTGGAAATCGTTCTTTTTGTGGGTGACCAGGTAGAGAGGGCTCAAAATCTGGTTTTACTCAGGAATGTGCAATCTCCAAAAACTGGCTTCCAGCAGAATCTGGACGATCCTCTCTCCTTTCTCAAATACTTCCATTGCTGAGTTCCCCCACACAATGATGCCATCGATGTACTGCAGGTGTTCTGGAGCTTCACCCTTTGCCAGTGCAGCCTGGATCAGTCCATGGCAGCTGGTGGGGCTGTGCTTCCACCCCTGGGGCAGTCGGTTCCAGGTGTACTGCACGCCCCTCCAGGTGAAAGCAAACTGAGGCCTGCATTCTGCTGCCAGAGGAATGGAGAAAAGCGCGTTAGCAATGTCAGCAGTGGCGTACCACTTTGCTGCCTTGGACTCCAGCTTGTACTGGAGCTCCAGCATGTCGGGCACAGCAGCGCTCAGCGGTGGAGTCACTTCATTCAAGGCATGATAGTCCACAATCTCCCTTCTCTGTCTGACTTGTGCACAGGCCAAGAGGGGCTGTTGAAGGATGAGTGGGTTTTGCTGATCACCCCTTGGCTCTCCAGCTCACGGATCATTCTGTGGATGGGATCACGGCATCCCGATTTGTTCAATACTGCCAGCGGTGCACTGTCGAGGTGGCAATTGGCACTCGTTGCTCTTCCACCCTCAGGAGTCCTACTGCAGATGGATGCTCTGATAGTCCAGGCAAGGTGTTCAACTGCTTCATGTCCTCTGCCTCTCCAGCAGCTATGCCAAAAGCCCACCTGAGTCCCTTTGGGTCTTTGTAGTAGCCATTCTGGAGGAAGTCTATGCCCAGAATACACGGGGCCTCTGGGCCGGTCACAATGGGATGTTTCTGCCACTCCTTCCCAGTCAGGCTCACCTCGGCTCCCAACAGGGTCAATTGCTGTGATCGATCCCCCCGTCAGCCCGGCAATGGAAACAGGTTCTGCCCCCACATGTCCCCATGGTATCAGGGCACACTGCGCACCAGTATCAGCTAAGGTTTCATATTTCTGTGGCTCTGATGTGCCAGGCCATCGGATCCACGCTGACCAGAGATCCGGTTTTCCCGTGCCTCTCCCTGGCTCGAGGCAGGGCCCCTCTAGCCCTGGTTCCCATTTCTTCCCTGGGCATACATACTAGAGGCTCCTTCAAGGGGATCTGACAGATCATACCCGGCAGCTCGGTCACGGGAGGCTGAGGCTGCCTTCACCTTAGTGGAATTCTCTCAGTTAGTGTTTCCCTGCTTGCGTAGACACAGCCATGCTGCCAGGACAGAAGTGAGCTGATGAACTTTGGACCTGATTAGCATAAAAGATTTGATAGTCAGAATGCCTTGGCAAGAACAAACAGAGCTTTGAAGACTGCAAGAAGACTGAATCAAGAAAGAAGATTGAATCAACTTCTATGAGCAAGAGATGTTGCAAATTGGATAAGTTTGTTTATGTGTTGATTCACCCAATCATTGTCAAAAAAAATTACTAGTCTTCCTAGAATTGTGTATAAGCATGTGTAGTCCATGTGGAAAACATGTTCACTCTCCTGTGAAAATGTAAAAAGTTTAATAAAGGACAATGGGAGACAAGGACCACAGAGCAAAGGTTATTTATGGCCAGGTGCATCTTGGCACTCAGCCAAGAGCACCCTGTTACCTTCGGGGATCTCCCTTAAATACCTTTTCCCTCACATCAGCCTGTTGCCTATTCACAGCCCCTTATGCATATCCATAACCTAGTTTACATTTTCCAGGAACTATTTTACATGGCCCCTCCTTGGGTCCCCCTTTTCAGAGCATGCGTGTTTCCTGGCTGGAGTTTGGCTCCTTCTCTTTATCACTTCCAGTTCGGGCCTTGGTCCACACTGCCTTCAGATGGTGAGTGCTGATCGTTGGCAGATCTGTAGCAGGTGTCCTCATCCTGTGTTCATTGGATGTTATCCCATCCAAGCAGGCATTTTAACACAAGCAGACTTCTGTCAGCTATTGCACTACTATGTCTAAGCTTAATTAACAACAAAATTAGAAACTTTATCTTTGGAACAAAGTTACTTGAACATCACACATATAAAATCCACTTTGATGTTTGCAAAAGCCAATATTATAATACGTAGCTATAACACTGCTCTCCTGCAAGGAAAGGCTGACACAGCTCGGCTTCTTCAGCCTGGGCAAGAGACTTAGACTTGATCCAACTGTGGCCTTCCAGGACCTGAGGGCAACCTACAAGAAAGCTGGACAGGGGCTTTGTAGGAGGGCAGGCAAGGACAGGACAAGGGAGAATGGATCCAAATGGAAAGAGAGTCGGTTTAGGTGAGGGATTCAGAAAAAAGACTCTCCTGGAACAGGTTGCCCAGAGAAGGTGTGGCTGTCCCGTCCCTGACAGTGCTCAAGGCCAGGCTGCACGGAGCTCTAGACAAGCCGGGCTAGTGCAAGGGGTGCCCAGCCACAGCAGGGGGGTTGCAGCCGTGTGATTTTTCAGATCCCTTCCAAGCCAAACCATGCCACGACTCCATGATTCTGGGATACTTCCCCTCCTCATCCTCTGGCAGAAAAAGAAACTTGGCCCCAAGTTCCACATTGCAGACCATGTCCTTTGGCAGCCTGCAACTGTCTCAACAGAGGATGAAAAGAGATGAATTTAATGACACGATTTCCCTTTTCTACATGAAAATTAAATGCTGCACTCCTGTCCAAAAACTGTCGGAAACTGTCAGAAAAGGCAATTCTTCCCCATGAAATGCTACACCTCAGCCAAAGAAGAAAGAAGCCACAAGCCAGCACTCTTCTTTATTGCTAGATTGTTTGATTTGGTTACTTCTCTAATAGGAATTCCTTGGGGGTTTCATTTGTTTGTTTCTCTCTTTCGTTCCGCGGGGCGCGCGGCGGCTCCTCCGTTGGGTTCGCGGAGGCAACGGAGGAACGTTCGCGAGCTGCGGCGGTTCCTCAGCAGCAGCAGCAGCAGCAGCAGCAGCAGCAGCAGCAGCAGCAGCAGCAGCAGCAGCAGCAGCAGCAGCAGCAGCAGCGCTTCTCTCGATCGGTTTTCCGCTCGACTTTCCACTCGCTCCCCATCCCCTTCTCCCTCTCACACTCACTCCGCTCCCGTCCCGTCCCGTCCCGTCTGTGTCCCGCCTCTCCCAGCCCGGCTGATGCCGCGTCCCGCAAGGCGCCCCTCGGCGGGGTCGCCCCGTGCCCGCCCCTGCCCGTCCCGCCGCGGAGCCGCCTCCGCCGGGCTCTCTCCGTACTGGCTGTGGCGCCGCTGGAAGTGCCGCTCGCTCTGGTGCTGGCGGAGCAGCGCGGTCTTTTGGCTCCGCCTGGCGCGGGCTCTGGCCCGGCCCCGGCCGAGGCCCCGGCCCCGAACGAAGCTCCTGCCGCGGTTCCGCCCGCAGCCGCCCCGCTGCCGCCCCGCGCCCGCCCCGTCGCCGACAGCGTCGCCGGCGGCTTCCCCGCTCCGAGCTCCGCCGCTCGTCAGCTCGGCCGCCGGCCCCGAGCCGCCGCAGCCCGGGGCGGCTCGGCAAGCAGCAGCGCGCCGGGCGCTCGGCTTGGCGGGGCAGAAGAGCGGGAGCGCGGTGCCGCCCGCACGGGCGGAGAAGCCTCCCCTGGAGCAGCTCTACCGGGAGGGCCCGCTGCTGGGGAGCGGCGGCTGCGGCAGCGTTTACTCCGGGACCCGGCTCGCCGACGGCGCCCCGGTAAGAGACGGGGCCGGAGCGGAGGGGGCGGCGGGCGGCGGGCAGCGAGCTCAGCCCGGCGCTCGCCTTGGCTTGCAGGTGGCCATCAAGCGAGTGTGCCGCGATCGCATCCCGGAGTGGGCGCGGCTGGTGAGTGAGCGGGGCCAGCGGGAGAAGGCGGCGGGGCGTGCCGGGCGGGGCTAAGGCGAGGCCCGGCAGGGTGGCAGCCGGAAGGCTGCGAGGGGAGCGAGCGGCGAGTGAGCGGGGCCCGCGCAGCGTCCCGGGCCGGGCAATGGCGAGCGGCGGCGGGGCCGGGCAGGGGGTGGCCAAGGCGCGGCGCAGCATCGGCCCCGCTGAGGGCATCGCGGTCCCCCCGCAGCACAACGGCGCCCTGGTGCCCCTGGAGCTGGCGCTGCTGTGGATGGTGTCGTGCCCTGGCTTCCGCGGCGTCGTGCGGCTCCTGGACTGGTTCGAGCTGCCCGACGGCTTCGCGCTGGTCATGGAGCGTCCGCAGCGCTGTCAGGACCTCTGGGACTTCCTGCACGAGCGGGGGTTCCTGACGGAGCCCGTGGCGCGGGGGCTGTTCCGCCAGGTGCTGGAGGCCGTGCGGCACTGCACCAGCCGCGGCGTCCTGCACCGCGACATCAAGGCCGAGAACGTCCTCGTCGACCTGGCCACGGGCGAGGCGAAGCTCATCGACTTCGGCTGCGGCACGATCCTCCAGGACACGTTCTACACCCGGATGTCAGGTGAGCCCAAAGCCGGGGCCCAGCCGGGCAGAGGAGGTTCCCCCCTTGGCTGGCAGAGGGGGAAGAGGGAGACAGGGAGGGGAGGGTGCAGAATCCTCCTTCAGCCGGCTGCAGCCAAGTTGCTTTTCGGCGGGGCAGGGGCTGGCTGTTGTGGAACGGGGGCGGGCTGGGAGGGAGGGAGGAAGGGAGGGAGCAGCATCGGCCTGATGAGCTGTGCCTGTGACCCATAGGAACGCCGGAGTACAGCCCACCGGAGTGGATCCTCTTTGGCTGCTACCATGGCCAGCCAGCCACCATCTGGTCCCTGGGCATCCTGCTCTATCACCTGATCTGCGGGCACCTTCCTTTCCACACAAACGAGGACATCGTCCGGGGCCAGCTCTTCTTCCCGCCCCGGGTGTCTCAAGGTGGGGCTGCGCCTTCAAGGCTCAGGAGGAGGAATGGGGCTGGGAGGGGGCAGCTGGCACATCAGCATCCTGCTCTTGCAGCTAGTGAGGCGGTTGATCTCCTGGGCTTAGCTGGAGGAGGTGGCACGTGTGCCTCTGTGCTGCTCTCCTCCGGAAGGGAGGATCCATGGGAAGCTTTTGGCTGCAGCTCTGAGCACTCCTAGTGTGGCCTGGGCACTGTGGAATGTGGGAGAGCATGGACAGGAGCCTTGTCCCGCTGAGCGTCGGTTTCTGGTTTCTCTCTGCAGAGTGCCAGCACCTCATCAGGTGGTGTTTATCCATGGACCCCGCAGACAGGCCATCACTGGAAGACCTTTTTGAGCATTCTTGGCTGCAGGAGCCCTGCCTGGCCCAGGAGACAGCAGAGACCCATCCCTCTGCTCAGTAGGATCCAGGGGCCCAGCAAGTACCAGCTGCATGCGTCTGGTGGCACTCCAAGAAAACCCCAGAGCGTTTCCCTGCGGCCGCAGCACGGAGGAGAGAGCGCAGCCGAGGAGATGCTTCCGCTGGTCCCCGGCGAGTTGTGGAGGGAGCGGCTCAGTGCTCCCCGTGCCACTGGAGAAGTGGTGGCAGTGCGGTGAAGGTGCCACGGACTGGAACAGGGGAAACATCCCCCTGCAGCTCAATGACATCGGGATGTCCCCGCAAGCCGAGGCACAGCTGGCGTGTTCTTCTGGAGCACCACGTGGAGCTGGGAACACCATCCTGGAGCTGGCCGCTGGCGGGGCAAAGCCGAGCGGCTTTGGCTGCGGCCCCTTCCTGGAGGACACGCTCTGCGCCCCGATGAAATCAAGATGAGTCCCCAGCCGGCGCAGGGGCGGGGGGATGCTCGTGCTTCCAGGCATGGCAGGGCTCGGCCTGGCCACGCGCCGCAGGTTCCCCGCTCGGCGGCGCTGGGGAATATTAATTTTTCCCCTGGCTGCCGAGCTGCTTTTTGGTGGGACAGGGGACAGATGTTGTGGAAGGGGAGCAGGCTCCTGGCCTTGCTGACAGCTTCTGCCAGCCAGCCTGGCACGGGCTGGGGCGGGGGCAGCCAGCCTGACAAAACATCCATCCATGTGGATGGTGGCAGCAGAGGGGGACGGGTTCCGAAGCCGTGCCCCAGCTGGTCTGCTTTGCAGGCCCTCGAGGAAGGGGTGCGTTTACGGGTGGGAAAGGTGGGGTTTTTCCCCACCCGTGGACAGGTTTCATTCTCGCATGGAGTGGTCAGACCCTCCTCAGGCCCGTGAAACGGTGACAGGCTGTGTAGGTTTTTCTTGTTTCCAGATCTTGCTTTGAATTGACTTCCATGCAATTGTTCTTTGTTTTCCCAGGAAGATTACACCTGGTGCCCGGACCGGACGGGGAAGCGCCTGCACCGTCCGTGGAGCACATCCAGGGCCAGCGCTACCCCAGGGGCCACGGCCTGCAGGGACATCCCCTTCAAGAAGGACGAGGACCTCGTGTGGGATCGGCTCCTCTCCTGGCAGCAGGTCTGCAGAGGTGGGTACCCGGCTCCACAGCTGGGCTGGCAGAAGGGCTTCGGGCAGAGGGCAGCGGGCACACGGGCATCCCGCCCTTGCAGCTGCTGAGGAGGCTGCTGTGCTGTGCTGAAGCGGAGGAGGTGGAACGTGGCCTGCCACGCTGCCCTTCTCTCGAAACAGAGAATGGCTCGGGAGGTTTGGGCTCTGAGCACAGCCAGCAGCCTGGCCCAGGCACAGGCCATGGCAGGACAGGGCACAGGAGCCTTCTGTGACTGACCGTGGCTCTCTGGTTTCTCTCCGCAGGCTGCCAGCACCTCATGCCATGGAAATGGCTCCGCTCGGCCTGCCAGGCTGGGAGGGCTGGAGGGCGGCGGGTGTTCATTTGCTGTCAGAAAGGAATCGTTCTATTTTTTTGTCATCATCATGATCAGAGCATTTCTTTCATCCTTTTCCAAGCTTTTGGCCTCCCTTCCTCCAGGGTAATCTTTTTGTGTCCTTCCTCAGCCACTTGATGGCATTTGGCAGGGGGGGTTAAGCAATGTGAAAAGTTCAACAACAGCTCCTGTTGCCAACTGCAGCAGCCCCTTCAAGAGCCCTGAGCTTCCAGCGAGGTCCACGTGTGCCTTGCCAAAGGGAGTGGTTTGCAGCGATGGCGTTGTCGCCCTGCTGCAAAAGCTGGGAGGAAGTCAGAAGTGGCAAAATGCCAATTTGGCTCAACCCCTGCCCAGGTTCTGCATCTTTCCCCTCTGCTCGGTGACAGGCAGGCAGGGCTGGACTCCAGCAAGGTTCAAGTTCTTGGTGCTCCCTGGCATCGAGGGGATCAAGTAAACTCTTGTATGCAGTGGCTGCAATAGGGCTACTGAAGGGAAAAAGGAGATGTCGTGAGGTGGGGAATCCTTCTTGTCTCCTTTGTCTCCCCAGGAGCCCCTTGGAAAGGGAAATGCCCACACGGGTTTATCTGACTCCTTCCCAGCCAGCCTTTCCCTCAGTCCCGGCTCTCATTTGCTCCGCAGGCTTCACCAGCTCGCTCAGCTCAGAGGAGCTCTCAGAGGAGAAAACGCTGCCTGGCGTGGGGCTGGCTGATCCCTGTCTCATCTTGATTCCATTTCCGTGCTCCCTCCCCCATCCAAGAGAGCGAAGGATCCCGCACAACCTGTCACAATCCAATCTTGTGGGGTGTTTGTGATGGTTTGTTAACCGATCCCAAAAGTGCAAAACTGCAAATGGCAAGGGACCATCACTTTAATCACAACAAATGCATCTTTATTTAGGTACCAACAGCAAATGCAATAGAAGGGACAGAAAAGGGAAATAGAGAGAAAAGAGAGGAAGGGGAATAGAGCTACCACCGTCGAGATGAGATCCTCGATGGTCCAGCCATCATTCACTATCTCAAATAACTGAAAAAAGCACTGGAAAAGAATTTGTTTTTTTAAAATTAAGTTTAAAAAAAAGGGAAGGAATTCCATAAAGAAAACCAAAGAGTATAAATACAGTAATTTAAACTTCTCAAAGCCCTTTGCTAATGGAGCCCTGAAGCCCAGTCACGTGCAGTGTGGCCTCGGCAGTGCCTTTGAGCCCAGAACTGCCAAGGGACAGGGCCGGGATGAGCCTTCACCCAAAACAGGCTCCAAGACTGAGTGGGAATCAATCCAGAACAGGGCTCACACAAAGAGCAAAGCCTCAAGGCCAAAGCCAAACCTTCATCAGGTTGGATTTGTTTGAACACTGAACTTCAGCAAATTTGCTTGTCTGGTAACATCAGTGTCACCATGAAACTTTACATGAGCTACTAAATAAGCACTGTCCTGTCCTGAGCTGTGTGGCCCAAATACTGTTGAGAACTTGCTCTGCCTCTGCCCTGTGCCCCCGGGGCTGCTCTTGGCCTGGCAGCCTCAGTGGGAGCCAGCACTGGCTGCAGCCCCAGCGGGCCCCCCAGGACAAGGCCCAGCAATGAAGAGGCCAATGAAAGCACTGGGCAGCAGCAGAGCCCTCAGCAGAGTTCTTTGGACAACCACAGACTGGCCACAGCTCCACTGCAGCCTCATTGGGAATCTTCCCTTACTGTCAGCAGCATTTAAAGATGTTGGAGGGTAGAGATCAGCCACAACTTACTGTTTCTTTTCCTTCCACTACTGGAACCCCACATAGCACAGGACCATAGAAATGGCACAGTGAACAGTGTCACTACCGTGCTTATCATGCAGGACCTGCGCACATCCTGGGGGCAGACAATTCTTGGGGTGCTCAAAGGATTCCTGGCATTTATGTGTGACTTGCCAAGCTCTTCTGTGGGAGCAAAAGGGAGCGTGAGCCCGTGCTGTGCTGCACTGCCGAGCTGGCAGCACGGTGGACACGGCCAGGACGTTCTCTGTTTCCCCCAGAGCTGGGGCCTGCAGGCCCCTTGCCGCCCCTTGGCACAGGCTGTGCCACCCAACAAAGCCCAGCAGGCCGGGAGGAGAGCCCGGGGCCAGCGCAGCTGCTTGGGCAGTCGCTGCTTCGAGGGACACGGGCCAAACCCATCCCTGAGCAGCCCAGAACAGGAGCACAGGATGGAGAGCAGGGAGGACAAATCCCCGCGGCAGAACCTCGTGGAAGAGGCCGTTTTGAGCGGCTCCACGGTGCAGGAACCCAACGGGGGGGAAAAGCCCTGGAGATGCCACACGAGGAGGGGCTGCAAAAACAGATCACGGGGATCTGAGGAGGAAAGAACCACCCTGGGCTAGGGAGGCGGCCGGAAATCGAGCCAGAGCTCGGAGCTGGTGGTCCATGAGCAGCTCCAGGATGGGGAGAAGCCCCACAAGTGCTCAGAGTGTGGGAAGAGCTTCAGGTACAGCTCCCAGCTGATCGTGCACCAGAGGATCCACAATGAGGAGAGGCCCTGCAAGTGTGGGGAGTGTGGGACGAGCTTCAGCCAGAGCTCCAACCTGGTCAGCCACCAGTAGATCCACACTGGGGAACGGCCCTACAAGTGTTCCAAGTGTGGGAAGAGGTTTCAGACCAGCTCCGATCTCCTCAAGCACTATCGGGTTCACACAGAGGAGAGGCCCTTCTGCTGCCCTGACTGCGGGAAGGGATTCAGGAGGAACTCCCACCTCATCACCCGCTCTCCTCTCCGGGGAGAGGCCCTACGAGTGTCCCCAGTGTGGGAAGAGCTTCTCACAGAGCTCTACCTGGGCCCAACACCAACGGAGGCACCGGTAAGGGAAGCCCTGTGAGTGCCCCGAGTGTGAGAAGAGCAAAACTCCATCCCCCACTACAGGACCCACACTGGGCACAGCCCTGGTCACCCACATTCCCTGTCATCCATGTTGGGAACACAGCTGGCTGCTTTTCCTTTTGTGTTCACCTTAATTTTTTTCTCTTCTCCATCCCTCTGCACTCCAAAAGCCAAGAGGGATCCATCTTTCACCTCAAAACCACTCACATGCTACTGAAAACAACTGTATTTTAAGCCATAAAACACAATCCCACCTCAAATTGTTTGTTCCCACCTCAAAAACCTCTATCCCTTGCCAAACTCTCTCGATTCCAGAGCCTCCAGAGTGAGATGGGGTTGGGAGGAGCTGGGAGAAGTGGGATCTCAGTTTGGAGGGGTGGGATGGGGATTCTGTGGGGCTGCGTGGCTGGGATCTATTTGATAGCAAATAAAACCTTCAGACTTACTGATTTCTTTGCCGTTCATTTTCAGTCCGTGGCAGTTCTGTCTGCAGAGCGCCGCCTCACAGAGCGTCCCCTCACAGTTCCCGGCCTTGGCCTGGCCCCGCCCCTTTCCCCTCACGGTTCCCGCCCTTTCCTCGCCCCCTTTCCCCTCACGGTTCCCGCCCTTTCCTCGCCCCCTTTCCCCTCACGGTTCGGCCTTCGGGAACGGGGCAGGTGGAGGAGGGAGGGAGGAAGAGGCGCAGCGGCAGCGAGGAGCAGACGGAGAAGAGCAGAGAAGGAATCGCGGGGCCCTGGCGCTGCCTGAAGTCGCCGCAGCCCCGGGAGCATCGCCCCCCATCCCGCAGGTGCCCGGGGAGGGGGAGCTCAGCCCAAATATGCCGGGGGGTTCCTGGGTTTGGGGTTTTTTGGGGGGATGTTTGGAGCTGGCAGGGCTCCAAAGCCGAGCCGCAGATGGCCCTCGGGGGAACATCGGGGGTCCCGGGGCCCGGAGTGGCTGCTCCCAGTATGAGCCCAGTCACTGCCAGTATGAGCTCAGTCCCTCCCAGTCATTTCCTATGGTGATGCAATTTCCTTCCAGCAAGATCCCGTTTGCTCCCAGTTCCTCCCACTTTCATCCAGTGTGTTCTCAGTTCTCCCAGTTGCCCCTGGCATCATCCTAGTCACTCCCAGTATGGTCCCAGTATAATCCCAGTTACTTTCAGTCACTCCCAGTATGGTCCCAGCTACCTCCAGCATGGTTCCAGTTGCTTCCTAGATCTATCCAGTCAGTCCCAGTATGCTCCCAGTTGCTCCCAGTCACCCCCAGTATGGGGGATGATGTGCAGGGTGTGTTCCCAGTTGCTCTCAGATACTGCCAGTATGAGTCCAGTCACTCCCAGTATAATCCAAATATGGGCCCAGTGTGCTCCCAGTCACTGCCAGGATGAACCAGTTGTGCTCCACATGGTTCCAGTTGCTCTCTTTCACCCTCACTTTCATTCCAGTCACTACCAGTATTTCCCAGTGTACCCCAGTTCCCTCCAGCATGTTCCCAGTTCACAATCAGTTCCTTCCTGTATGATCCCATTTGCTGACAACCACTCCCAGTCAGCCTCAGTGTAGTTGCACTCACTGCCAGTGTGATCCCAGTCACTTCCAGCATGATCCCAGTTCATCCCACTATAAACCCAGGTGTTTCCAATCACCCCCAGCATGCAGCCAGTCACTCCCAGTTCCACCCAGTTGCTCCCAGTTACTCCTACCATGATCCCAGTTGCTCACAGCTGCTCCCAGTAACCCTCAGCATAATCCCAGTCACTCCCAGTGTATCCCATTTGCCCGTAGCATGGTCTCAGTTGCCCCCTGCAGGCTGCTACTCACTCCCAGTATGTTCCACGTATGTTCCCAGTATGAGCCCAGTCTCAGCCCAGTCTCCATCAGTGCGATCCCAGTCTGCCCTGGCACGGCAGTGTGATCCCAGTCTGGTGTCAGTACAAAGCCAGCACAGTCCCAGTCCCTCCCAGTGCTGCCACTCCTGGCATCCCCCAGCCCTCTGTGCGTTCCCCCCTCCCGGCTGTCCCGAGAGGAGCCCCAAGGGCTGGCAGTGCCCAGGCAGGGTCCCCAGCAAGGCCCAGTTGGGATGTGCAGCCCCCAGTTTTCCCAGTTTGCCTCTCCTTTTGCCCGGGCCGGGTTCCCCCCTGGAACAGCGGGTGGGAGCAGCCGAGAGCCCCGCGCTGCCCATCCCGACCTGGCCCGGCTCCATCCCCGCTCCTGCCGCGGGCTGCGAGGGCTGCGGGAACGGGACACCGAGGGTGTCGCTGCTCCTGGGGGAGGAGGAGGAGGGAGGGAAGGGCAGGGATGGAGGAGGAGAAGGAGGTGGGCTTAGGGAGGAGGAGGGAGGGTGGAAATAGGAGAAGGAGGTGGGGTAATGGACAAGGAGGAGGGGGGATCGAAGAGGAGGGATGGAAGGGGATGGATGGAAGATGAGAAGGAGGTGGGGTTAGGGAGGAGGAGGGCGGGGACGGAAGAGGAGGAGCGGCAGGAAGAGGAGGGACAAAGGCGGATCAAGGACAGCAGGCGGGTTCACGCGGTCGAGCCGTCCCTGGATTCGCAGCCCCCACGTGTGGGATCATCGCCCCCCATCCCGCAGGTGAGCGGGGAGGGGGAGCTCGGGCCAGATATCCTGGGGGGTCCCTGGGTTGGGTTTTTTGGGGGGATGTTTGAAGAATGAAGAACTGCCATGCTGAGCAGAAAAGGCCCCTTGGGGGGACATTGGGGGTCCCGGTGGCGGCTGCCGGCAGAGGCAGCCTGGAGGAGCAGAGCCCTGTGTCCCCCAGGAGCCCAAAGTGGGGAGCCCAGAGAGGGGGGAGCGCCGCCATGGGCGGCACCCTCAAGAGCCTGGAGAGGGGCAGGGGGGACTCCTTGGAGCCGCTGCAGCCCAAAGCAGAGAAGAAGGGGAGAAGGGAGCCCGGGAGCCCAAAAAGCCCCGGCAGCCCTAAATGGGGAGAGCCAAGAGGGGGGAGCTTTTGGCATTGCTGGGACTCCCGGCAGCCTGGGGAGGGCGGGCACCGAGGAGAAGGGGGACCCCCAATCCAAGCGTGACCCCCAGCAGCTGGGACAGGGGGGAAGCCCGAACAGCAAAGGGGAGGGAGCAGGGACGGGGAACTCCTGGGAGGCTTTTTCAGGGCTGAATCTTGGTGTTTGGGAGGTTTTTATGGAGCCCAGGTGGCCGGGGACTTCTGGAGATGGACTTGGGCAGAGGGACCTTCAAAGTCAACATGCTCATCCCTTGTTTTCCCCAAACCAGGATTTCCCATTCCTAGCCCATGGCAGGCTGCGAAGAAGAGGAAGACCCTCTCCTTGTCCTTCCTCTCCCAGAGCAGGAGCTGAGGATGGAGAGCAGGGAGGACAAATCCCCGTGGCAGAACCTCGTGGAAGAGGCCGTTTTGAGCGGCTCCATGGTGCAGGAACCCAACGGGGAGGAAAAGCCCCGGAGATGCCGCACGAGGAGGAGCTGCAAACGCAGATCACGGGGATCTGAGGAGGAAAGACCCACCCTGGGCTGGGGAGGCGGCCGGAGATGGAGCCAGAGCTCAGAGCTGGTGGTCCCTGAGCAGCTCCAGGATGGGGAGAAGCCCCACAAGTGCTCAGAGTGTGGGAAGAGCTTCAGGTACAGCTCCCAGCTGAGCAGGCACCAGAGGACCCACACTGGGGAGAGGCCCTACGAGTGTGGGAGTGTGGGAAGAGCTTCCGCCAGAGCTCCAACCTGCTCGTGCACCAGATGATCCACACTGGGGAACGGCCCTACGAGTGTTCTGAGTGTGGGAAGGGGTTTAAGACCAGCTCCGATCTCCTCCTGCACTACCGGAGTCACACAGAGGAGAGGCCCTTCTGCTGCCCCGACTGTGGGAAGGGATTCAAGCAGAAGTCAAACCTCGTCAGTCACCAGAGGACCCACACTGGGGAGAGGCCCTACGAGTGTGGACAGTGTGGGAAGAGATTCACCCTGAGCTCCAGCCTGATCCAGCACCAGAGGATCCACACTGGGGAGAGGCCCTACGAGTGTTCCAAGTGTGGGAAGAGGTTTAAGACCAGCTCCGATCTCCTCAAGCACTATCGGGTTCACACGGAGGAGAGGCCCTTCTGCTGCCCTGACTGTGGGAAGGGATTCAGGCAGAAGTCCCACCTCATCACCCACCAGCGCATCCACACTGGGGAGAGGCCCTACGAGTGTCCCCAGTGTGGGAAGAGCTTCTCACAGAGCTCTACCTTGACCCAACACCAACGGAGGCACCGGTGAGGGAAGCCCTGTGAGTGCCCCGAGTGCGGGAAGAGCTTCATGTGCTGCTCCAGCTCCATCCCCCACTGCAGGACCCAGGTTGGGCAGAGCCCTGGTGACCCACATTCCCTGTGATCTATGCTGGGGACAATATTCTGGAGGATAGATGTGGGTTCTGGAGGTATACTGGAGGATAGATGTGGGTTCTGAGGGTATTTTGGGCAGTGTACTCCATCTCTTTGCCCTCCAAAAGCCAAGAGGGTCACCTCAAAACAACTCAATCCCACTGAAAACAACTCAATTTTAATTCATATGGGCTCAATCCCACCTCAAAATGGCTTGTTCCCACCTAAAAAAAACTCAATCCCACGCCAAACTCACTTGATTCCACAGCCGCCAGGTTGAGATGGGGTTGGAAGGAGATTGGGAGAAGTGGGATCCCAATTTGGAGCGGTGGGATGGGGATTGTGTGGAGCTGGGTGGCTGGGATGTATTTGATAGTGAATAAAACTTTCAGAGTTACTGATTTCTGTCCCGTTCATTTTCAGTCCGTTGCAGTTCTGTTTGCAGAGTGCCACCTTCTCAGCTGATTGTGTTTGTGTCCTCCTTTCTCTCCTGCCTCTCTTTGCCTGCTCTCTTTCTCTCTCTGTGTCTCCCTTGAGCCAGGGCAGCTGCCACCAAAGACCCTGCCCTGATTTAATTCCCAGTGCAGGAGCTACAACAACCATGGGTGAAGTTAGGAAGGCTGGCAGTGAAATGTCACTGTAGGATCTTG
The DNA here is from genome assembly GCF_026979565.1 of Vidua chalybeata. Classification (NCBI taxonomy): domain Eukaryota; kingdom Metazoa; phylum Chordata; class Aves; order Passeriformes; family Viduidae; genus Vidua; species Vidua chalybeata. The sequence continues at coordinate 931,041 of NW_026530345.1, forward strand.
CTGCACTTGGCTTTTGGCCCCTTCTTAAGACCTTTGCCTTCAAGGGCAGGAACATATTTCCCTACTGGGAACTGGAATTCCAGACCCTTGGAGTGTGTGCCCTGCAGGACCATAGAGACTGGGATCATGGGGACTGGGATCATGCAGACTGGGATCATGGGGACTGGGATCCTACAGACTGGGGGTGCACAGACTGGGACCATGTGGATCAGGACCATCCAGACTGGGATCATACAAACTGGGATCATTTGGACCGGGATGACTGCACTGAACGTTGTGAACGGAGGGGGTCCCACGCTGCCCAGGGCTCCCTCCCAGTCACTCCCAGTCCCTCCCAGTCCCAGCGCTGCTCTGGGGTGCAGCCAAAGCTCCCCAGAGTGAACTCGGAGGTCCCAGAGCAATCCAGGTACAGGTCCCAGCACCGGTCTTGGAGCAATCCTGGTCCCGATGCCGACCTCGGTCTCAGTCTCGGTCCCAGAGCACCCCCAGTACGGGTCTCAGTGCACCCACTCGACGCCATGTTCTCTAGCCCAGGTGTTGGCAATGCCGCTCTTGAAATGAGTCCCCTTGTCTGACTCAGTCCTCTCAGGGGTGCCATGCCTCCCCAGGACTTGCTTTTCCAGGCCCAGGATGGTGTTGGGGCAGTGCTGTGAGGCACAGGGGAGGTCTCCAAGCATCCCGTGGTGGCTTCTATCATGGTGAGCACGTAGCACTTGCCTTGGCGTGTCTGGGGCAGTGTGACGTGGTCAATCTGCCAGGCCTCCCCATACTTGTACTTGGACCCCCGCCCACCATAGCACAGGGGCTTCACCCGCTTGGCCTCCTTGCTCACAGCACACGTCTCACAGTCATGGATAACCTGAGAAATCCTGTCCATGCTTAGATCCACCCCTCGGTCTCGTGCCCACTTATAGGTGGCGTCTCTGCCCTGATGACCTGAGGCATCATGAGCCCATCGAGCTCAGAACAACTGCCCCTTGTGATGCCAATTCAAGTCTATCTTTGACACCTCTGTCTTTGCAGCCTGATCTACCTGCTCGTTGTTTCGGTGCTCCTCATTAGCCCGACTCTTGTGGACATTGGCATCTACATGGCAGACTTCCACAGGTACCTTCTCCATCCGAGAGGCAATGTCTTTCTGTTGTAGATGTCAGCGAACCCAATGGGAAGAATGATGATGTCTAACTCCATTTCAGAAGGCTGAATGATTTCTTTATTATAATTATGTTATAATACATTAATATGCTATATAAAAGAGGATACTAAATACTACATGCTACTTTCTCTAACTATCATATCTCACTCCTCACAACTCGTGCCCCTGTTCTCCAGAGTCCAGACACAGGTGGATCCAATTGGCCATCAGGCCCAAACAATCCACCATGGTCCAACCAAGTGCTCACTCTGGGTAAACAATTCTCCAAACACATTCCACAAGAGAAAAACAAGGAGCAGAAATAGAAATTGTTTTCTCTTTCATTTCTCTCTGTGCACCTCAATAAAAAATCCTGAGAGAGAGAAATGTGCTTGCCACATCTTTCCACTCATCAGCATTCCAGACTGGTTTTCCTCTAAGCTGCCAGTTGGCCTTTTTCCACCTTTCCAGGCAGCCCCACAGAGCATTGGCTGCCATCCATGAATTGGTATAAAGGCAGAGCTTTGGTCACTTCTCTCTTTCAGCATTGCACAGAGCCAGCTGAACGGCCTTGAGTTCAGCAAGTTGACTTGATCCACCTTCTCCTCAGTAGCTTGTGCAGCCTGTCGTGTGGGGCTCCATACGGCTGCTTTCCACTTCTGGTTCATCCCTACGATGCGACAGGAACCGTCCGTGAAAAGAGCGTAGCGTGTTTCCTCTGCTGGCAGATGGTTGTATGGTGGAGTTTCTTCAGCCTGTGTTACTTCTTCTTGCTCCTCTTTGTCACTGAGAGCAAAGTTTTCACCTACTGGCCAGTTTTTATTTCCAAAATCCTGATTCTGGTTTCCAATACGGGTGCACTGTGTGATGAGGGCAATCCACTTGCTCTGTGTGGTGTCGGTGGCGTGGCAGGATGTGGGAACCTTTCCTTGAAACATCCACCCAGCACCGGCAGTCGGGGTGCCAGGAGGAGTTGTGCTTCTGTGCCAATCACCCCCAAGGCAGCTTGAACTCCTTCACAGGCGGCCAAGATTCCCTTCTCTGTGCGAGTGTACTTGGCTTCAGACCCTCTGTAGCTTTGGATCCAGAATCCCAGTGGTCGGCCTCCAGTCTCCGCAGGCACCTTCTGCCAAAGGCTCCAGGACAAGCCATTGTTCCTGGCTGCAGAGTAGAGCACATTCCTCACCTCTGGTCCCGTCCTGACTGGGCCAAGGGCGACTGCATGAGCGATCTCCTGCTTGATCTGGGCAAAGGCTTGTTGCTGCTCAGGGCCCCAGTGGAAATCGTTCTTTTTGTGGGTGACCAGGTAGAGAGGGCTCAAAATCTGGTTTTACTCAGGAATGTGCAATCTCCAAAAACTGGCTTCCAGCAGAATCTGGACGATCCTCTCTCCTTTCTCAAATACTTCCATTGCTGAGTTCCCCCACACAATGATGCCATCGATGTACTGCAGGTGTTCTGGAGCTTCACCCTTTGCCAGTGCAGCCTGGATCAGTCCATGGCAGCTGGTGGGGCTGTGCTTCCACCCCTGGGGCAGTCGGTTCCAGGTGTACTGCACGCCCCTCCAGGTGAAAGCAAACTGAGGCCTGCATTCTGCTGCCAGAGGAATGGAGAAAAGCGCGTTAGCAATGTCAGCAGTGGCGTACCACTTTGCTGCCTTGGACTCCAGCTTGTACTGGAGCTCCAGCATGTCGGGCACAGCAGCGCTCAGCGGTGGAGTCACTTCATTCAAGGCATGATAGTCCACAATCTCCCTTCTCTGTCTGACTTGTGCACAGGCCAAGAGGGGCTGTTGAAGGATGAGTGGGTTTTGCTGATCACCCCTTGGCTCTCCAGCTCACGGATCATTCTGTGGATGGGATCACGGCATCCCGATTTGTTCAATACTGCCAGCGGTGCACTGTCGAGGTGGCAATTGGCACTCGTTGCTCTTCCACCCTCAGGAGTCCTACTGCAGATGGATGCTCTGATAGTCCAGGCAAGGTGTTCAACTGCTTCATGTCCTCTGCCTCTCCAGCAGCTATGCCAAAAGCCCACCTGAGTCCCTTTGGGTCTTTGTAGTAGCCATTCTGGAGGAAGTCTATGCCCAGAATACACGGGGCCTCTGGGCCGGTCACAATGGGATGTTTCTGCCACTCCTTCCCAGTCAGGCTCACCTCGGCTCCCAACAGGGTCAATTGCTGTGATCGATCCCCCCGTCAGCCCGGCAATGGAAACAGGTTCTGCCCCCACATGTCCCCATGGTATCAGGGCACACTGCGCACCAGTATCAGCTAAGGTTTCATATTTCTGTGGCTCTGATGTGCCAGGCCATCGGATCCACGCTGACCAGAGATCCGGTTTTCCCGTGCCTCTCCCTGGCTCGAGGCAGGGCCCCTCTAGCCCTGGTTCCCATTTCTTCCCTGGGCATACATACTAGAGGCTCCTTCAAGGGGATCTGACAGATCATACCCGGCAGCTCGGTCACGGGAGGCTGAGGCTGCCTTCACCTTAGTGGAATTCTCTCAGTTAGTGTTTCCCTGCTTGCGTAGACACAGCCATGCTGCCAGGACAGAAGTGAGCTGATGAACTTTGGACCTGATTAGCATAAAAGATTTGATAGTCAGAATGCCTTGGCAAGAACAAACAGAGCTTTGAAGACTGCAAGAAGACTGAATCAAGAAAGAAGATTGAATCAACTTCTATGAGCAAGAGATGTTGCAAATTGGATAAGTTTGTTTATGTGTTGATTCACCCAATCATTGTCAAAAAAAATTACTAGTCTTCCTAGAATTGTGTATAAGCATGTGTAGTCCATGTGGAAAACATGTTCACTCTCCTGTGAAAATGTAAAAAGTTTAATAAAGGACAATGGGAGACAAGGACCACAGAGCAAAGGTTATTTATGGCCAGGTGCATCTTGGCACTCAGCCAAGAGCACCCTGTTACCTTCGGGGATCTCCCTTAAATACCTTTTCCCTCACATCAGCCTGTTGCCTATTCACAGCCCCTTATGCATATCCATAACCTAGTTTACATTTTCCAGGAACTATTTTACATGGCCCCTCCTTGGGTCCCCCTTTTCAGAGCATGCGTGTTTCCTGGCTGGAGTTTGGCTCCTTCTCTTTATCACTTCCAGTTCGGGCCTTGGTCCACACTGCCTTCAGATGGTGAGTGCTGATCGTTGGCAGATCTGTAGCAGGTGTCCTCATCCTGTGTTCATTGGATGTTATCCCATCCAAGCAGGCATTTTAACACAAGCAGACTTCTGTCAGCTATTGCACTACTATGTCTAAGCTTAATTAACAACAAAATTAGAAACTTTATCTTTGGAACAAAGTTACTTGAACATCACACATATAAAATCCACTTTGATGTTTGCAAAAGCCAATATTATAATACGTAGCTATAACACTGCTCTCCTGCAAGGAAAGGCTGACACAGCTCGGCTTCTTCAGCCTGGGCAAGAGACTTAGACTTGATCCAACTGTGGCCTTCCAGGACCTGAGGGCAACCTACAAGAAAGCTGGACAGGGGCTTTGTAGGAGGGCAGGCAAGGACAGGACAAGGGAGAATGGATCCAAATGGAAAGAGAGTCGGTTTAGGTGAGGGATTCAGAAAAAAGACTCTCCTGGAACAGGTTGCCCAGAGAAGGTGTGGCTGTCCCGTCCCTGACAGTGCTCAAGGCCAGGCTGCACGGAGCTCTAGACAAGCCGGGCTAGTGCAAGGGGTGCCCAGCCACAGCAGGGGGGTTGCAGCCGTGTGATTTTTCAGATCCCTTCCAAGCCAAACCATGCCACGACTCCATGATTCTGGGATACTTCCCCTCCTCATCCTCTGGCAGAAAAAGAAACTTGGCCCCAAGTTCCACATTGCAGACCATGTCCTTTGGCAGCCTGCAACTGTCTCAACAGAGGATGAAAAGAGATGAATTTAATGACACGATTTCCCTTTTCTACATGAAAATTAAATGCTGCACTCCTGTCCAAAAACTGTCGGAAACTGTCAGAAAAGGCAATTCTTCCCCATGAAATGCTACACCTCAGCCAAAGAAGAAAGAAGCCACAAGCCAGCACTCTTCTTTATTGCTAGATTGTTTGATTTGGTTACTTCTCTAATAGGAATTCCTTGGGGGTTTCATTTGTTTGTTTCTCTCTTTCGTTCCGCGGGGCGCGCGGCGGCTCCTCCGTTGGGTTCGCGGAGGCAACGGAGGAACGTTCGCGAGCTGCGGCGGTTCCTCAGCAGCAGCAGCAGCAGCAGCAGCAGCAGCAGCAGCAGCAGCAGCAGCGCTTCTCTCGATCGGTTTTCCGCTCGACTTTCCACTCGCTCCCCATCCCCTTCTCCCTCTCACACTCACTCCGCTCCCGTCCCGTCCCGTCCCGTCTGTGTCCCGCCTCTCCCAGCCCGGCTGATGCCGCGTCCCGCAAGGCGCCCCTCGGCGGGGTCGCCCCGTGCCCGCCCCTGCCCGTCCCGCCGCGGAGCCGCCTCCGCCGGGCTCTCTCCGTACTGGCTGTGGCGCCGCTGGAAGTGCCGCTCGCTCTGGTGCTGGCGGAGCAGCGCGGTCTTTTGGCTCCGCCTGGCGCGGGCTCTGGCCCGGCCCCGGCCGAGGCCCCGGCCCCGAACGAAGCTCCTGCCGCGGTTCCGCCCGCAGCCGCCCCGCTGCCGCCCCGCGCCCGCCCCGTCGCCGACAGCGTCGCCGGCGGCTTCCCCGCTCCGAGCTCCGCCGCTCGTCAGCTCGGCCGCCGGCCCCGAGCCGCCGCAGCCCGGGGCGGCTCGGCAAGCAGCAGCGCGCCGGGCGCTCGGCTTGGCGGGGCAGAAGAGCGGGAGCGCGGTGCCGCCCGCACGGGCGGAGAAGCCTCCCCTGGAGCAGCTCTACCGGGAGGGCCCGCTGCTGGGGAGCGGCGGCTGCGGCAGCGTTTACTCCGGGACCCGGCTCGCCGACGGCGCCCCGGTAAGAGACGGGGCCGGAGCGGAGGGGGCGGCGGGCGGCGGGCAGCGAGCTCAGCCCGGCGCTCGCCTTGGCTTGCAGGTGGCCATCAAGCGAGTGTGCCGCGATCGCATCCCGGAGTGGGCGCGGCTGGTGAGTGAGCGGGGCCAGCGGGAGAAGGCGGCGGGGCGTGCCGGGCGGGGCTAAGGCGAGGCCCGGCAGGGTGGCAGCCGGAAGGCTGCGAGGGGAGCGAGCGGCGAGTGAGCGGGGCCCGCGCAGCGTCCCGGGCCGGGCAATGGCGAGCGGCGGCGGGGCCGGGCAGGGGGTGGCCAAGGCGCGGCGCAGCATCGGCCCCGCTGAGGGCATCGCGGTCCCCCCGCAGCACAACGGCGCCCTGGTGCCCCTGGAGCTGGCGCTGCTGTGGATGGTGTCGTGCCCTGGCTTCCGCGGCGTCGTGCGGCTCCTGGACTGGTTCGAGCTGCCCGACGGCTTCGCGCTGGTCATGGAGCGTCCGCAGCGCTGTCAGGACCTCTGGGACTTCCTGCACGAGCGGGGGTTCCTGACGGAGCCCGTGGCGCGGGGGCTGTTCCGCCAGGTGCTGGAGGCCGTGCGGCACTGCACCAGCCGCGGCGTCCTGCACCGCGACATCAAGGCCGAGAACGTCCTCGTCGACCTGGCCACGGGCGAGGCGAAGCTCATCGACTTCGGCTGCGGCACGATCCTCCAGGACACGTTCTACACCCGGATGTCAGGTGAGCCCAAAGCCGGGGCCCAGCCGGGCAGAGGAGGTTCCCCCCTTGGCTGGCAGAGGGGGAAGAGGGAGACAGGGAGGGGAGGGTGCAGAATCCTCCTTCAGCCGGCTGCAGCCAAGTTGCTTTTCGGCGGGGCAGGGGCTGGCTGTTGTGGAACGGGGGCGGGCTGGGAGGGAGGGAGGAAGGGAGGGAGCAGCATCGGCCTGATGAGCTGTGCCTGTGACCCATAGGAACGCCGGAGTACAGCCCACCGGAGTGGATCCTCTTTGGCTGCTACCATGGCCAGCCAGCCACCATCTGGTCCCTGGGCATCCTGCTCTATCACCTGATCTGCGGGCACCTTCCTTTCCACACAAACGAGGACATCGTCCGGGGCCAGCTCTTCTTCCCGCCCCGGGTGTCTCAAGGTGGGGCTGCGCCTTCAAGGCTCAGGAGGAGGAATGGGGCTGGGAGGGGGCAGCTGGCACATCAGCATCCTGCTCTTGCAGCTAGTGAGGCGGTTGATCTCCTGGGCTTAGCTGGAGGAGGTGGCACGTGTGCCTCTGTGCTGCTCTCCTCCGGAAGGGAGGATCCATGGGAAGCTTTTGGCTGCAGCTCTGAGCACTCCTAGTGTGGCCTGGGCACTGTGGAATGTGGGAGAGCATGGACAGGAGCCTTGTCCCGCTGAGCGTCGGTTTCTGGTTTCTCTCTGCAGAGTGCCAGCACCTCATCAGGTGGTGTTTATCCATGGACCCCGCAGACAGGCCATCACTGGAAGACCTTTTTGAGCATTCTTGGCTGCAGGAGCCCTGCCTGGCCCAGGAGACAGCAGAGACCCATCCCTCTGCTCAGTAGGATCCAGGGGCCCAGCAAGTACCAGCTGCATGCGTCTGGTGGCACTCCAAGAAAACCCCAGAGCGTTTCCCTGCGGCCGCAGCACGGAGGAGAGAGCGCAGCCGAGGAGATGCTTCCGCTGGTCCCCGGCGAGTTGTGGAGGGAGCGGCTCAGTGCTCCCCGTGCCACTGGAGAAGTGGTGGCAGTGCGGTGAAGGTGCCACGGACTGGAACAGGGGAAACATCCCCCTGCAGCTCAATGACATCGGGATGTCCCCGCAAGCCGAGGCACAGCTGGCGTGTTCTTCTGGAGCACCACGTGGAGCTGGGAACACCATCCTGGAGCTGGCCGCTGGCGGGGCAAAGCCGAGCGGCTTTGGCTGCGGCCCCTTCCTGGAGGACACGCTCTGCGCCCCGATGAAATCAAGATGAGTCCCCAGCCGGCGCAGGGGCGGGGGGATGCTCGTGCTTCCAGGCATGGCAGGGCTCGGCCTGGCCACGCGCCGCAGGTTCCCCGCTCGGCGGCGCTGGGGAATATTAATTTTTCCCCTGGCTGCCGAGCTGCTTTTTGGTGGGACAGGGGACAGATGTTGTGGAAGGGGAGCAGGCTCCTGGCCTTGCTGACAGCTTCTGCCAGCCAGCCTGGCACGGGCTGGGGCGGGGGCAGCCAGCCTGACAAAACATCCATCCATGTGGATGGTGGCAGCAGAGGGGGACGGGTTCCGAAGCCGTGCCCCAGCTGGTCTGCTTTGCAGGCCCTCGAGGAAGGGGTGCGTTTACGGGTGGGAAAGGTGGGGTTTTTCCCCACCCGTGGACAGGTTTCATTCTCGCATGGAGTGGTCAGACCCTCCTCAGGCCCGTGAAACGGTGACAGGCTGTGTAGGTTTTTCTTGTTTCCAGATCTTGCTTTGAATTGACTTCCATGCAATTGTTCTTTGTTTTCCCAGGAAGATTACACCTGGTGCCCGGACCGGACGGGGAAGCGCCTGCACCGTCCGTGGAGCACATCCAGGGCCAGCGCTACCCCAGGGGCCACGGCCTGCAGGGACATCCCCTTCAAGAAGGACGAGGACCTCGTGTGGGATCGGCTCCTCTCCTGGCAGCAGGTCTGCAGAGGTGGGTACCCGGCTCCACAGCTGGGCTGGCAGAAGGGCTTCGGGCAGAGGGCAGCGGGCACACGGGCATCCCGCCCTTGCAGCTGCTGAGGAGGCTGCTGTGCTGTGCTGAAGCGGAGGAGGTGGAACGTGGCCTGCCACGCTGCCCTTCTCTCGAAACAGAGAATGGCTCGGGAGGTTTGGGCTCTGAGCACAGCCAGCAGCCTGGCCCGGGCACAGGCCATGGCAGGACAGGGCACAGGAGCCTTCTGTGACTGACCGTGGCTCTCTGGTTTCTCTCCGCAGGCTGCCAGCACCTCATGCCATGGAAATGGCTCCGCTCGGCCTGCCAGGCTGGGAGGGCTGGAGGGCGGCGGGTGTTCATTTGCTGTCAGAAAGGAATCGTTCTATTTTTTTGTCATCATCATGATCAGAGCATTTCTTTCATCCTTTTCCAAGCTTTTGGCCTCCCTTCCTCCAGGGTAATCTTTTTGTGTCCTTCCTCAGCCACTTGATGGCATTTGGCAGGGGGGGTTAAGCAATGTGAAAAGTTCAACAACAGCTCCTGTTGCCAACTGCAGCAGCCCCTTCAAGAGCCCTGAGCTTCCAGCGAGGTCCACGTGTGCCTTGCCAAAGGGAGTGGTTTGCAGCGATGGCGTTGTCGCCCTGCTGCAAAAGCTGGGAGGAAGTCAGAAGTGGCAAAATGCCAATTTGGCTCAACCCCTGCCCAGGTTCTGCATCTTTCCCCTCTGCTCGGTGACAGGCAGGCAGGGCTGGACTCCAGCAAGGTTCAAGTTCTTGGTGCTCCCTGGCATCGAGGGGATCAAGTAAACTCTTGTATGCAGTGGCTGCAATAGGGCTACTGAAGGGAAAAAGGAGATGTCGTGAGGTGGGGAATCCTTCTTGTCTCCTTTGTCTCCCCAGGAGCCCCTTGGAAAGGGAAATGCCCACACGGGTTTATCTGACTCCTTCCCAGCCAGCCTTTCCCTCAGTCCCGGCTCTCATTTGCTCTGCAGGCTTCACCAGCTCGCTCAGCTCAGAGGAGCTCTCAGAGGAGAAAACGCTGCCTGGCGTGGGGCTGGCTGATCCCTGTCTCATCTTGATTCCATTTCCGTGCTCCCTCCCCCATCCAAGAGAGCGAAGGATCCCGCACAACCTGTCACAATCCAATCTTGTGGGGTGTTTGTGATGGTTTGTTAACCGATCCCAAAAGTGCAAAACTGCAAATGGCAAGGGACCATCACTTGAATCACAACAAATGCATCTTTATTTAGGTACCAACAGCAAATGCAATAGAAGGGACAGAAAAGGGAAATAGAGAGAAAAGAGAGGAAGGGGAATAGAGCTACCACCGTCGAGATGAGATCCTCGATGGTCCAGCCATCATTCACTATCTCAAATAACTGAAAAAAGCACTGGAAAAGAATTTGTTTTTTTAAAATTAAGTTTAAAAAAAAGGGAAGGAATTCCATAAAGAAAACCAAAGAGTATAAATACAGTAATTTAAACTTCTCAAAGCCCTTTGCTAATGGAGCCCTGAAGCCCAGTCACGTGCAGTGTGGCCTCGGCAGTGCCTTTGAGCCCAGAACTGCCAAGGGACAGGGCCGGGATGAGCCTTCACCCAAAACAGGCTCCAAGACTGAGTGGGAATCAATCCAGAACAGGGCTCACACAAAGAGCAAAGCCTCAAGGCCAAAGCCAAACCTTCATCAGGTTGGATTTGTTTGAACACTGAACTTCAGCAAATTTGCTTGTCTGGTAACATCAGTGTCACCATGAAACTTTACATGAGCTACTAAATAAGCACTGTCCTGTCCTGAGCTGTGTGGCCCAAATACTGTTGAGAACTTGCTCTGCCTCTGCCCTGTGCCCCCGGGGCTGCTCTTGGCCTGGCAGCCTCAGTGGGAGCCAGCACTGGCTGCAGCCCCAGCGGGCCCCCCAGGACAAGGCCCAGCAATGAAGAGGCCAATGAAAGCACTGGGCAGCAGCAGAGCCCTCAGCAGAGTTCTTTGGACAACCACAGACTGGCCACAGCTCCACTGCAGCCTCATTGGGAATCTTCCCTTACTGTCAGCAGCATTTAAAGATGTTGGAGGGTAGAGATCAGCCACAACTTACTGTTTCTTTTCCTTCCACTACTGGAACCCCACATAGCACAGGACCATAGAAATGGCACAGTGAACAGTGTCACTACCGTGCTTATCATGCAGGACCTGCGCACATCCTGGGGGCAGACAATTCTTGGGGTGCTCAAAGGATTCCTGGCATTTATGTGTGACTTGCCAAGCTCTTCTGTGGGAGCAAAAGGGAGCGTGAGCCCGTGCTGTGCTGCACTGCCGAGCTGGCAGCACGGTGGACACGGCCAGGACGTTCTCTGTTTCCCCCAGAGCTGGGGCCTGCAGGCCCCTTGCCGCCCCTTGGCACAGGCTGTGCCACCCAACAAAGCCCAGCAGGCCGGGAGGAGAGCCCGGGGCCAGCGCAGCTGCTTGGGCAGTCGCTGCTTCGAGGGACACGGGCCAAACCCATCCCTGAGCAGCCCAGAACAGGAGCACAGGATGGAGAGCAGGGAGGACAAATCCCCGCGGCAGAACCTCGTGGAAGAGGCCGTTTTGAGCGGCTCCACGGTGCAGGAACCCAACGGGGGGGAAAAGCCCTGGAGATGCCACACGAGGAGGGGCTGCAAAAACAGATCACGGGGATCTGAGGAGGAAAGAACCACCCTGGGCTAGGGAGGCGGCCGGAAATCGAGCCAGAGCTCGGAGCTGGTGGTCCATGAGCAGCTCCAGGATGGGGAGAAGCCCCACAAGTGCTCAGAGTGTGGGAAGAGCTTCAGGTACAGCTCCCAGCTGATCGTGCACCAGAGGATCCACAATGAGGAGAGGCCCTGCAAGTGTGGGGAGTGTGGGACGAGCTTCAGCCAGAGCTCCAACCTGGTCAGCCACCAGTAGATCCACACTGGGGAACGGCCCTACAAGTGTTCCAAGTGTGGGAAGAGGTTTCAGACCAGCTCCGATCTCCTCAAGCACTATCGGGTTCACACAGAGGAGAGGCCCTTCTGCTGCCCTGACTGCGGGAAGGGATTCAGGAGGAACTCCCACCTCATCACCCGCTCTCCTCTCCGGGGAGAGGCCCTACGAGTGTCCCCAGTGTGGGAAGAGCTTCTCACAGAGCTCTACCTGGGCCCAACACCAACGGAGGCACCGGTAAGGGAAGCCCTGTGAGTGCCCCGAGTGTGAGAAGAGCAAAACTCCATCCCCCACTACAGGACCCACACTGGGCACAGCCCTGGTCACCCACATTCCCTGTCATCCATGTTGGGAACACAGCTGGCTGCTTTTCCTTTTGTGTTCACCTTAATTTTTTTCTCTTCTCCATCCCTCTGCACTCCAAAAGCCAAGAGGGATCCATCTTTCACCTCAAAACCACTCACATGCTACTGAAAACAACTGTATTTTAAGCCATAAAACACAATCCCACCTCAAATTGTTTGTTCCCACCTCAAAAACCTCTATCCCTTGCCAAACTCTCTCGATTCCAGAGCCTCCAGAGTGAGATGGGGTTGGGAGGAGCTGGGAGAAGTGGGATCTCAGTTTGGAGGGGTGGGATGGGGATTCTGTGGGGCTGCGTGGCTGGGATCTATTTGATAGCAAATAAAACCTTCAGACTTACTGATTTCTTTGCCGTTCATTTTCAGTCCGTGGCAGTTCTGTCTGCAGAGCGCCGCCTCACAGAGCGTCCCCTCACAGTTCCCGGCCTTGGCCTGGCCCCGCCCCTTTCCCCTCACGGTTCCCGCCCTTTCCTCGCCCCCTTTCCCCTCACGGTTCCCGCCCTTTCCTCGCCCCCTTTCCCCTCACGGTTCGGCCTTCGGGAACGGGGCAGGTGGAGGAGGGAGGGAGGAAGAGGCGCAGCGGCAGCGAGGAGCAGACGGAGAAGAGCAGAGAAGGAATCGCGGGGCCCTGGCGCTGCCTGAAGTCGCCGCAGCCCCGGGAGCATCGCCCCCCATCCCGCAGGTGCCCGGGGAGGGGGAGCTCAGCCCAAATATGCCGGGGGGTTCCTGGGTTTGGGGTTTTTTGGGGGGATGTTTGGAGCTGGCAGGGCTCCAAAGCCGAGCCGCAGATGGCCCTCGGGGGAACATCGGGGGTCCCGGGGCCCGGAGTGGCTGCTCCCAGTATGAGCCCAGTCACTGCCAGTATGAGCTCAGTCCCTCCCAGTCATTTCCTATGGTGATGCAATTTCCTTCCAGCAAGATCCCGTTTGCTCCCAGTTCCTCCCACTTTCATCCAGTGTGTTCTCAGTTCTCCCAGTTGCCCCTGGCATCATCCTAGTCACTCCCAGTATGGTCCCAGTATAATCCCAGTTACTTTCAGTCACTCCCAGTATGGTCCCAGCTACCTCCAGCATGGTTCCAGTTGCTTCCTAGATCTATCCAGTCAGTCCCAGTATGCTCCCAGTTGCTCCCAGTCACCCCCAGTATGGGGGATGATGTGCAGGGTGTGTTCCCAGTTGCTCTCAGATACTGCCAGTATGAGTCCAGTCACTCCCAGTATAATCCAAATATGGGCCCAGTGTGCTCCCAGTCACTGCCAGGATGAACCAGTTGTGCTCCACATGGTTCCAGTTGCTCTCTTTCACCCTCACTTTCATTCCAGTCACTACCAGTATTTCCCAGTGTACCCCAGTTCCCTCCAGCATGTTCCCAGTTCACAATCAGTTCCTTGCAGTATGATCCCATTTGCTGACAACCACTCCCAGTCAGCCTCAGTGTAGTTGCACTCACTGCCAGTGTGATCCCAGTCACTTCCAGCATGATCCCAGTTCATCCCACTATAAACCCAGGTGTTTCCAATCACCCCCAGCATGCAGCCAGTCACTCCCAGTTCCACCCAGTTGCTCCCAGTTACTCCTACCATGATCCCAGTTGCTCACAGCTGCTCCCAGTAACCCTCAGCATAATCCCAGTCACTCCCAGTGTATCCCATTTGCCCGTAGCATGGTCTCAGTTGCCCCCTGCAGGCTGCTACTCACTCCCAGTATGTTCCACGTATGTTCCCAGTATGAGCCCAGTCTCAGCCCAGTCTCCATCAGTGCGATCCCAGTCTGCCCTGGCACGGCAGTGTGATCCCAGTCTGGTGTCAGTACAAAGCCAGCACAGTCCCAGTCCCTCCCAGTGCTGCCACTCCTGGCATCCCCCAGCCCTCTGTGCGTTCCCCCCTCCCGGCTGTCCCGAGAGGAGCCCCAAGGGCTGGCAGTGCCCAGGCAGGGTCCCCAGCAAGGCCCAGTTGGGATGTGCAGCCCCCAGTTTTCCCAGTTTGCCTCTCCTTTTGCCCGGGCCGGGTTCCCCCCTGGAACAGCGGGTGGGAGCAGCCGAGAGCCCCGCGCTGCCCATCCCGACCTGGCCCGGCTCCATCCCCGCTCCTGCCGCGGGCTGCGAGGGCTGCGGGAACGGGACACCGAGGGTGTCGCTGCTCCTGGGGGAGGAGGAGGAGGGAGGGAAGGGCAGGGATGGAGGAGGAGAAGGAGGTGGGCTTAGGGAGGAGGAGGGAGGGTGGAAATAGGAGAAGGAGGTGGGGTAATGGACAAGGAGGAGGGGGGATCGAAGAGGAGGGATGGAAGGGGATGGATGGAAGATGAGAAGGAGGTGGGGTTAGGGAGGAGGAGGGCGGGGACGGAAGAGGAGGAGCGGCAGGAAGAGGAGGGACAAAGGCGGATCAAGGACAGCAGGCGGGTTCACGCGGTCGAGCCGTCCCTGGATTCGCAGCCCCCACGTGTGGGATCATCGCCCCCCATCCCGCAGGTGAGCGGGGAGGGGGAGCTCGGGCCAGATATCCTGGGGGGTCCCTGGGTTGGGTTTTTTGGGGGGATGTTTGAAGAATGAAGAACTGCCATGCTGAGCAGAAAAGGCCCCTTGGGGGGACATTGGGGGTCCCGGTGGCGGCTGCCGGCAGAGGCAGCCTGGAGGAGCAGAGCCCTGTGTCCCCCAGGAGCCCAAAGTGGGGAGCCCAGAGAGGGGGGAGCGCCGCCATGGGCGGCACCCTCAAGAGCCTGGAGAGGGGCAGGGGGGACTCCTTGGAGCCGCTGCAGCCCAAAGCAGAGAAGAAGGGGAGAAGGGAGCCCGGGAGCCCAAAAAGCCCCGGCAGCCCTAAATGGGGAGAGCCAAGAGGGGGGAGCTTTTGGCATTGCTGGGACTCCCAGCAGCCTGGGGAGGGCGGGCACCGAGGAGAAGGGGGACCCCCAATCCAAGCGTGACCCCCAGCAGCTGGGACAGGGGGGAAGCCCGAACAGCAAAGGGGAGGGAGCAGGGACGGGGAGCTCCTGGGAGGCTTTTTCAGGGCTGAATCTTGGTGTTTGGGAGGTTTTTATAGAGCCCAGGTGGCCGGGGACTTCTGGAGATGGACTTGGGCAGAGGGACCTTCAAAGTCAACATGCTCATCCCTTGTTTTCCCCAAACCAGGATTTCCCATTCCCAGCCCCTGGGAGGCTGCGAGCAAGAGGAAGACCCTCTCCTTGTCCTTCCTCTCCCAGAGCAGGAGCTGAGGATGGAGAGCAGGGAGGACAAATCCCCATGGCAGAACCTCGTGGAAGAGGCCGTTTTGAGCGGCTCCATGGCACAGGAACCCAACGGGGAGGAAAAGCCCCGGAGATGCTGCACGAGGAGGGGCTGCAAACGCAGATCACGGGGATCTGAGGAGGAAAGACCCACCCTGGGCTGGGGGAGGCGGCCGGAGATCAAACCAGAGCTCAGAGCTGGTGGTCCATGAGCAGCTCCAGGATGGGGAGAAGCCCCACAAGTGCTTGGAGTGTGGGAAGAGCTTCAGGTACAGCTCCCAGCTGATCGTGCACCAGAGGACCCACACTGGGGAGAGGCCCTACGAGTGTTCTGAGTGTGGGAAGGGGTTTAAGACCAGCTCCGATCTCCTCCTGCACTACCGGAGTCACACAGAGGAGAGGCCCTTCTGCTGCCCCGACTGTGGGAAGGGATTCAAGCAGAAGTCAAACCTCGTCAGTCACCAGAGGACCCACACTGGGGAGAGGCCCTACGAGTGTGAGAAGTGTGGAAAGAGATTCACCCTGAGCTCCAGCCTGATCCAGCACCAGGTGCGCCACACTGGGGAGAGGCCCTACGAGTGTTCCAAGTGTGGGAAGAGGTTTAAGACCAGCTCCGATCTCCTCAAGCACTATCGGGTTCACACGGAGGAGAGGCCCTTCTGCTGCCCTGACTGTGGGAAGGGATTCAGGCAGAAGTCCCACCTCATCACCCACCAGCGCATCCACACTGGGGAGAGGCCCTACGAGTGTCCCCAGTGTGGGAAGAGCTTCTCACAGAGCTCTACCTTGACCCAACACCAACGGAGGCACCGGTGAGGGAAGCCCTGTGAGTGCCCCGAGTGCGGGAAGAGCTTCATGTGCTGCTCCAGCTCCATCCCCCACTGCAGGACCCAGGTTGGGCAGAGCCCTGGTGACCCACATTCCCTGTGATCTATGCTGGGGACAATATTCTGGAGGATAGATGTGGGTTCTGGAGGTATTTTGGGCAGTGTACTCCATCTCTTTGCCCTCCAAAAGCCAAGAGGGTCACCTCAAAACAACTCAATCCCACTGAAAACAACTCAATTTTAATTCATATGGGCTCAATCCCACCTCAAAATGGCTTGTTCCCAACTCAGAAAAACTCAATCCCATGCCAAACTCACTTGATTCCACAGCCGCCAGGTTGAGATGGGGTTGGAAGGAGATTGGGAGAAGTGGGATCCCAATTTGGAGCGGTGGGATGGGGATTGTGTGGAGCTGGGTGGCTGGGATGTATTTGATAGTGAATAAAACTTTCAGAGTTACTGATTTCTGTCCCGTTCATTTTCAGTCTGTTGCAGTTCTGTTTGCAGAGTGCCACCTTCTCAGCTGATTGTGTTTGTGTCATCCTTTCTCTCCTGCCTCTCTTTGCCTGCTCTCTTTCTCTCTCTGTGTCTCCCTTGAGCCAGGGCAGCTGCCACCAAAGACCCTGCCCTGATTTAATTCCCAGTGCAGGAGCTACAACAACCATGGGTGAAGTTAGGAAGGCTGGCAGTGAAATGTCACTGTAGGATCTTGCTGCACTTGGCTTTTGGCCCCTTCTTAAGACCTTTGCCTTCAAGGGCAGGAACATATTTCCCTACTGGGAACTGGAATTCCAGACCCTTGGAGTGTGTGCCCTACAGGACCATAGAGACTGGGATCACATGGACTGTGATCCTATGGACTGGGATCCTACAGACTGGGGGTGCAGAGACTGGGACCATGTGGATCAGGACCATCCAGACTGGGATCATACAAACTGGGATCATTTGGACCGGGATGACTGCACTGAACGTTGTGAACGGAGGGGGTCCCACGCTGCCCAGGGCTCCCTCCCAGTCACTCCCAGTCCCTCCCAGTCCCAGCGCTGCTCTGGGGTGCAGCCAAAGCTCCCCAGAGTGAACTCGGAGGTCCCAGAGCAATCCAGGTACAGGTCCCAGCACCGGTCTTGGAGCAATCCTGGTCCCGATGCCGACCTCGGTCTCAGTCTCGGTCCCAGAGCACCCCCAGTACGGGTCTCAGTGCACCCACTCGACGCCATGTTCTCTAGCCCAGGTGTTGGCAATGCCGCTCTTGAAATGAGTCCCCTTGTCTGACTCAGTCCTCTCAGGGGTGCCATGCCTCCCCAGGACTTGCTTTTCCAGGCCCAGGATGGTGTTGGGGCAGTGCTGTGAGGCACAGGGGAGGTCTCCAAGCATCCCGTGGTGGCTTCTATCATGGTGAGCACGTAGCACTTGCCTTGGCGTGTCTGGGGCAGTGTGATGTGGTCAATCTGCCAGGCCTCCCCATACTTGTACTTGGACCCCCGCCCACCATAGCACAGGGGCTTCACCCGCTTGGCCTCCTTGCTCACAGCACACGTCTCACAGTCATGGATAACCTGAGAAATCCTGTCCATGCTTAGATCCACCCCTCGGTCTCGTGCCCACTTATAGGTGGCATCTCTGCCCTGATGACCTGAGGCATCATGAGCCCATCGAGCTCAGAACAACTGCCCCTTGTGATGCCAATTCAAGTCTATCTTTGACACCTCTGTCTTTGCAGCCTGATCTACCTGCTCGTTGTTTCGGTGCTCCTCATTAGCCCGACTCTTGTGGACATTGGCATCTACATGGCAGACTTCCACAGGTACCTTCTCCATCCGAGAGGCAATGTCTTTCTGTTGTAGATGTCAGCGAACCCAATGGGAAGAATGATGATGTCTAACTCCATTTCAGAAGGCTGAATGATTTCTTTATTATAATTATGTTATAATACATTAATATGCTATATAAAAGAGGATACTAAATACTACATGCTACTTTCTCTAACTATCATATCTCACTCCTCACAACTCGTGCCCCTGTTCTCCAGAGTCCAGACACAGGTGGATCCAATTGGCCATCAGGCCCAAACAATCCACCATGGTCCAACCAAGTGCTCACTCTGGGTAAACAATTCTCCAAACACATTCCACAAGAGAAAAACAAGGAGCAGAAATAGAAATTGTTTTCTCTTTCATTTCTCTCTGTGCACCTCAATAAAAAATCCTGAGAGAGAGAAATGTGCTTGCCACATCTTTCCACTCATCAGCATTCCAGACTGGTTTTCCTCTAAGCTGCCAGTTGGCCTTTTTCCACCTTTCCAGGCAGCCCCACAGAGCATTGGCTGCCATCCATGAATTGGTATAAAGGCAGAGCTTTGGTCACTTCTCTCTTTCAGCATTGCACAGAGCCAGCTGAACGGCCTTGAGTTCAGCAAGTTGACTTGATCCACCTTCTCCTCAGTAGCTTGTGCAGCCTGTCGTGTGGGGCTCCATACGGCTGCTTTCCACTTCTGGTTCATCCCTACGATGCGACAGGAACCGTCCGTGAAAAGAGCGTAGCGTGTTTCCTCTGCTGGCAGATGGTTGTATGGTGGAGTTTCTTCAGCCTGTGTTACTTCTTCTTGCTCCTCTTTGTCACTGAGAGCAAAGTTTTCACCTACTGGCCAGTTTTTATTTCCAAAATCCTGATTCTGGTTTCCAATACGGGTGCACTGTGTGATGAGGGCAATCCACTTGCTCTGTGTGGTGTCGGTGGCGTGGCAGGATGTGGGAACCTTTCCTTGAAACATCCACCCAGCACCGGCAGTCGGGGTGCCAGGAGGAGTTGTGCTTCTGTGCCAATCACCCCCAAGGCAGCTTGAACTCCTTCACAGGCGGCCAAGATTCCCTTCTCTGTGCGAGTGTACTTGGCTTCAGACCCTCTGTAGCTTTGGATCCAGAATCCCAGTGGTCGGCCTCCAGTCTCCGCAGGCACCTTCTGCCAAAGGCTCCAGGACAAGCCATTGTTCCTGGCTGCAGAGTAGAGCACATTCCTCACCTCTGGTCCCGTCCTGACTGGGCCAAGGGCGACTGCATGAGCGATCTCCTGCTTGATCTGGGCAAAGGCTTGTTGCTGCTCAGGGCCCCAGTGGAAATCGTTCTTTTTGTGGGTGACCAGGTAGAGAGGGCTCAAAATCTGGTTTTACTCAGGAATGTGCAATCTCCAAAAACTGGCTTCCAGCAGAATCTGGACGATCCTCTCTCCTTTCTCAAATACTTCCATTGCTGAGTTCCCCCACACAATGATGCCATCGATGTACTGCAGGTGTTCTGGAGCTTCACCCTTTGCCAGTGCAGCCTGGATCAGTCCATGGCAGCTGGTGGGGCTGTGCTTCCACCCCTGGGGCAGTCGGTTCCAGGTGTACTGCACGCCCCTCCAGGTGAAAGCAAACTGAGGCCTGCATTCTGCTGCCAGAG
Organism: Vidua chalybeata; assembly: GCF_026979565.1. Taxonomy (NCBI): domain Eukaryota; kingdom Metazoa; phylum Chordata; class Aves; order Passeriformes; family Viduidae; genus Vidua; species Vidua chalybeata. The sequence continues at coordinate 950,550 of NW_026530345.1, forward strand.
GAATGGAGAAAAGCGCGTTAGCAATGTCAGCAGTGGCGTACCACTTTGCTGCCTTGGACTCCAGCTTGTACTGGAGCTCCAGCATGTCGGGCACAGCAGCGCTCAGCGGTGGAGTCACTTCATTCAAGGCATGATAGTCCACAATCTCCCTTCTCTGTCTGACTTGTGCACAGGCCAAGAGGGGCTGTTGAAGGATGAGTGGGTTTTGCTGATCACCCCTTGGCTCTCCAGCTCACGGATCATTCTGTGGATGGGATCACGGCATCCCGATTTGTTCAATACTGCCAGCGGTGCACTGTCGAGGTGGCAATTGGCACTCGTTGCTCTTCCACCCTCAGG